>NW_027411644.1:19703529-20207825 GCF_047663935.1 Musca autumnalis | reverse complement strand
AAACAACATACACTACAAAGCGTGGATTTTTTAACAATATTTTTTCCAAACAACATTACACCACAAAGCGTGGATTTTTAAACAATATTTTTTCCAAACAACATTACACCACAAAGCGTGGATTTTTTAACAATATTTTTTCCAAACAACATTACACCACAAAGCGTGGATTTTTTAACAATATTTTTTCCAAACAACATTACACCACAAAGCGTGGATTTTTTAACAATATTTTTTCCAAACAACATTACACCACAAAGCGTGGATTTTTTAACAATATTTTTTCCAAACAACATTACACCACAAAGCGTGGATTTTTTAACAATATTTTTTCCAAACAACATTACACCACAAAGCGTGGATTTTTTAACAATATTTTTTCCAAACAACATTACACCACAAAGCGTGGATTTTTTAACAATATTTTTTCCAAACAACATTACACCACAAAGCGTGGATTTTTAACAATATTTTTTCCAAACAACATTACACCACAAAGCGTGGATTTTTTAACAATATTTTTCCAAACAACATTACACCACAAAGCGTGGATTTTTTAACAATATTTTTTCCAAACAACATTACACCACAAAGCGTGGATTTTTTAACAATATTTTTTCAAACAACATTACACCACAAAGCGTGGATTTTTAACAATATTTTTTCCAAACAACATTACACCACAAAGCGTGGATTTTTTAACAATATTTTTTCCAAACAACATTACACCACAAAGCGTGGATTTTTTAACAATATTTTTTCCAAACAACATTACACCACAAAGCGTGGATTTTTTAACAATATTTTTTCCAAACAACATTACACCACAAAGCGTGGATTTTTAACAATATTTTTTCCAAACAACATTACACCACAAAGCGTGGATTTTTTAACAATATTTTTTCCAAACAACATTACACCACAAAGCGTGGATTTTTTTAACAATATTTTTTCCAAACAACATTACACCACAAAGCGTGGATTTTTTAACAATATTTTTTCCAAACAACATTACACCACAAAGCGTGGATTTTTTAACAATATTTTTTCCAAACAACATTACACCACAAAGCGTGGATTTTTTAACAATATTTTTTCCAAACAACATTACACCACAAAGCGTGGATTTTTTAACAATATTTTTTCCAAACAACATTACACCACAAAGCGTGGATTTTTTAACAATATTTTTTCCAAACAACATTACACCACAAAGCGTGGATTTTTTAACAATATTTTTTCCAAACAACATTACACCACAAAGCGTGGATTTTTTAACAATATTTTTTCCAAACAACATTACACCACAAAGCGTGGATTTTTTAACAATATTTTTTCCAAACAACATTACACCACAAAGCGTGGATTTTTTAACAATATTTTTTCCAAACAACATTACACCACAAAGCGTGGATTTTTTAACAATATTTTTTCCAAACAACATTACACCACAAAGCGTGGATTTTTTAACAATATTTTTTCCAAACAACATTACACCACAAAGCGTGGATTTTTTAACAATATTTTTCCAAACAACATTACACCACAAAGCGTGGATTTTTTAACAATATTTTTTCCAAACAACATTACACCACAAAGCGTGGATTTTTTAACAATATTTTTTCCAAACAACATTACACCACAAAGCGTGGATTTTTTAACAATATTTTTTCCAAACAACATTACACCACAAAGCGTGGATTTTTTAACAATATTTTTTCCAAACAACATTACACCACAAAGCGTGGATTTTTTAACAATATTTTTTCCAAACAACATTACACCACAAAGCGTGGATTTTTTAACAATATTTTTTCCAAACAACATTACACCACAAAGCGTGGATTTTTTAACAATATTTTTTCCAAACAACATTACACCACAAAGCGTGGATTTTTTAACAATATTTTTTCCAAACAACATTACACCACAAAGCGTGATTTTTTAACAATATTTTTTCCAAACAACATTACACCACAAAGCGTGGATTTTTTAACAATATTTTTTCCAAACAACATTACACCACAAGCGTGGATTTTTTAACAATATTTTTTCCAAACAACATTACACCACAAAGCGTGGATTTTTTAACAATATTTTTTCCAAACAACATTACACCACAAAGCGTGGATTTTTTAACAATATTTTTTCCAAACAACATTACACCACAAAGCGTGGATTTTTTAACAATATTTTTTCCAAACAACATTACACCACAAAGCGTGGATTTTTTAACAATATTTTTTCCAAACAACATTACACCACAAAGCGTGGATTTTTTAACAATATTTTTTCCAAACAACATTACACCACAAAGCGTGGATTTTTTAACAATATTTTTTCCAAACAACATTACACCACAAAGCGTGGATTTTTTAACAATATTTTTTCCAAACAACATTACACCACAAAGCGTGGATTTTTTAACAATATTTTTTTCCAAACAACATTACACCACAAAGCGTGGATTTTTTAACAATATTTTTTCTAAACAACATTACACCACAAAGCGTGGATTTTTAACAATATTTTTTCCAAACAACATTACACCACAAAGCGTGGATTTTTTAACAATATTTTTTCCAAACAACATTACACCACAAAGCGTGGATTTTTTAACAATATTTTTTTCCAAACAACATTACACCACAAAGCGTGGATTTTTTAACAATATTTTTTCCAAACAACATTACACCACAAAGCGTGGATTTTTTAACAATATTTTTTCCAAACAACATTACACCACAAAGCGTGGATTTTTTAACAATATTTTTTCCAAACAACATTACACCACAAAGCGTGGATTTTTTAACAATATTTTTTCCAAACAACATTACACCACAAAGCGTGGATTTTTTAACAATATTTTTTCCAAACAACATTACACCACAAAGCGTGGATTTTTTAACAATATTTTTTTCCAAACAACATTACACCACAAAGCGTGGATTTTTTAACAATATTTTTTCCAAACAACATTACACCACAAAGCGTGGATTTTTTAACAATATTTTTTCCAAACAACATTACACCACAAAGCGTGGATTTTTTAACAATATTTTTTCCAAACAACATTACACCACAAAGCGTGGATTTTTTAACAATATTTTTTCCAAACAACATTACACCACAAAGCGTGGATTTTTTAACAATATTTTTTCCAAACAACATTACACCACAAAGCGTGGATTTTTTAACAATATTTTTTCCAAACAACATTACACCACAAAGCGTGGATTTTTTAACAATATTTTTTCCAAACAACATTACACCACAAAGCGTGGATTTTTTAACAATATTTTTTCCAAACAACATTACACCACAAAGCGTGGATTTTTTAACAATATTTTTTCCAAACAACATTACACCACAAAGCGTGGATTTTTTAACAATATTTTTTCCAAACAACATTACACCACAAAGCGTGGATTTTTTAACAATATTTTTTCCAAACAACATTACACCACAAAGCGTGGATTTTTTAACAATATTTTTTCCAAACAACATTACACCACAAAGCGTGGATTTTTTAACAATATTTTTTCCAAACAACATTACACCACAAAGCGTGGATTTTTTAACAATATTTTTCCAAACAACATTACACCACAAAGCGTGGATTTTTTAACAATATTTTTTCCAAACAACATTACACCACAAAGCGTGGATTTTTTAACAATATTTTTTCCAAACAACATTACACCACAAAGCGTGGATTTTTTAACAATATTTTTTCCAAACAACATTACACCACAAAGCGTGGATTTTTTAACAATATTTTTTCCAAACAACATTACACCACAAAGCGTGGATTTTTTAACAATATTTTTTCCAAACAACATTACACCACAAAGCGTGGATTTTTTAACAATATTTTTTCCAAACAACATTACACCACAAAGCGTGGATTTTTTAACAATATTTTTTCCAAACAACATTACACCACAAAGCGTGGATTTTTTAACAATATTTTTTCCAAACAACATTACACCACAAAGCGTGGATTTTTTAACAATATTTTTTCCAAACAACATTACACCACAAAGCGTGGATTTTTTAACAATATTTTTTCCAAACAACATTACACCACAAAGCGTGGATTTTTTAACAATATTTTTTCCAAACAACATTACACCACAAAGCGTGGATTTTTTAACAATATTTTTTCCAAACAACATTACACCACAAAGCGTGGATTTTTTAACAATATTTTTTCCAAACAACATTACACCACAAAGCGTGGATTTTTTAACAATATTTTTCCAAAACAACATTACACCACAAAGCGTGGATTTTTTAACAATATTTTTTCCAAACAACATTACACCACAAAGCGTGGATTTTTTAACAATATTTTTTCCAAACAACATTACACCACAAAGCGTGGATTTTTTAACAATATTTTTTCCAAACAACATTACACCACAAAGCGTGGATTTTTTAACAATATTTTTTCCAAACAACATTACACCACAAAGCGTGGATTTTTTAACAATATTTTTTCCAAACAACATTACACCACAAAGCGTGGATTTTTTAACAATATTTTTTCCAAACAACATTACACCACAAAGCGTGGATTTTTTAACAATATTTTTTCCAAACAACATTACACCACAAAGCGTGGATTTTTTAACAATATTTTTTCCAAACAACATTACACCACAAAGCGTGGATTTTTTAACAATATTTTTTCCAAACAACATTACACCACAAAGCGTGGATTTTTTAACAATATTTCTTCCAAACAACATTACACCACAAAGCGTGGATTTTTTAACAATATTTTTTCCAAACAACATTACACCACAAAGCGTGGATTTTTTAACAATATTTTTTCCAAACAACATTACACCACAAAGCGTGGATTTTTTAACAATATTTTTTCCAAACAACATTACACCACAAAGCGTGGATTTTTTAACAATATTTTTTCCAAACAACATTACACCACAAAGCGTGGATTTTTTAACAATATTTTTTTCCAATCAACATTACACCACAAAGCGTGGATTTTTTAACAATATTTTTTCCAAACAACATTACACCACAAAGCGTGGATTTTTTAACAATATTTTTTCCAAACAACATTACACCACAAAGCGTGGATTTTTTAACAATATTTTTTCAATCAACATTACACCACAAAGCGTGGATTTTTTAACAATATTTTTTCCAAACAACATTACACCACAAAGCGTGGATTTTTTAACAATATTTTTTCCAAACAACATTACACCACAAAGCGTGGATTTTTTAACAATATTTTTTCCAAACAACATTACACCACAAAGCGTGGATTTTTTAACAATATTTTTTCCAAACAACATTACACCACAAAGCGTGGATTTTTAACAATATTTTTTCCAAACAACATTACACCACAAAGCGTGGATTTTTTAACAATATTTTTTCCAAACAACATTACACCACAAAGCGTGGATTTTTTAACAATATTTTTTCCAAACAACATTACACCACAAAGCGTGGATTTTTTAACAATATTTTTTCCAAACAACATTACACCACAAAGCGTGGATTTTTTAACAATATTTTTTCCAAACAACATTACACCACAAAGCGTGGATTTTTTAACAATATTTTTTCCAAACAACATTACACCACAAAGCGTGGATTTTTTAACAATATTTTTTCCAAACAACATTACACCACAAAGCGTGGATTTTTTAACAATATTTTTTCCAAACAACATTACACCACAAAGCGTGGATTTTTTAACAATATTTTTTCCAAACAACATTACACCACAAAGCGTGGATTTTTTAACAATATTTTTTCCAAACAACATTACACCACAAAGCGTGGATTTTTTAACAATATTTTTTCCAAACAACATTACACCACAAAGCGTGGATTTTTTAACAATATTTTTTCCAAACAACATTACACCACAAAGCGTGGATTTTTTAACAATATTTTTTCCAAACAACATTACACCACAAAGCGTGGATTTTTTAACAATATTTTTTCCAAACAACATTACACCACAAAGCGTGGATTTTTTAACAATATTTTTTCCAAACAACATTACACCACAAAGCGTGGATTTTTTAACAATATTTTTTCCAAACAACATTACACCACAAAGCGTGGATTTTTTAACAATATTTTTTCCAAACAACATTACACCACAAAGCGTGGATTTTTTAACAATATTTTTTCCAAACAACATTACACCACAAAGCGTGGATTTTTTAACAATATTTTTTCCAAACAACATTACACCACAAAGCGTGGATTTTTTAACAATATTTTTTCCAAACAACATTACACCACAAAGCGTGGATTTTTTAACAATATTTTTTCCAAACAACATTACACCACAAAGCGTGGATTTTTTAACAATATTTTTTCCAAACAACATTACACCACAAAGCGTGGATTTTTTAACAATATTTTTTCCAAACAACATTACACCACAAAGCGTGGATTTTTTAACAATATTTTTTCCAAACAACATTACACCACAAAGCGTGGATTTTTTAACAATATTTTTTCCAAACAACATTACACCACAAAGCGTGGATTTTTTAACAATATTTTTTCCAAACAACATTACACCACAAAGCGTGGATTTTTTAACAATATTTTTTCCAAACAACATTACACCACAAAGCGTGGATTTTTTAACAATATTTTTTCCAAACAACATTACACCACAAAGCGTGGATTTTTTAACAATATTTTTTCCAAACAACATTACACCACAAAGCGTGGATTTTTTAACAATATTTTTTCCAAACAACATTACACCACAAAGCGTGGATTTTTTAACAATATTTTTTCCAAACAACATTACACCACAAAGCGTGGATTTTTTAACAATATTTTTTCCAAACAACATTACACCACAAAGCGTGGATTTTTTAACAATATTTTTTCCAAACAACATTACACCACAAAGCGTGGATTTTTTAACAATATTTTTTCCAAACAACATTACACCACAAAGCGTGGATTTTTTAACAATATTTTTTCCAAACAACATTACACCACAAAGCGTGGATTTTTTAACAATATTTTTTCCAAACAACATTACACCACAAAGCGTGGATTTTTTAACAATATTTTTTCCAAACAACATTACACCACAAAGCGTGGATTTTTTAACAATATTTTTTCCAAACAACATTACACCACAAAGCGTGGATTTTTTAACAATATTTTTTCCAAACAACATTACACCACAAAGCGTGGATTTTTTAACAATATTTTTTCCAAACAACATTACACCACAAAGCGTGGATTTTTTAACAATATTTTTTCCAAACAACATTACACCACAAAGCGTGGATTTTTTAACAATATTTTTTCCAAACAACATTACACCACAAAGCGTGGATTTTTTAACAATATTTTTTCCAAACAACATTACACCACAAAGCGTGGATTTTTTAACAATATTTTTTCCAAACAACATTACACCACAAAGCGTGGATTTTTTAACAATATTTTTTCCAAACAACATTACACCACAAAGCGTGGATTTTTTAACAATATTTTTTCCAAACAACATTACACCACAAAGCGTGGATTTTTTAACAATATTTTTTCCAAACAACATTACACCACAAAGCGTGGATTTTTTAACAATATTTTTTCCAAACAACATTACACCACAAAGCGTGGATTTTTTAACAATATTTTTTCCAAACAACATTACACCACAAAGCGTGGATTTTTTAACAATATTTTTTCCAAACAACATTACACCACAAAGCGTGGATTTTTTAACAATATTTTTTCCAAACAACATTACACCACAAAGCGTGGATTTTTTAACAATATTTTTTCCAAACAACATTACACCACAAAGCGTGGATTTTTTAACAATATTTTTTCCAAACAACATTACACCACAAAGCGTGGATTTTTTAACAATATTTTTTCCAAACAACATTACACCACAAAGCGTGGATTTTTTAACAATATTTTTTCCAAACAACATTACACCACAAAGCGTGGATTTTTTAACAATATTTTTTCCAAACAACATTACACCACAAAGCGTGGATTTTTTAACAATATTTTTTCCAAACAACATTACACCACAAAGCGTGGATTTTTTAACAATATTTTTTCCAAACAACATTACACCACAAAGCGTGGATTTTTTAACAATATTTTTTCCAAACAACATTACACCACAAAGCGTGGATTTTTTAACAATATTTTTTCCAAACAACATTACACCACAAAGCGTGGATTTTTTAACAATATTTTTTCCAAACAACATTACACCACAAAGCGTGGATTTTTTAACAATATTTTTTCCAAACAACATTACACCACAAAGCGTGGATTTTTTAACAATATTTTTTCCAAACAACATTACACCACAAAGCGTGGATTTTTTAACAATATTTTTTCCAAACAACATTACACCACAAAGCGTGGATTTTTTAACAATATTTTTTCCAAACAACATTACACCACAAAGCGTGGATTTTTTAACAATATTTTTTCCAAACAACATTACACCACAAAGCGTGGATTTTTTAACAATATTTTTTCCAAACAACATTACACCACAAAGCGTGGATTTTTTAACAATATTTTTTCCAAACAACATTACACCACAAAGCGTGGATTTTTTAACAATATTTTTTCCAAACAACATTACACCACAAAGCGTGGATTTTTTAACAATATTTTTTCCAAACAACATTACACCACAAAGCGTGGATTTTTTAACAATATTTTTTCCAAACAACATTACACCACAAAGCGTGGATTTTTTAACAATATTTTTTCCAAACAACATTACACCACAAAGCGTGGATTTTTTAACAATATTTTTTCCAAACAACATTACACCACAAAGCGTGGATTTTTTAACAATATTTTTTCCAAACAACATTACACCACAAAGCGTGGATTTTTTAACAATATTTTTTCCAAACAACATTACACCACAAAGCGTGGATTTTTTAACAATATTTTTTCCAAACAACATTACACCACAAAGCGTGGATTTTTTAACAATATTTTTTCCAAACAACATTACACCACAAAGCGTGGATTTTTTAACAATATTTTTTCCAAACAACATTACACCACAAAGCGTGGATTTTTTAACAATATTTTTTCCAAACAACATTACACCACAAAGCGTGGATTTTTTAACAATATTTTTTCCAAACAACATTACACCACAAAGCGTGGATTTTTTAACAATATTTTTTCCAAACAACATTACACCACAAAGCGTGGATTTTTTAACAATATTTTTTCCAAACAACATTACACCACAAAGCGTGGATTTTTTAACAATATTTTTTCCAAACAACATTACACCACAAAGCGTGGATTTTTTAACAATATTTTTTCCAAACAACATTACACCACAAAGCGTGGATTTTTTAACAATATTTTTTCCAAACAACATTACACCACAAAGCGTGGATTTTTTAACAATATTTTTTCCAAACAACATTACACCACAAAGCGTGGATTTTTTAACAATATTTTTTCCAAACAACATTACACCACAAAGCGTGGATTTTTTAACAATATTTTTTCCAAACAACATTACACCACAAAGCGTGGATTTTTTAACAATATTTTTTCCAAACAACATTACACCACAAAGCGTGGATTTTTTAACAATATTTTTTCCAAACAACATTACACCACAAAGCGTGGATTTTTTAACAATATTTTTTCCAAACAACATTACACCACAAAGCGTGGATTTTTTAACAATATTTTTTCCAAACAACATTACACCACAAAGCGTGGATTTTTTAACAATATTTTTTCCAAACAACATTACACCACAAAGCGTGGATTTTTTAACAATATTTTTTCCAAACAACATTACACCACAAAGCGTGGATTTTTTAACAATATTTTTTCCAAACAACATTACACCACAAAGCGTGGATTTTTTAACAATATTTTTTCCAAACAACATTACACCACAAAGCGTGGATTTTTTAACAATATTTTTTCCAAACAACATTACACCACAAAGCGTGGATTTTTTAACAATATTTTTTCCAAACAACATTACACCACAAAGCGTGGATTTTTTAACAATATTTTTTCCAAACAACATTACACCACAAAGCGTGGATTTTTTAACAATATTTTTTCCAAACAACATTACACCACAAAGCGTGGATTTTTTAACAATATTTTTTCCAAACAACATTACACCACAAAGCGTGGATTTTTTAACAATATTTTTTCCAAACAACATTACACCACAAAGCGTGGATTTTTTAACAATATTTTTTCCAAACAACATTACACCACAAAGCGTGGATTTTTTAACAATATTTTTTCCAAACAACATTACACCACAAAGCGTGGATTTTTTAACAATATTTTTTCTAAACAACATTACACCACAAAGCGTGGATTTTTAACAATATTTTTTCTAAACAACATTACACCACAAAGCGTGGATTTTTTAACAATATTTTTTCCAAACAACATTACACCACAAAGCGTGGATTTTTTAACAATATTTTTTCCAAACAACATTACACCACAAAGCGTGGATTTTTTAACAATATTTTTTCTAAACAATATTACACCACAAAGCGTGGATTTTTTAACAATATTTTTTCTAAACAACATTACACCACAAAGCGTGGATTTTTTAACAATATTTTTTCCAAACAACATTACACCACAAAGCGTGGATTTTTTAACAATATTTTTTCCAAACAACATTACACCACAAAGCGTGGATTTTTTAACAATATTTTTTCCAAACAACATTACACCACAAAGCGTGGATTTTTTAACAATATTTTTTCCAAACAACATTACACCACAAAGCGTGGATTTTTTAACAATATTTTTTCCAAACAACATTACACCACAAAGCGTGGATTTTTTAACAATATTTTTTCCAAACAACATTACACCACAAAGCGTGGATTTTTTAACAATATTTTTTCCAAACAACATTACACCACAAAGCGTGGATTTTTTAACAATATTTTTTCCAAACAACATTACACCACAAAGCGTGGATTTTTTAACAATATTTTTTCCAAACAACATTACACCACAAAGCGTGGATTTTTTAACAATATTTTTTCCAAACAACATTACACCACAAAGCGTGGATTTTTTAACAATATTTTTTCCAAACAACATTACACCACAAAGCGTGGATTTTTTAACAATATTTTTTCCAAACAACATTACACCACAAAGCGTGGATTTTTTAACAATATTTTTTCCAAACAACATTACACCACAAAGCGTGGATTTTTTAACAATATTTTTTCCAAACAACATTACACCACAAAGCGTGGATTTTTTAACAATATTTTTTCTAAACAACATTACACCACAAAGCGTGGATTTTTTAACAATATTTTTTCCAAACAACATTACACCACAAAGCGTGGATTTTTTAACAATATTTTTTCCAAACAACATTACACCACAAAGCGTGGATTTTTTAACAATATTTTTTCTAAACAACATTACACCACAAAGCGTGGATTTTTAACAATATTTTTTCTAAACAACATTACACCACAAAGCGTGGATTTTTTAACAATATTTTTTCCAAACAACATTACACCACAAAGCGTGGATTTTTTAACAATATTTTTTCCAAACAACATTACACCACAAAGCGTGGATTTTTTAACAATATTTTTTCCAAACAACATTACACCACAAAGCGTGGATTTTTTAACAATATTTTTTCTAAACAACATTACACCACAAAGCGTGGATTTTTTAACAATATTTTTTCTAAACAACATTACACCACAAAGCGTGGATTTTTTAACAATATTTTTTCCAAACAACATTACACCACAAAGCGTGGATTTTTTAACAATATTTTTTCTAAACAACATTACACCACAAAGCGTGGATTTTTTAACAATATTTTTTCCAAACAACATTACACCACAAAGCGTGGATTTTTTAACAATATTTTTTCCAAACAACATTACACCACAAAGCGTGGATTTTTTAACAATATTTTTTCCAAACAACATTACACCACAAAGCGTGGATTTTTTAACAATATTTTTTCCAAACAACATTACACCACAAAGCGTGGATTTTTTAACAATATTTTTTCCAAACAACATTACACCACAAAGCGTGGATTTTTTAACAATATTTTTTCCAATCAACATTACACCACAAAGCGTGGATTTTTTAACAATATTTTTTCCAAACAACATTACACCACAAAGGGTGGATTTTTTAACAATATTTTTTCCAAACAACATTACACCACAAAGCGTGGATTTTTTAACAATATTTTTTCCAAACAACATTACACCACAAAGCGTGGATTTTTTAACAATATTTTTTTCCAAACAACATTACACCACAAAGCGTGGATTTTTTAACAATATTTTTTCCAAACAACATTACACCACAAAGCGTGGATTTTTTAACAATATTTTTTCCAAACAACATTACACCACAAAGCGTGGATTTTTTAACAATATTTTTTCCAAACAACATACACCACAAAGCGTGGATTTTTTAACAATATTTTTTCCAAACAACATTACACCACAAAGCGTGGATTTTTTAACAATATTTTTTCCAAACAACATTACACCACAAAGCGTGGATTTTTTAACAATATTTTTTCCAAACAACATTACACCACAAAGCGTGGATTTTTTAACAATATTTTTTCCAAACAACATTACACCACAAAGCGTGGATTTTTTAACAATATTTTTTAACAATATTTTTTCAACGATCACCACACCATAAGGCGGTGATTTTTTAACATTGTTATTGCACCAAGGTTTATTCATTTTCCTTGGCCTGTTAATTTTCATTAAAATACTAACCGAAACGTTTAGCAAGAAATGAAACATTTTATGATTTAGGTTGTTTATGAACAGAATACAAATATTCATATGTATGTATATATGCCTAAATGTGTGTTCGTATGAGTGTTAGTTTTCTACCATGAAGACACAAACTACTGCAGAGGAAATTTATTGCAAATTATGTAGCTAAATTAAAATTTGTGTGTGCCGAAATTTGTGAATGTTGATGAGTCTGACTATATGTATGTGTGTGTCTGAGTGTTTATTTGTATGTGTGCTGTTTTTCTTTGTTTTTATAGTTCGTTTTCTGTTATTTTTAATTTTTATGCAATTTTCCGAGAAAAATCTTAATGATGATGCTGATGGTGCTGATTTGTGTTGTTTTCACACATGCATGTTACACAAGAAAAACACACACACAAGCGTCATCATGACACATACAGGTTAATAAAGTGTGAATGGCTTATTCACATACATAAGTTGTCTCATTGTGTGAGTGTGTATGTAAGTGTAGATCTTTGTTTTTGTGTGTCCTTGTTCGGCAACAACATTTTCCATTTTATATGGTTTAGTGTTTTTGTTGTTTTTTTTTTTCGCTTCTTTATGTTTTTATAACTTGAGGCGTTTATACTTTAACTATAATTGTGATTTTATTATGATTTTAATTAGCGTGTTGCAACACAGACTCGTAATACAACACGTTCAGCCAATTCGTGAAAATGGATGGAAAAGAAGAAAAAATGGTCCATATAAGGGAAATGAGTAGCTAGAGGAGAGAGAAGATGATATATTATGAGCAGCAGTAAAAGTTATGGCATCCAAAGCAACGTGCCATTGTCATCATCGTCACCAACATAGCCGCCAACAAGCCACCAACATTAGTTTTTCGTAATTTTATCCTTAGCTTCGCCATTGCCGTCATCATGACTGTCCTCATAAAGATTTGCCATTATGACACACTGCCAGTTAATGCGGCAATGTTATAAAATATCTATAACTATGTCGTAGCTGTGGTAGTATAGACGGATGCTCGCTTTAGTGGTCTGCCATATTGTTTGCGGTCACAGCAACTGCGGCATGGCAAAAAACTAACATTTAACAGTTAATGCTCGTTAATTTAAATATTTTTGTTTTTAATTAATTCTACAAGAACTGCATTGCTTTAGGTAACGCTATGCTAAACTGTTCATCCGGAAATACAAAATTCAAATACAATTATTTACTTCAAGCTTTTCAAATTACGACGGTTTAAATAGCCAGCCATAGAAAAATTCCTTACCATGATTTATTTATTTTTTATTTATTTAAATGTTTATTATAATAACAAATTATAATAATATTATAATTACAAAGCACTAGCAACAAAGGCTATCGGTTTTCCGTACCATGAAAATACCAACAAAAGAACGAATAAACCGTCTTACGTTAACAGACCCCTGAAAACTTGTTAAGGCCCATGATCTGAACCTGGAATCTATCCAGACAAGGTGCAGTTTATGCACCGGTGTATTTACTTGCAAAATATAGGAAAATCAAAAAGAAATTCCCCTGGACTTCCTTAATAATTCTCTGGGACTTCTATGAGAAATCCTCTTATGCTACTACAAGAAATCCTCCTGGATTTCTATACGAAATATTCCTGAACGTCTATGAAAGTCCTCTAGGATTTTGCTAAGAAGACTTTCTGAACTTCTATACCAAACCCTTATGGACGTCCATTAGAAGTTGTCGTGGAATAGTTCGTCTGAACTTCTTTAAAAATTCTTGCTGGTCTTCTATACATAGTCTATATAAAGTCCTCCGTAAATTATATATGATCAATTTTGATCTTCTATAAAAGTTTTTCTGAACTTCTATAAGAAGTCTTTGCGAGCTACCGTAATGAGTCATTCTGCTGTTCTATAAGACGTCTTCTTCGTTTTCGATAAGAATCTTTAGTAAGAAGTCCTACTGGACCTTTAAAGGAAATCTTATTGAACTTCAAAAAAAGGCTTCAAAAAGGCCCTGAACTGCGGAAAGAAATATAAAAGATACACTTAGGAACTTCTAAAATCAATCCACCGTGACTTCCGTAAGAACTCCTCCAGCACTTCAGTCATAAACTTCTTAGATTTCCCAAAGAAGATGACTTCTTTAAATATTCCTTCTCGTGTTGCATAAGAAGTACCTCTGGACTTCCATAATTCCATAAGTAGACCTCTGCTTACTTATGGACTTATATAAGAACATCTCCTGGACTTTCTTACTGGACATCTAAAAAATGTCCTGCCCTTCTAAATGAAGTCCTCGCAGTCTTCTATAAGAACTACTAAAACCTCTTGGTCTTCAGTGAAAATTCTCTTGGAAATTCCATGGGAAATTCTTTTGGGCTTCCATAAGAACCCGCCGTAGACTTCTGAAAGAAGTTCTCCTGGTCTTCTATGAGAAAATCTTCCTGTTCTGCTAGACTTCAGTGAACTTTGTAAATGTCTACTTCTTCTATAAGAGATCCTCTTCGATTTCCGGCTTTCTATAAAAAGTCATCCTGGACATCTACAAAGAGTCCCCATCGACTAGTGCGCTTCTTTAAGAAGTTCCTCAGGATTCTCAAGAAGTTCTTCTGGCCTTGGTAGATTTTGGTAAACTTCGTAAATGCATAGTTGTTATATAAGGGATCCTCTTTGACTTCTGGCTTTCCATAAGAAGTCTTCCTGGACTTCGACCAAGAGTCCATGTGGACTTCTTTAATATGTCCTGCTGAACATCGTAAATAAGTCCTTCTGGATTTCTTCCAAGAGTCCACGTTGAGCTGACTTCCATACGAAGCCCTCTGGACTGCTAATAGAAGTTCTTCGACTTCTATTTTAAGAAGTCTGCCTGCTCTTCTGTGAGAAACCCTTCTGCACTTCTAGAGAAGTCTGTAAGAAGTCCTCCTACACTTCTATAACAAGTCCTTCTGCTGGACACCTATAAAAAGTCCTGCAGGACTTCTATAAAAAGTTCCCCTGGACTTCTACAAGAAGTCCCCTGAACTGTATAAGAAGTCATCCCAGACCTCTATAAGAAGTCGCTCGACATCTATAAGAAGGACTTGGACATCTAAAAGAAGTCCTCTCGACTTCTATAAGAAGTCCTCCTGATTTTATATAAGAAGTTCTCCTTATTTTCGTAAGAAGTCGTCCTGGACACTATAAGAAGTCCTTTTTGACGTCTATAAGAAGTCCATGGAAAAGCAAGAATCCGAAGTTCTCCTGAACTTCTATAAGTCATCCTGGACTTCCATAAGAAGTCCTCCTCTTATAAAGGAAGTCACACCGGACTTCTATAAGAAGTCTACGGGACTTCTTAAATAAGTCCTAGTCGACTTCTATAAGTAGTGCTCCTGGACTTCTACAAGATCTTCGCATGGGCCTCCATAAGAAGTCTTCTGTAAGAAATTCAGCTGGGCACCTATAAGAAGTCCTGCGGGACTTCTATAAAAAGTTCCCCTGGACTTCTACATAAGATGTCCTGGACTTCCATAAGATGTCCTCCTGGACTTTCATAAGAAGTTCTCGTAAAGGCCTTGTCGTTACATAAGAGATCCTCATCTACTTTTGGATTTCCATAATAAGTATTCCTGGCTTTCCATAATAAGTCCTCCTGGACTTCTACTAAGAGTTCACGTGGACTTCTTTAAGAAGTCCTGCTGAACTTCGTGAGCAGACTTCCATAAGAAGCCCTCTGGACTGCTAAAAGAAGTCCTTCGACTTTTATTTTAAGATGTCTGCCTGCTCTTCTATGAGAAACCCTTCTGCACTTCTATAGAAGTCTGTAAGAAGTCCTCCTGCACTTCTATAACAAGTCCTTCTGCTGGACACCTATAAAAAGTCCTGCGGGACTTCTATAAAAAGTTCCCCTGAACTTCTACAAGAAGTCCCCTGAACTGTATAAGAAGTCATCCCAGACCTCTATAAGAAGGACATCTAAAAGAAGTCCCCCTCGATTTCTATAAGAAGTCCTCCTGAACTTATATAAGAAGTTCTTCTTATTTTCTATAAGAAGTGGTCCTGGACACTATAAGAAGTCCTTTTGGACGTCTATAAGAAGTCCATGGAAAAGCAAGAATCCGAAGTTCTCCTGAACTTCTATAAGAAGTCATCCTGGATTACAATAAGAAGTCCTCCTCTTATAAAGGAAGTCCTCCTGAACTTTTAGAAGAAGTCGCCCGTACTTCTATAAGAAGTCTCCGGGACTTCTATAATAAGTCCTAGTTGACTTCTACAAGAAGTCCTCCTGGACTTCTACAAGATCTTCGCATGGGCCTTCATAAGAAGTCTTCTGTAAGAAATTCAGCTGGACACCTATAAGAAGTCCTGCGGGACTTCTATAAAAAGTTCCCCTGGACTTCTACAAGAAGTCCTCCTGGACTTCCATAAGATGTCCTCCTGGACTTTCATAAGAAGTCCTCCTGTACTTCTATAAGAATTCCTCTTGGCCGTATAAAGTAAGTCCTTTTGGCTTTATTGAGGAAATCATATCCGCACTTATATAAAAAGGCCTCCTGAACATCTAGAAAAAGTCACCCTGGACTTCTATAAGAAGTCCTAGTCGACTTCTACAAGAAGTCCTAATCGACTTCTATAAGAAGTCCTCCTGTACTTCTACAAGATGTTCTCTTGGACTTCCATCAGAAGTCTTCTTGGTCTTCTATAAGAAATTCTACTGGACTTCTAAAAAAGTTCCCTTGAACTTCTGTAGTAAGTCCTCCTGAACTTGTACAAAAATTCACCCCAGACTTCTATAAGAAATCCCTGGACATCTATAAGAAGGACTTCGACATCTAAAAGAAATCCTAGTCGACTTATTTTTCTCCTTGTTTTCTGTAAGAAGTCGTCTGTACATTATAGGAAACCTTCGTGGACTTCTATGAGAAGTGTCCTGGACTTTGGTAAGAACAAGAAGTCCTCTTGGACTTATATAAAAAGTCCTCCTGCACTTTTAGAAGAATTCCTTCTGTACTCCTATAAGAAGTCAACCTGGTCTTCTATGAAAATTCCTCCAGGACTTCCGTAAGAAGTCCTTCTAAAATTCTATAAGAAGTTCTACTGGACTCCCATAAGAAGCCCCCCTGCACTTCTATAAGAAGTCGTTCGACTTCTACATGATTTCTTCCGGATTCTTTTAAGAATTCCGGCAGCTCTTCTATAAGAAAACCTCCCGAATTTCTATAGAAGTCTGTAGGTAAGAAGTCCTCCTGGACCTGTTTAAGAAGTTGTTCTGGACTTCCATAAAAAAAGTCTTCCTGGTCTTCTATAAAAGTCCTCTCGGACTTCTACATGTATGAAGTCGTACTGTATTCCTGTCCTTCTTCTGAACTTCTGCAAGAAGTTCCCCTGATAAGAAACCCCACTGTTCACTACAAAATGTCCTACTGCACTATTCTAAGAAGTCCTGCTGGCCTTATGTAAGTAGTCCTTTTGGACGTTTATAAGAAATCCTATTAGACTTCTATAAGAAGTCCTACTTGACTTCCATAAGAACCTTCGTGGACTTCTATATGAAAACATCCTGAACTTCTATAATAAGTACCACTGAATTTATTGACCTCCTGGACTTCTATAAAAAGTCCTACTGAATTTCTAAAAGATGTCTTATTGGACTTCTATAAGAAGTCCTTCTGGGGTTTTATAAGATTTTCTCCTAGAGTTAGGAAGTCCTCTTCGTCTTCTATAAGAAGTCCTCTGAGACTTTTACAAGAAGTCCTCCAGGACTTCTGTAGGAGGTCTTCCTATAAGAAGTTCCTTATGAACTTCTAAAAGTGCATAATAGATTTCTATAAGAAATCCTCCTGGACTTCTATAAGATATTCTCCTGGACCTATAAGAACTACTTATCCCCTTCTATAAGAATTCCTCCTGGGCTTGTACAAGATGTCCGCCAGGACTTCTATCAGGTGTCTTCCTATAAGAAGCTTTTTATGAACTTCTAAAGAAGTCCTCCTTAACTTCTATAAGAAGTCCTCTTGGACTGCTATAAGATGATCTCCTAGAGTTCTGTAAGAACTTTACCTCCTTTTCTGTAAGAAGTCTTCCTGGACTTTTACAAGATGTACGCGAGGACTTCTATAAGGGGTTTCCCTATAAGAAGTTTTTGTGAACTGCTAAAGAAGTCCTCCTGCACTTCTGCAAGATGTCCTCCTGGAATTCTTTTTCGTCTTCTATTAGAAGTTCTCCTGTCCTCCAGGACTTCTATAACATGTCTTCCTATAAGAAATCCTTCTATAAAAAGTAATCTGAGGTTTCTATAGAAGTCTGTACGAAGTCCTACTGGATTTCCTAGACTTCTGTCAGAAGTTCTTTCAGGCTTCACTAAGAAGTATATGAAGTCCTCTTTCGTATATAAGGTCTTCCAGGCATTCTGAATAATGTTCTCCTAGATCTCATCTTGCATTTCTGTAAGAAGAAATCTGACCTGTATTCTTTAACAATTTTCTATGGACTTCTGTAAGTATACGACTTGAGGTCTTCTATAAGAAATCCTTATGGCCTTCTATACAATTTTATGTGTTTCATTAAGAAGCTCTGCAGGTTTTCGATTAACTGACTTTTGGTATTCTTTAGGAAGAATTTCTCGTCTCATTTAAGAAAATCTGAAGGTAGAGAGACCTTCTGGTTTTCTGAAAGATTACCTTCTTATCTTCTGTTTGAAGAATGTCTGGGCTTTAGATGTTCGTCCATGCAAAGGCTCTCTAGTAGAGCTAGAGAGCTAGGGCAAACTATTTATAGGCTGACTAACGTTTTGATTGCTGTCGTAAAACAAAGGTTATATCGGCCACCAAATGATGTTGTTGGGTTATCTATCGCAAACTATTTAAAAAATTCGTATTAGCTGAATGATATGGGACCTACTGTTTATCGCCGAGTCCGAACGGCATGCCTTAAGACACCACAGGCAAAGAAGTTTTAAATGGCTGAAATACTCAGGAAATATCGCCAACATTAGTGAGGGGTATTTTGCCACCGTTGAAAATTTGATGTTGCGTGGCCTGGGAATCGAACCCACGAGTTTCTACGTGCAAGGCGGGCGTGCATACCACGGCACGCACCATGGCGCCCACAAGAAATTCCTATGCCCTCTTTTAAAACAATATGCATGTATAAGTTCCTTTTTTGTCTGTTATCTTCTATTGAAGGGCTTTCTCGGACTCCTGTGGTTTTATAAAACGACAATCTAGGCCCTATTCCACGAAACAACGTATTGCTTTTCACTTTGCACTTATCAAAAAGTAATTATTTTGAAAAGTGATATGTTTTTTGTTCCACAAAATTACTTTTCAGTTTATCAAATTTACTAAATTTTACTATCACTATTCTCTTTCGGAAAGTTGTTGTGCTCCCTTCCTTTATTTTTCCGCCATCTTGATAAGTCTCTCCGTTCTCTTGCAAAGTGTGGATGATATTTGTTCCACAGAACATTTTATCATCTTTGCATTATTTTCTACTTGGCAAAAATGGAACGCTAGAACAAAAATGAAAACTCACTTTTATATATGTACATATGGTAATATTCAAAAAAGTTTTACAATCGTTGAAGTTGAGGTTCACCATTTAATAAGTCGCGAACTGTTGATATATTTTATAAAATATGGATACATTTATATTAATTGATGTGTTTTAGCCAAGATCTCATAATATGGACCATAACAATTAATTTTCGTGGAAGCTGCGTTGGTGGTAATATAAAAAAATGGGAAAAATGTGTTGAAGTAATCAAGTTTTTTTGTGTTCTTTCTTGATTTCTGGCCAAACCACGCAAAATTCAAACCTGTGCTCAAAGAAAGAACTAAAGAATACCCCTTGGCAAACATGGTTCTAGTGCATGACTTTTCGATATATACACTACATCCCACTAAAATCGATGCTGACATTTTGAAGTTTTGATTTCAGTGTTTTTCGAATTTTTCTTATAATTATATGGTGCAACTGGATAATATTTTCAAACTAGTTACAGGATTGTAGAACTCGCGATTCCACGTCGTTCGATGTATATCTCATGAGTGTGCTCCCTACAGCTTCCTAGTAATAGGATCCCAAAGGCCAAAATTTGGTGCGTAAATTTTCTGAAAAAACCTATTTTTTGGCTTTAAAATTTACAACTGTCGTACAGGTACCCCTAAACCCCGCGTGATTTTAGTTTTTTTACGTGCCGGATCTAATAAGACCTTTCGCGTTCGAATCCATCCACTAAAACGCCAGATATATATACCTTGAAAGTAGGAAATTCTTCAAAAATATATTTTGACAATTCCGCGAATTGAACCGCGCTTTTCTTTGATTATTTTTACATAAATGTAATCCTTTATACGCGGTTATAATATTTGCCAAAAAGAGGTGTCACAAATTACAAAGATTCGGGAGTAATATCCCTATTTATCCCAAAATAGGATGTGGTGGCACATCCGCAGTTCTTGACGAATCTGTCTAAAATCATTTATATTGACGTATTTTTAATAGGCGGCCATTGAAATCGGATGCACCTTATAACCATATGCACATCGCGCAATTTTTGCCCACTTGAATGTTTTTTGAATAGTAAGATGCAACTGATGGCACACTTTGGCCGCTGAATGAAACATGGAAAAATCCATGCATATTGATAGACATGGACTCCCTGTATCCGAAAAGCACATGCACCTCAACTGATTTAAACGGATTTGCGAATTACACGCTTTTTAACTTTTGTGTTTTTTCTTTGATTGTGATTTCAATATTACTCTGTACTTCTTATTTCTATTGCTTATCACAGAAAGGAAATATACTTTCACGATGACTAATTACTTTTCTCGTAGAAGTTTAAGCAAAATACTTCAAGATTTGGATGGAAATTTAGCGAAATAATGGAATAACTACCAACATTTATTTTTCAAATTTTTCGTATTTAACCAAAAATATATTTTTGAAATAATTTCCAACAATAAGTTTCCGTTCTTTGTTGTTGCTGTAATATGCAAGTTATAAGCACGATCTTTATAATTTTGGTCTCACATTTTTCTACGCGTTGTCTAGATTCTGTACGTATTTTTAAATTATTTTTTTAGAGATTTTTTGGCCTCTGATTTAGAATAAATAAAATTTATTCCAAGATTTCTTCAATATTTTTTGATTTTCCGCGAAAATAAAAATAAATTTAGCAACTATTTTAGCATCTACGGATAGATATCAAATGCTGCTAACGATTCATATATACATGTTCTTATTACAGCACAATAGGAATTTTTAAATATTTTTTCTTTACAAGAGAGTAAAACCGCATATAACTTTTGAGTGCAGCATCCAATTTTGTGAACGCGAACAGATTTGAAACCACGATTTTTTTCGTAACCCATGTACCAAAAATGGCGGATGTGCTCGCCAAAAAAGTTTTTAATTTTTTTTTCTATGTAATTGTAAAAGAAATTTGAAATTTACCATATATACCTTATAGGGTCGCATGATTATCTCGATGAGTTACAAACGAAATGACAAACCTAATATACCCTCCATATTATGGTGGAGGGTGTAATAATAAATAAAAATAGTCTCTCAAATAGAGTTTAGTCTAAGTGTAAAATCGAGAAACATCGTTTTGTGAGGTTGTTCGCAGGGTGGAAGTTCGGAAAGGGTTTGTTCGCGGGATGGAATTTCGGAGAGTGAGAGTTCAGAGGGGGTGGTTCGTAGGGTGAAAGTTCGGAAAAATCCTTACAATTTCTTGTCATAACTGTGTTTTCGCTATTTCCGCACAAAATCTCCCGTCGCAACGTCTTTAAAACTTTACGTGCTTTAACAATGTACATTGGCAAAGAGAACGTTTACCTCTCAAATTTAAGGCAAACTTATCAAAATTTGATCTGCAAAATCAAAATGCAGAGTTTTCTGTGGAACGAAAGAGCACATTTTTTTGCAAAATCTTAGCAAAATACACTTTGCCGTTACAACTTTTCACTTAGCAGAAAGAACGTTTGTGGAACAGAAATCAAAAAGAGAGCTACATTTTTTTTTTTTTTTTGAAAACTAAGCAAATTCGCTTTATCATTAGCAACTTATCACTTATCGAAAATAGGGGTTCTGTGGAACGCCAATATTTAATAATTGTCAAAAATATTGCTAAGTGCAAAATCAAAAGTTGATAAGTTGTTTGGAATAGGGCCCAGGTCTTAAAGTGAACTTATCCGAAATTTTGTGTGGGAGGTACCTGAAGGAGTGGAAAAATATAGTCCATATTCGAACCTCATCTATACCTGGTAGATATATTAGGAAGTGTAAAGAATGAACCAAATCGGTAACTCCCTTCAAGAGTTATCGTACGCACAATTTTTCTGAACATTTGTGGGGGAGGTACCTGAAGACGTGGACCGATATGGCTTATCTTCGAACTTAAACTATGTTTGGACAAAATATTACGAAGGCCAACTTTTGGACCGAATCGGCAAATCTATTCGAGAGTTATCTTGCGCTCCAACCACTACACACGGTGTCATAAGGGTTTTTTTGCATCTTTCAGGCTATATCCTCAAAAATTATGGACTTGCCCCTGATGAAACTTGTACCGTCGTATGGGGGGCAGTAAATACAAGTTGTTATAACAAAAATCAAAGCGATTCGAGAGCTGGTCCTAATCTAAACTTTTCCGAAATTTTGTGTGGGAGGTACCCGAAGGAATGGACCGATTGAGTCCACATTCGAACCGCATCTAAGTCTGGTATGGACCAAATCGGTTTCTTCCTTCAAGAGTTATCGTGCGCACAAATTTTCCGAAATTTTCGAACTTTTGTGCGGAAGGTACCCGAAGGAGTGTACCGATATGGTCCATCTTCGAACTTAAACTAAGTTTAGGCAAAATATTACGACACCCAAAATTTGGTTTGAATCGGTTGATCCATTCGAGCCAGCCAGACAGACAGACGGACGGACTTTGCTAAATCGACTCCACATTGTCTGAAACGGATTTCGACCAAACATACTTGTGTCTAAAACCACTATTTCGATCAGGCACATTTTGCAGTTATGAAAGTGTATATACCCTCGTTAGCATAAATGCTGAGGGTATAAAAACTAGTCAGATAGCAAAATTCACATTTCGTTGTTTTTATACCCTCCACCATAGTATGGAGGGTATATTAAGTTTGTTTTTTCGTTTGTAACGCATTGAAATACTCATTTGCGACCCTATAAAGTATATATATTCTTGATCAGGGTAAAATTCTAAGTCGATCTGTGCACGTCCGTCCGTCCGTCCGTCTGTGGTAATCACTCTAGCATCCACAAAAATGGAGCTAAGACGCTGAAATTTTGGGAAAATGCGTCTTTTGTTTGCAGGCAGGTCAAGTTCGATGATGGGCTATATCGGTCCACGTTTTGGTATAGCCCCCATATAACGGTACCCCCCAATTTACGGTATTTTGGCGTTTTTAGCTACATTTTCAGACCGATGTAGCTATAATTTGACATTTAGGGTTCTTAGGTGTCAATAAACTTATATAACAAAAGTTGTGGACATAGGTCCACGTTTTGGTATAGCCCCCATACAACGGTACCCTCCGATTTACGGTATTTTGCCGTTTTTAGCTACATTTTCTGACCGATTTAGCTATAATTTCACATTTAGGGTTCTTAGGTGTCAATAAACTTATATAACAAAAGTTGTGGACATAGGTCCACGTTTTGGTATAGCCCCCATATAACGGTACCCCCCGATTTACGGTATTTTGACGTTTTTAGCTATATTTTCAGACCGATTTATCTATAATTTGACATTTAGGGTTCTTAAGTGTCAATAAACTTATATAACAAAAGTTGAGGACATAGGTCCACGTTTTGGTATAGCCCCCATATAACGGTACCCCCCGATTTACGGTATTTTGACGTTTTAGCTACATTTTCAGAGCGATTTAGCTCAAATTTAACATTTAGGGTTCTTAAGCGTCACTAAACTTATATAACAAAACTTGTGGACATAGGTCCACGTTTTGGTATAGCCCCCATATAACGGTACCCCCCGATTTACGGTATTTTGACGTTTTTAGCTACATTTTCAGACCGATTTAGCTCTAATTTGACATTTAGGGTTCTAAAGTGTCAATAAACTTATATAACAAAAGTTGAGGACATAGGTCCACGTTTTGGTATAGCCCCCATATAACGGTACCCCCCGATTTACGGTATTTTGACGTTTTTAGCTACATTTTCAGACCGATTTATCTATAATGTGGCATTTAGGGTTATTAAGTGTCAATAAACTTATATAACAAAAGTTGTGGACATAGGTCCACGTTTTGGAATAGCCCCCATATAACGGTACCCCCGATTTACGGTATTTTGACGTTTTTAGCTATATTTTCAGACCGATTTATCTATAATTTGACATTTAGGGTTCTTAAGTGTCAATAAACTTATATAACAAAAGTTGAGGACATAGGTCCACGTTTTGGTATAGCCCCCATATAACGGTACCCCCCGATTTACGGTATTTTGACGTTTTAGCTACATTTTCAGAGCGATTTAGCTCAAATTTAACATTTAGGGTTCTTAAGCGTCACTAAACTTATATAACAAAACTTGTGGACATAGGTCCACGTTTTGGTATAGCCCCCATATAACGGTACCCCCCGATTTACGGTATTTTGACGTTTTTAGCTACATTTTCAGACCGATTTAGCTCTAATTTGACATTTAGGGTTCTAAAGTGTCAATAAACTTATATAACAAAAGTTGAGGACATAGGTCCACGTTTTGGTATAGCCCCCATATAACGGTACCCCCCGATTTACGGTATTTTGACGTTTTAGCTAAATTTTCAGAGCGATTTAGCTCAAATTTAACATTTAGGGTTCTTAAGCGTCACTAATCTTATATAACAAAACTTGTGGACATAGGTCCACGTTTAAGTATAGCCCCCATATAACGGTACCCCCCGATTTACGGTATTTTGACGTTTTTAGCTACATTTTCAGACCGATTTAACTCTAATTTAACATTTAGGGTTCTTAAGAGTCACTAAACTTATATAACAAAACTTGTGGACATAGGTCCACGTTTTGGTATAGCCCCTATATAACGGTACCCCCCGATTTACGGTATTCTGACGTTTTAGCTACATTTTCAGACCGATTTAGCTCTAATTTAACATTTAGGTTCTTAAGCGTCACTAAACTTATATAACAAAACTTGTGGACATAGGTCCACGTTTTGGTATAGCCCCTATATAACGGTACCCCCCGATTTACAGTATTCTGACGTTTTAGCTACATTTTCAGACCGATTTAGCTCTAATTTAATATTTAGGGTTCTTAAGCGTCACTAAACTTATATAACAGAACTTGTGGACATAGGTCCACGTTTTGGTATAGCCCCTATATAACGGTACCCCCCGATTTACGGCATTCTGACGTTTTTAGCTACATTTTCAGACCGATTTATCTATAATGTGACATTTAGGGTTATTAAGTGTCAATAAACTTATATAACAAAAGTTGTGGACATAGGTCCACGTTCTGGTATAGCCCCCATATAACGGTACCCCCGATTTACGGTATTTTGACGTTTTTAGCTACATTTTCAGACCGATTTAGCTATAAATTGACATTTAGGGTTCTTAAGTGTCAATAAACTTATATGACAAAACTAGTGGACATAGATCAATGTTTTTGAATAGCCCCCATATAACGTTACCGCCCGATTTCAGGTATTTTGACGATTTAAGTCGCATTTCTAGACCGAACTAGCTATAATTTGATATTTAGGGTTCTTAGTGACAAAAAAAACTTATATTCGAAATAATTATGAACGTAGGTCCATGTTTTGGTATAGCCCCATATAACGGTACCTCGGTATAACGGATGTCGGTACTCCCATATAACGGATTTTCGGTATTTTGAGAATTTTACCAACAAGTTTTAACCGAATTATCTGTAATTTGAACATTTGACATTTGAAACTCTTAGTGGTCACCACACCTCTCCACCAAAAATTGTCAAGAAAGGTCGATGTATTGATAAAGCTCCCATATAACGGTACCTCCCGATTTTCAGTAATTTGATAGTTTTAACTACAATATTAAACGAACTAGCAGTAATTTGACATTTGAAGTTCTTAGTGGTCACAACACCTCTCCATAAAAAATTGTCAACATAGGTCCATGTTCAATATAGCTCCCATATAACGGTACCTCCCAATTTTCAGTAATTGGCAATTTTAGCTAAAATTTTTGTAACCACACATCTGCATCAACAATTTTCAACATAGCCCCAATATAACGATACTTCCCGATTTTCGGTACTTTGAGGATTTTACTTAAAATGTTTAACCGAACGTAGGTCCATGTTTTGGTATAGCCCCAAAACAAACCTCCCGTTTTTCCGTACCATAGCTTTATTTTTTGACGAACTTTCTGTAATTTGAAATTTAAAAGCCAACAAAAATTGTTCATTTAAGTTCATATTTTCGTATAGCCCACATACCTCCGAAATAGCTGTTAATGACATTTGAAGTTCCCACGTTATGTACCGATTTTCGGTATTTTGAGGATTCTAGCTACAATTTTTAACCGAATTAGGAGTTATTTAACATTAAAGGCTCCCATCAAAAACTGTCAACATAGGTCCATGTTTTTTTATAACCCCTGTATAACGGTTCCTCCCAATTTCTAGCCCACCAAAAATTGTCAACATACATAGTTAGATACATAAAAAGGGCCTACCGAATGAAACATTTTATGTATGTACATTATCTGACATTTTAACGTACCCACTTAAAGTTGGGGACATGAATGAAAACTAATTATTCCATTTTAGTTCAGAATATTTTATGGTGGAGGGTATGAAAAGTTCGGCCCGGCCGAACTTAACGCTTTTTTACTTGTTTATCGATATCATCGATTGTCAGATCAATGATTCAAAAATGTTTCCTCCACCTTATTTTCAAAGGGCATATTAACAAGTCATGCAAGAAGGTCAGTTGGCCTTTTCTAAAGAGAATATCTTCTTCAAAACTGCAGCAGTGTTGCTTCAAAACTTACTTTTCAGTCTAGTTGTTCGACTTATTTATTATACGTCAGAATAATATTAAAAAAACTCCGAGCTTTCTGCAACCATGCGAAGTCTTTTTACTTAATTCCGTATTATTACTATTTTTTTTGCTATTGTAAAATTAAAGTAATATTTTTAAAATAACTAAAAAAATATTTCTCTTCCACAATTATTTAAACATTCCGTTAGCATAATTATTTGCAAAACTTTTTTTTTTATTTTGAAGTGGGAATAAACACTGAATTTATACTTCAGCCATAATGACACTTAAGGGCAGACAGCTCTGATTATTTGAAATGCAAACAATGGCGTCAAGAGATAGATGTTGAAGCTGATATTATTAAAAAAATATTATAATTTTTTGTGCTCCTGCGCTTGGCATAGACAAATTATTAATTAAAAGGGAATAAAACAAAAAATAGAGAACGAACGTAGTAGTAAATTTTATGGGCAATCGAAATGATTCATTATAATTAACGTTGCAGACACACACACACGCAATCAGATAAACGGAGAACAAAAAATTGAAAAAATGTCTGTGGGCAGAATGATAACAATAAAGGCAATGACTGATAAAATTCACAGAATGGCATACCGATTTTTTTAAATGAAATAAAATCAATTACATATATTTTTAATTTAAAAATTGCACATTGAAATTATTGCAATGATTCCTCTGGGAAAATGTGTTGTTTTTCTCAAAAGCCTGTGTATTATCCTGCCACATGATCCATCTCGTCCACAACATCATTCTGATTTCAAATATTATAAAGTGAAATCCACACAACATTTGTGCTTGGAAAAAATATGTTAAAAAAATTTATGTTTCTTCTCCATTAAATTTAGTTTAATAACATAATTGCCACATGCATCTGCTGGTGTATGTGCTCACACACACACCCAAATACCTAAATATGAATAACTATATGCACATATTTCATAAAGTGTATTTAACAGCTTTTTAACAAAAAACAGTAAAAGGGGGGAATAACTTTGCCTTAGTTTTTTGTGTTGTTATTCCTCTTGTTGTTGGTGGTGGTGTTTATTTTTTTGTTGCTACTGCTATTGTTGTCTAAATACCAACTTTTTGTTCTACTTAATATAGAGCATCATGCAATGCATTAAGAAGTTAATATGGACATACTTACGCACACAGTTATGAAGTCAAAAAGTGTACTTAACTTATTCGTAAACGAGCACATAACAACAACAAACACATAGCGACATACAGACATACATACACATACGTAAATAACATATGTAGTATATTACCAAACACCCTTTTTGTATATATGTATGTGTTACCCATATACCCATGATATGGTGTTGTTCTCATAATTGCACTTGTTGTTGCTACAGCTTTTGCGCTGCTGTTGGTAAAATCCTGACCCACATATAAACACCCGCATTATTTAAAGGAATAACAACAGCTCATAACACTCACTTACATGTATGCTTAACTACAAGAAAACATAACATTCTTAACATTAGGGTGTATTGAAAGCAAAATTAAGTATTATTTGATCAAAGAGAGTGATAATTTTAAGGAAATTAATCTGCTTCTGTCAAAATAATAATTTCCCATGAACATCTCTGAAGAGTCAAGGGGAGACTTCTCTCATTTCAAGGAGTGCTGTCGGATTCTATGTTTACTTAACTGATATGAGAGCGAGTTACTGAGTCTGTAAACAATTCTCCTGCACTTTAGTTAGAATATCCGTGGACTTATATGAGAAATCCTCAAGAGCCACAATGAAACTCCTCCTGGGCTTCTGTTATATGATCTTTTGCACTTCTATAAAAAGTCTTTCTAAGAAATCCCCTTTGACTTATTTAAGAAGTCTTCTTGGAATTCTTTTAGAATTTCTTCCTGGAATTGCATCGGGACGTCTAAAAGAAATCCTCATTGACTCCTATAAGATGATCTCCTGCTCTTCAATAAGAACTGTTCTTCTTCTAAAAGAGTAGAAATTCTGTAAAAGTCGTCTGGACTTCTATCATAATTCTCCTGCACTTCTGTAGAAATGGCTCTAAGAAATCTTCCTGAACTACTTACTGTATGAAATCATCCTGGACTTCTAAAAGAGGTCATCCTGGACCTCTATAAAATGATCTCCTGCTATTGAATAACAGATGCGTGTGTAAGTTTATACTTAGTACATCTGTACTTCTGAGCGCCACCGTGATGCAATGGTATGCACACCCACCTTGTACGCTAAGAGTCGTGGGTTCAATTCCCCGGTCAGGCAACCTCAACAGCAACTGCAGCTTTCAGATTACGATGGTGATGTGATGGTACGGAGGATGGATCGCACCAAAGGTGAAGTTGGGAGATTAGCTTTCCTATTACACCAGTTTGCTCAATACAGACCATTGCTTGAGACTGGCTCTAATGAGCCTTACACGGAATGTGTAGGGGTAGCAAATAGGTGAGGAATTGCCGAGAAAGAGTTGCTGAACATATACATCCCGACGATAAATAAATAGCTGCCCTCCAGGTTATAGGCTCAACATTAGCCCGCTTTTGGAAGATCATAACCGTCTGGCCTTGGGGGGACTTCAATGCTCATCATGAGTTGTGGCATTCGGTTCCCGGAAATGACGAAAGGGGGTATAGGCTGGCTGAGCATATTGATAGCTCTACGCTTTTGCACGGTCAATGGGGACGCCCATACCAGAATTAGCGGACGCCCATACCAGTTCGCCAGACATAGTAATCGTGCCATCTGGTCTGACAACTGACGTCACTTGGCAACCCGTCGTTTTTCTTCGATCAGACCATCTTCCTATTATTGTCTCAAACAACAGACAATTAATATTTTTCAAGGATCATCCGACCACTAAGCGTGAATTTTTTAATTATTATTTTACAAGGATCATCTATGCACTAAGCGTGGATTTTTTAATTAATATTTTTCAAGGATCATCCGACCACTAAGCGTGAATTTTTTAATTATTATTTTACAAGGATCATCTGTCCACTAAGCGTGGATTTTTTAATTAATAATTTTCAAGGATCATCCGACCACTAAGCGTGGATTTTTTAATTATTATTTTACAAGGATCATCTGTCCACTAAGCGTGGATTTTTTAATTATTATTTTACAAGGATCATCTATGCACTAAGCGTGGATTTTTTAATTATTATTTTACAAGGATCATCTATGCACTAAGCGTGGATTTTTTAATTAATATTTTTCAAGGATCATCCGACCACTAAGCGTGGATTTTTTAATTAATATTTTTCAAGGATCATCCGACCACTAAGCGTGGATTTTTTAATTAATATTTTTCAAGGATCATCTGTCCACTAAGCGTGGATTTTTTAATTAATATTTTTCAAGGATCATCTGTCCACTAAGCGTGGATTTTTTAATTAATATTTTTTAAGGATCATCTGTCCACTAAGCGTGGATTTTTTAATTAATATTTTTCAAGGATCATCTGTCCACTAAGCGTGGATTTTTTAATTAATATTTTTCAAGAATAATCCTGAACACTAAGCGTGGATTTTTTAATTAATATTTTTCAAGGATAATCCTGAACACTAAGCGTGGATTTTTTAATTAATATTTTTCAAGGATCATCTGTCCACTAAGCGTGGATTTTTTAATTAATATTTTTCAAGAATAATCCTGAACACTAAGCGTGGATTTTTTAATTAATATTTTTCAAGGATAATCCTGAACACTAAGCGTGGATTTTTTAATTAATATTTTTCAAGGATCATCTGTCCACTAAGCGTGGATTTTTTAATTAATATTTTTCAAGAATAATCCTGAACACTAAGCGTGGATTTTTTAATTAATATTTTTCAAGGATAATCCTGAACACTAAGCGTGGATTTTTTAATTAATATTTTTCAAGGATCATCTGTCCACTAAGCGTGGATTTTTTAATTAATATTTTTCAAGAATAATCCTGAACACTAAGCGTGGATTTTTTAATTAATATTTTTCAAGGATAATCCTGAACACTAAGCGTGGATTTTTTAATTAATATTTTTCAAGGATCATCTGTCCACTAAGCGTGGATTTTTTAATTAATATTTTTCAAGAATAATCCTGAACACTAAGCGTGGATTTTTTAATTAATATTTTTCAAGGATCATCTGTCCACTAAGCGTGGATTTTTTAATTAATATTTTTCAAGGATCATCTGTCCACTAAGCGTGGATTTTTTAATTAATATTTTTCAAGAATAATCCTGAACACTAAGCGTGGATTTTTTAATTAATATTTTTCAAGGATAATCCTGAACACTAAGCGTGGATTTTTTAATTAATATTTTTCAAGGATCATCTGTCCACTAAGCGTGGATTTTTTAATTAATATTTTTCAAGGATAATCCTGAACATTAAGCGTGGATTTTTTAATTAATATTTTTCAAGGATCATCTGTCCACTAAGCGTGGATTTTTTAATTAATATTTTTCAAGGATCATCCGACCACTAAGCGTGAATTTTTTAATTATTATTTTACAAAGATCATCCGACCACTAAGCGTGGATTTTTTAATTAATATTTTTCAAGGATCATCCGACCACTAAGCGTGGATTTTTTAATTATTATTTTACAAGGATCATCTGTCCACTAAGCGTGGATTTTTTAATTAATATTTTTCAAGGATCATCCGACCACTAAGCGTGGATTTTTTAATTATTATTTTACAAGGATCATCTGTCCACTAAGCGTGGATTTTTTAATTATTATTTTACAAGGATCATCTGTCCACTAAGCGTGGATTTTTTAATTAATATTTTTCAAGGATCATCCTGAACACTAAGCGTGGATTTTTTAATTAATATTTTTCAAGGATCATCCTGAACACTAAGCGTGGATTTTTTAATTAATATTTTTCAAGGATCATCCTGAACACTAAGCGTGGATTTTTTAATTAATATTTTTCAAGGATCATCTGTCTACTAAGCGTGGATTTTTTAATTAATATTTTTCAAGGATCATCTGTCCACTAAGCGTGGATTTTTTAATTAATATTTTTCAAGGATCATCTGTCCACTAAGCGTGGATTTTTTAATTAATATTTTTCAAGGATCATCCTGAACACTAAGCGTGGATTTTTTAATTAATATTTTTCAAGGATCATCCTGAACACTAAGCGTGGATTTTTTAATTAATATTTTTCATGGATCATCCTGAACACTAAGAGTGGATTTTTTAATTAATATTTTTCATGGATCATCCTGAACACTAAGCGTGGATTTTTTAATTAATATTTTTCAAGGATCATCCTGAACACTAAGCGTGGATTTTTTAATTAATATTTTTCAAGGATCATCCTGAACACTAAGCGTGGATTTTTTAATTAATATTTTTCAAGGATCATCCTGAACACTAAGCGTGGATTTTTTAATTAATATTTTTCAAGGATCATCCTGAACACTAAGCGTGGATTTTTTAATTAATATTTTTCAAGCATCATCCTGAACACTAAGCGTGGATTTTTTAATTAATATTTTTCAAGGATCATCCTGAACACTAAGCGTGGATTTTTTAATTAATATTTTTCAAGCATCATCCTGAACACTAAGCGTGGATTTTTTAATTAATATTTTTCAAGGATCATCCTGAACACTAAGCGTGGATTTTTTAATTAATATTTTTCAAGGATCATCCTGAACACTAAGCGTGGATTTTTTAATTAATATTTTTCAAGGATCATCCTGAACACTAAGCGTGGATTTTTTTAATTAATATTTTTCAAGGATCATCTGTCCACTAAGCGTGGATTTTTTAATTAATATTTTTCAAGGATCATCTGTCCACTAAGCGTGGATTTTTTAATTAATATTTTTCAAGCATCATCCTGAACACTAAGCGTGGATTTTTTAATTAATATTTTTCAAGGATCATCCTGAACACTAAGCGTGGATTTTTTAATTAATATTTTTCAAGGATCATCCTGAACACTAAGCGTGGATTTTTTAATTAATATTTTTCAAGGATCATCCTGAACACTAAGCGTGGATTTTTTAATTAATATTTTTCAAGGATCATCCTGAACACTAAGCGTGGATTTTTTAATTAATATTTTTCAAGGATCATCCTGAACACTAAGCGTGGATTTTTTAATTAATATTTTTCAAGGATCATCCTGAACACTAAGCGTGGATTTTTTAATTAATATTTTTCAAGGATCATCCTGAACACTAAGCGTGGATTTTTTAATTAATATTTTTCAAGGATCATCCTGAACACTAAGCGTGGATTTTTTAATTAATATTTTTCATGGATCATCCTGAACACTAAGAGTGGATTTTTTAATTAATATTTTTCATGGATCATCCTGAACACTAAGCGTGGATTTTTTAATTAATATTTTTCAAGGATCATCCTGAACACTAAGCGTGGATTTTTTAATTAATATTTTTCAAGGATCATCCTGAACACTAAGCGTGGATTTTTTAATTAATATTTTTCAAGGATCATCCTGAACACTAAGCGTGGATTTTTTAATTAATATTTTTCATGGATCATCCTGAACACTAAGAGTGGATTTTTTAATTAATATTTTTCAAGGATCATCCTGAACACTAAGCGTGGATTTTTTAATTAATATTTTTCAAGGATCATCCTGAACACTAAGCGTGGATTTTTTAATTAATATTTTTCAAGCATCATCCTGAACACTAAGCGTGGATTTTTTAATTAATATTTTTCAAGGATCATCCTGAACACTAAGCGTGGATTTTTTAATTAATATTTTTCAAGCATCATCCTGAACACTAAGCGTGGATTTTTTAATTAATATTTTTCAAGGATCATCCTGAACACTAAGCGTGGATTTTTTAATTAATATTTTTCAAGGATCATCCTGAACACTAAGCGTGGATTTTTTAATTAATATTTTTCAAGGATCATCCTGAACACTAAGCGTGGATTTTTTAATTAATATTTTTCAAGGATCATCCTGAACACTAAGCGTGGATTTTTTAATTAATATTTTTCAAGGATCATCCTGAACACTAAGCGTGGATTTTTTAATTAATATTTTTCAAGGATCATCCTGAACACTAAGCGTGGATTTTTTAATTAATATTTTTCAAGGATCATCCTGAACACTAAGCGTGGATTTTTTAATTAATATTTTTCAAGGATCATCCTGAACACTAAGCGTGGATTTTTTAATTAATATTTTTCAAGGATCATCCTGAACACTAAGCGTGGATTTTTTAATTAATATTTTTCATGGATCATCCTGAACACTAAGAGTGGATTTTTTAATTAATATTTTTCATGGATCATCCTGAACACTAAGCGTGGATTTTTTAATTAATATTTTTCAAGGATCATCCTGAACACTAAGCGTGGATTTTTTAATTAATATTTTTCAAGGATCATCCTGAACACTAAGCGTGGATTTTTTAATTAATATTTTTCAAGGATCATCCTGAACACTAAGCGTGGATTTTTTAATTAATATTTTTCATGGATCATCCTGAACACTAAGAGTGGATTTTTTAATTAATATTTTTCATGGATCATCCTGAACACTAAGCGTGGATTTTTTAATTAATATTTTTCAAGGATCATCCTGAACACTAAGCGTGGATTTTTTAATTAATATTTTTCAAGGATCATCCTGAACACTAAGCGTGGATTTTTTAATTAATATTTTTCAAGGATCATCCTGAACACTAAGCGTGGATTTTTTAATTAATATTTTTCAAGGATCATCCTGAACACTAAGCGTGGATTTTTTAATTAATATTTTTCAAGGATCATCCTGAACACTAAGCGTGGATTTTTTAATTAATATTTTTCAAGGATCATCCTGAACACTAAGCGTGGATTTTTTAATTAATATTTTTCATGGATCATCCTGAACACTAAGAGTGGATTTTTTAATTAATATTTTTCATGGATCATCCTGAACACTAAGCGTGGATTTTTTAATTAATATTTTTCAAGGATCATCCTGAACACTAAGCGTGGATTTTTTAATTAATATTTTTCAAGGATCATCCTGAACACTAAGCGTGGATTTTTTAATTAATATTTTTCAAGGATCATCCTGAACACTAAGCGTGGATTTTTTAATTAATATTTTTCAAGGATCATCCTGAACACTAAGCGTGGATTTTTTAATTAATATTTTTCAAGGATCATCCTGAACACTAAGCGTGGATTTTTTAATTAATATTTTTCATGGATCATCCTGAACACTAAGAGTGGATTTTTTAATTAATATTTTTCATGGATCATCCTGAACACTAAGCGTGGATTTTTTAATTAATATTTTTCAAGGATCATCCTGAACACTAAGCGTGGATTTTTTAATTAATATTTTTCAAGGATCATCCTGAACACTAAGCGTGGATTTTTTAATTAATATTTTTCAAGGATCATCCTGAACACTAAGCGTGGATTTTTTAATTAATATTTTTCAAGGATCATCCTGAACACTAAGCGTGGATTTTTTAATTAATATTTTTCAAGGATCATCCTGAACACTAAGCGTGGATTTTTTAATTAATATTTTTCATGGATCATCCTGAACACTAAGAGTGGATTTTTTAATTAATATTTTTCATGGATCATCCTGAACACTAAGCGTGGATTTTTTAATTAATATTTTTCAAGGATCATCCTGAACACTAAGCGTGGATTTTTTAATTAATATTTTTCATGGATCATCCTGAACACTAAGAGTGGATTTTTTAATTAATATTTTTCATGGATCATCCTGAACACTAAGCGTGGATTTTTTAATTAATATTTTTCAAGGATCATCCTGAACACTAAGCGTGGATTTTTTAATTAATATTTTTCAAGGATCATCCTGAACACTAAGCGTGGATTTTTTAATTAATATTTTTCAAGGATCATCCTGAACACTAAGCGTGGATTTTTTAATTAATATTTTTCAAGGATCATCCTGAACACTAAGCGTGGATTTTTTAATTAATATTTTTCAAGGATCATCCTGAACACTAAGCGTGGATTTTTTAATTAATATTTTTCAAGGATCATCCTGAACACTAAGCGTGGATTTTTTAATTAATATTTTTCATGGATCATCCTGAACACTAAGAGTGGATTTTTTAATTAATATTTTTCATGGATCATCCTGAACACTAAGCGTGGATTTTTTAATTAATATTTTTCAAGGATCATCCTGAACACTAAGCGTGGATTTTTTAATTAATATTTTTCAAGGATCATCCTGAACACTAAGCGTGGATTTTTTAATTAATATTTTTCAAGGATCATCCTGAACACTAAGCGTGGATTTTTTAATTAATATTTTTCAAGGATCATCCTGAACACTAAGCGTGGATTTTTTAATTAATATTTTTCAAGGATCATCCTGAACACTAAGCGTGGATTTTTTAATTAATATTTTTCATGGATCATCCTGAACACTAAGAGTGGATTTTTTAATTAATATTTTTCATGGATCATCCTGAACACTAAGCGTGGATTTTTTAATTAATATTTTTCAAGGATCATCCTGAACACTAAGCGTGGATTTTTTAATTAATATTTTTCAAGGATCATCCTGAACACTAAGCGTGGATTTTTTAATTAATATTTTTCAAGGATCATCCTGAACACTAAGCGTGGATTTTTTAATTAATATTTTTCAAGGATCATCCTGAACACTAAGCGTGGATTTTTTAATTAATATTTTTCATGGATCATCCTGAACACTAAGAGTGGATTTTTTAATTAATATTTTTCATGGATCATCCTGAACACTAAGCGTGGATTTTTTAATTAATATTTTTCAAGGATCATCCTGAACACTAAGCGTGGATTTTTTAATTAATATTTTTCAAGGATCATCCTGAACACTAAGCGTGGATTTTTTAATTAATATTTTTCAAGGATCATCCTGAACACTAAGCGTGGATTTTTTAATTAATATTTTTCAAGGATCATCCTGAACACTAAGCGTGGATTTTTTAATTAATATTTTTCATGGATCATCCTGAACACTAAGAGTGGATTTTTTAATTAATATTTTTCATGGATCATCCTGAACACTAAGCGTGGATTTTTTAATTAATATTTTTCAAGGATCATCCTGAACACTAAGCGTGGATTTTTTAATTAATATTTTTCAAGGATCATCCTGAACACTAAGCGTGGATTTTTTAATTAATATTTTTCAAGGATCATCCTGAACACTAAGCGTGGATTTTTTAATTAATATTTTTCAAGGATCATCCTGAACACTAAGCGTGGATTTTTTAATTAATATTTTTCAAGGATCATCCTGAACACTAAGCGTGGATTTTTTAATTAATATTTTTCAAGGATCATCCTGAACACTAAGCGTGGATTTTTTAATTAATATTTTTCAAGGATCATCCTGAACACTAAGCGTGGATTTTTTAATTAATATTTTTCATGGATCATCCTGAACACTAAGAGTGGATTTTTTAATTAATATTTTTCATGGATCATCCTGAACACTAAGCGTGGATTTTTTAATTAATATTTTTCAAGGATCATCCTGAACACTAAGCGTGGATTTTTTAATTAATATTTTTCAAGGATCATCCTGAACACTAAGCGTGGATTTTTTAATTAATATTTTTCAAGGATCATCCTGAACACTAAGCGTGGATTTTTTAATTAATATTTTTCAAGGATCATCCTGAACACTAAGCGTGGATTTTTTAATTAATATTTTTCATGGATCATCCTGAACACTAAGAGTGGATTTTTTAATTAATATTTTTCATGGATCATCCTGAACACTAAGCGTGGATTTTTTAATTAATATTTTTCAAGGATCATCCTGAACACTAAGCGTGGATTTTTTAATTAATATTTTTCAAGGATCATCCTGAACACTAAGCGTGGATTTTTTAATTAATATTTTTCAAGGATCATCCTGAACACTAAGCGTGGATTTTTTAATTAATATTTTTCAAGGATCATCCTGAACACTAAGCGTGGATTTTTTAATTAATATTTTTCAAGGATCATCCTGAACACTAAGCGTGGATTTTTTAATTAATATTTTTCAAGGATCATCCTGAACACTAAGCGTGGATTTTTTAATTAATATTTTTCAAGGATCATCCTGAACACTAAGCGTGGATTTTTTAATTAATATTTTTCAAGGATCATCCTGAACACTAAGCGTGGATTTTTTAATTAATATTTTTCAAGGATCATCCTGAACACTAAGCGTGGATTTTTTAATTAATATTTTTCAAGGATCATCCTGAACACTAAGCGTGGATTTTTTAATTAATATTTTTCATGGATCATCCTGAACACTAAGAGTGGATTTTTTAATTAATATTTTTCATGGATCATCCTGAACACTAAGCGTGGATTTTTTAATTAATATTTTTCAAGGATCATCCTGAACACTAAGCGTGGATTTTTTAATTAATATTTTTCAAGGATCATCCTGAACACTAAGCGTGGATTTTTTAATTAATATTTTTCAAGGATCATCCTGAACACTAAGCGTGGATTTTTTAATTAATATTTTTCAAGGATCATCCTGAACACTAAGCGTGGATTTTTTAATTAATATTTTTCATGGATCATCCTGAACACTAAGAGTGGATTTTTTAATTAATATTTTTCATGGATCATCCTGAACACTAAGCGTGGATTTTTTAATTAATATTTTTCAAGGATCATCCTGAACACTAAGCGTGGATTTTTTAATTAATATTTTTCAAGGATCATCCTGAACACTAAGCGTGGATTTTTTAATTAATATTTTTCAAGGATCATCCTGAACACTAAGCGTGGATTTTTTAATTAATATTTTTCAAGGATCATCCTGAACACTAAGCGTGGATTTTTTAATTAATATTTTTCAAGGATCATCCTGAACACTAAGCGTGGATTTTTTAATTAATATTTTTCAAGGATCATCCTGAACACTAAGCGTGGATTTTTTAATTAATATTTTTCATGGATCATCCTGAACACTAAGAGTGGATTTTTTAATTAATATTTTTCATGGATCATCCTGAACACTAAGCGTGGATTTTTTAATTAATATTTTTCAAGGATCATCCTGAACACTAAGCGTGGATTTTTTAATTAATATTTTTCAAGGATCATCCTGAACACTAAGCGTGGATTTTTTAATTAATATTTTTCAAGGATCATCCTGAACACTAAGCGTGGATTTTTTAATTAATATTTTTCAAGGATCATCCTGAACACTAAGCGTGGATTTTTTAATTAATATTTTTCAAGCATCATCCTGAACACTAAGCGTGGATTTTTTAATTAATATTTTTCAAGGATCATCCTGAACACTAAGCGTGGATTTTTTAATTAATATTTTTCAAGGATCATCTGTCCACTAAGCGTGGATTTTTTAATTAATATTTTTCAAGGATCATCTGTCCACTAAGCGTGGATTTTTTAATTAATATTTTTCAAGCATCATCCTGAACACTAAGCGTGGATTTTTTAATTAATATTTTTCAAGGATCATCCTGAACACTAAGCGTGGATTTTTTAATTAATATTTTTCATGGATCATCCTGAACACTAAGCGTGGATTTTTTAATTAATATTTTTCAAGGATCATCCTGAACACTAAGCGTGGATTTTTTAATTAATATTTTTCAAGGATCATCCTGAACACTAAGCGTGGATTTTTTTAATTAATATTTTTCAAGGATCATCTGTCCACTAAGCGTGGATTTTTTAATTAATATTTTTCAAGGATCATCTGTCCACTAAGCGTGGATTTTTTAATTAATATTTTTCAAGCATCATCCTGAACACTAAGCGTGGATTTTTTAATTAATATTTTTCAAGGATCATCCTGAACACTAAGCGTGGATTTTTTAATTAATATTTTTCAAGGATCATCCTGAACACTAAGCGTGGATTTTTTAATTAATATTTTTCAAGGATCATCCTGAACACTAAGCGTGGATTTTTTAATTAATATTTTTCAAGGATCATCCTGAACACTAAGCGTGGATTTTTTAATTAATATTTTTCAAGGATCATCCTGAACACTAAGCGTGGATTTTTTAATTAATATTTTTCAAGGATCATCTGTCCACTAAGCGTGGATTTTTTAATTAATATTTTTCAAGGATCATCTGTCCACTAAGCGTGGATTTTTTAATTAATATTTTTCAAGGATCATCTGTCCACTAAGCGTGGATTTTGTAATTAATATTTTTCAAGGATCATCCTGAACACTAAGCGTGGATTTTTTAATTAATATTTTTCAAGGATCATCCTGAACACTAAGCGTGGATTTTTTAATTAATATTTTTCAAGGATCATCCTGAACACTAAGCGTGGATTTTTTAATTAATATTTTTCAAGGATCATCCTGAACACTAAGCGTGGATTTTTTAATTAATATTTTTCAAGGATCATCCTGAACACTAAGCGTGGATTTTTTAATTAATATTTTTCAAGGATCATCCTGAACACTAAGCGTGGATTTTTTAATTAATATTTTTCAAGGATCATCCTGAACACTAAGCGTGGATTTTTTAATTAATATTTTTCAAGGATCATCCTGAACACTAAGCGTGGATTTTTTAATTAATATTTTTCAAGGATCATCCTGAACACTAAGCGTGGATTTTTTAATTAATATTTTTCAAGGATCATCCTGAACACTAAGCGTGGATTTTTTAATTAATATTTTTCAAGGATCATCCTGAACACTAAGCGTGGATTTTTTAATTAATATTTTTCAAGGATCATCCTGAACACTAAGCGTGGATTTTTTAATTAATATTTTTCAAGGATCATCCTGAACACTAAGCGTGGATTTTTTAATTAATATTTTTCAAGGATCATCCTGAACACTAAGCGTGGATTTTTTAATTAATATTTTTCAAGGATCATCCTGAACACTAAGCGTGGATTTTTTAATTAATATTTTTCAAGGATCATCCTGAACACTAAGCGTGGATTTTTTAATTAATATTTTTCAAGGATCATCCTGAACACTAAGCGTGGATTTTTTAATTAATATTTTTCAAGGATCATCCTGAACACTAAGCGTGGATTTTTTAATTAATATTTTTCAAGGATCATCCTGAACACTAAGCGTGGATTTTTTAATTAATATTTTTCAAGGATCATCCTGAACACTAAGCGTGGATTTTTTAATTAATATTTTTCAAGGATCATCCTGAACACTAAGCGTGGATTTTTTTATTAATATTTTTCAAGGATCATCCTGAACACTAAGCGTGGATTTTTTAATTAATATTTTTCAAGGATCATCCTGAACACTAAGCGTGGATTTTTTAATTAATATTTTTCAAGGATCATCCTGAACACTAAGCGTGGATTTTTTAATTAATATTTTTCAAGGATCATCCTGAACACTAAGCGTGGATTTTTTAATTAATATTTTTCAAGGATCATCCTGAACACTAAGCGTGGATTTTTTAATTAATATTTTTCAAGGATCATCCTGAACACTAAGCGTGGATTTTTTAATTAATATTTTTCAAGGATCATCCTGAACACAAAGCGTGGATTTTTTAATTAATATTTTTCAAGGATCATCCTGAACACTAAGCGTGGATTTTTTAATTAATATTTTTCAAGGATCATCCTGAACACTAAGCGTGGATTTTTTAATTAATATTTTTCAAGGATCATCCTGAACACTAAGCGTGGATTTTTTAATTAATATTTTTCAAGCATCATCCTGAACACTAAGCGTGGATTTTTTAATTAATATTTTTCAAGGATCATCCTGAACACTAAGCGTGGATTTTTTAATTAATATTTTTCAAGGATCATCCTGAACACTAAGCGTGGATTTTTTAATTAATATTTTTCAAGCATCATCCTGAACACTAAGCGTGGATTTTTTAATTAATATTTTTCAAGGATCATCTGTCCACTAAGCGTGGATTTTTTAATTAATATTTTTCAAGGATCATCTGTCCACTAAGCGTGGATTTTTTAATTAATATTTTTCAAGGATCATCTGTCCACTAAGCGTGGATTTTTTAATTAATATTTTTCAAGGATCATCTGTCCACTAAGCGTGGATTTTTTAATTAATATTTTTCAAGGATCATCTGTCCACTAAGCGTGGATTTTTTAATTAATATTTTTCAAGGATCATCTGTCCACTAAGCGTGGATTTTTTAATTAATATTTTTCAAGGATCATCTGTCCACTAAGCGTGGATTTTTTAATTAATATTTTTCAAGGATCATCTGTCCACTAAGCGTGGATTTTTTAATTAATATTTTTCAAGGATCATCTGTCCACTAAGCGTGGATTTTTTAATTAATATTTTTCAAGGATCATCCTGAACACTAAGCATGGATTTTTTAATTAATATTTTTCAAGGATCTGACGTGGATTTTTTAATTAATATTTTTCAAGGATCTGACGTGGATTTTTTTTATTGAAAGTTTCCTTATGGAGAACTGGGGGTCTTCTCTTGTTAATGAATTTATCCACCCCAATACACAGCTAGACAAATGATCCTATATATATTAATATGATGCATATTATCTTTGTACTTAAAACCTTATGTGCCAAATATGTTTAAATATGTGTGTGTGTTTGTGAAAAATGTTGTTGTTGTGCAGATTTGTTTGGCTGTATTGTGTGTGGATAGCATGAGGAATACCTTAAGAAATGGCATAGTTTTTCTTTTCATATTTTCCATTTCATTTGTTTGCTTTACATCTGGACACCAGACTCACACACACATACTTTCTTATACTCTAACACATAGACAATGTATTTAATTTAGAAACAAAACGCATAAATTTGACAGTAAATAGGCAAAAAACAACAACAAAACAACACTGCTAAAGGGAACTCTCTCGACATCGGGGCATCATGTGGATGAGTTGAATGAGTATGTAAAGTGGAAAATGAAATGAAAATAAAGAAGGACCTCCACACACACAAACACACTCATATACATATATATTTCTATATTATGATAGGAAATGCAAAAACAAACACAACAATAGACCGAAATGGCAGGCCGGCCTACATAAGAAGACTACGACGTCAACGATGAAGACGACGACGAAAAAGAAGTTGAAGATGAAGAAAAGTTCAAGGATTCTTAGCACGTTTACATCTTTAACGCCATATGTTGGATTTTTAATACATTTTTCCCAATTCTAGACTTTGTTGGGCTGGTTGGTTGGTTGGTTGAACGGTCGAATGGATTTTCTGTTGCCATCAATAGCAAACCCACACACACACTTACATTTTGTCTTAGATATCCGATATAAATGGCTGCTAGTGTCCTATTTAGAACTGGCTTTTGACACATGCCTGAGAATGTGTCGAAACTAACCAAAAAAAGAAGACAACTTCCATAGAACAGCCATAAAGAGATGTATTGAAAAAAACAGTAAACATAAATTTGCTACCAGAATTTTTTACTGATCGATCAGTAGTGTGGAGCGGCGACGACGGCATCATAAGTTATTCAATATAAGAATGAATTTATATGTAAAAGTTAATATATGCCGTTTATTCTTTTATCTACGGCACTATGCTTCGATTTGATATTGGTGGAAAATAGATGTACACATACATACATATGAACATATTTTTCGGAAGGTCATACAGCATTGGGTATGGGTATGGCTTTCTACATTAATGTTTAAGAAATAGAAATCTAATGGAACAGGTTTGGTAGCTGCAATAGTTCATTGTCCCTTTGCCGTAACTCCATTGTTACCATCACACACACAAACACCTCCGTATCCTCTTATAACAAAATATCTATGTTGATGTAATTTTATTCTATGCCTGCAGATGGTGGCAAGTCTAAGCTTGGCCAACAATGCCTTGAGTCCTCGTCGTTGCCTCCTAATCTATTTAAATTGTCTATTCGAGGGAAGTGTCTTTTTCTTTCTTGGCAGCCAAAATAAACTATCGATGTATCCTTTTTTGCGTTCTCCTTTGTTTTTGTTTTCTTTAGGGGATGGAGAAATATCAACAGGAACAACAAAAGACGCATTACATATTCAGCATACAGACATGTAACGCTAGCCAAAGGGATGTCGAATTGTTGCCATAATCGCCTGTAGAGGAACGAACGAACTAAGGTCTCATGTTTGAAATAACATTTTTGTGAATGATGAATGTTTTGGCACATGACTAAGGAAATATATCAGTATTTTGATCATATTAAAATGAAAAGGATATAGGATATACTCACACACAACATTTGCACATACTAATTATATCATTTACAATAACAGGATGAATTCAATTTTCAAAACAAATCCTATTGGAAAAATATAATGTCTCAATTAATTCTTTAGAATATGGATGCGTATACGCCATAATAGCACGTATACGCAACACTGTAATACTAAGAGAACCACAACCAGCCCTATTCAAACAATAATTTTCAAGGATCATCTTGAACACTAAGCGTGGTTTTTTAATTAATATTCTTCAAGGATCATCCTGAACACTAAGCGTGGTTTTTTAAATAATATTTTTCAAGGATCATCCTGAACACTAAGCGTGGTTTTTTAATTAATATTTTTCAAGGATTATCCTGAACACTAGATTTTTAATTAATATTTTTCAAGGATTATCCTGAACACTAGATTTTTAATTAATATTTTTCAAGGATTATCCTGAACACTAGATTTTTAATTAATATTTTCAAGGATCATAATTAATTAATTAATTTTGTCAAGGATCGTCCTGAACACTAAACGTTGATTTTTTAATTAAGCGTGGATTTTTAATTAATATTTTTCAAGGATCATCTGACCACAATGCACGGTGGTCCCACTTGTATGGAAAATAATGCCAAAAATAGTTCTAATTGAGTTAACGCCTCGAAATTTTTTCTCCCAGAAGGGAGAAAAACAAATTTAATGGATGTAGGTACACATTTGGGTGTAGCCCCCATATAAAGGTACCCCCCGATTTTTCATATTTTGACGATTTTAGCCAAATTTTCCAGTCGATTTGGCTGTCATTTTGCATTTTGTGTTCTGAGGGAACAACATACCACCTTGCAAGAAATGTTCAATATAGGTCCACGTTTAGGTATAGCTCCCATATAAACGTACCTCCCCATATTCGGTATTTTGACGATTTTAGCCAGGTTTTCTAACCGAGTTGGCTGTAATTTTGTATTTTGACTTCGGAGGGAAGATCATACGTCCGTGCAAAAAATGTTCAATATAGGTCCAAGTTTAGGTATAGCTCCCATATAAACGTACCTCCCGATATTCGGTATTTTGACGATTTTTGCCAAATTTTTAACCGATTTGCCTGTAATTTTGCATTTTAAATTCTGAGGGAACACCATACCTCCTTGCAAAAAATGTTCAATATAGGTCCACGTTTCGGAATAGCGCCCATATAAACGTACCTCCCGATTTTCGGAATTTTGGTGATTTTACAGATGGTGGCAGCTGGATTTCTTTTTATCGTAAACTAGAGACTTTCCCCTGTATTTTGAAAATAATATGGACTTGCCCTTACGGGGCCAACATTAGTAAAACTCAACATAAATTTATAGCAATGATATTAAAAATAGCACAAAAAGTCATTTAGAAAGAATTTATTTTTAAGGAACTCAGAAAACGAATTTTGAATTTGGTTTTTCGTAAGAATATTGTCAATTCTATCAATTATAAGTTTCATTTTGGAAATAGTACATTTATCTCTTATTTTTTTTTATAATTTCACTCATAAGCTACGAATGCTTTGCGGATCTTTTTTTCGTTTTTAATCTACCAATATTCGGTCGGTGACTTTGGCACAACGTGAATTTCGTCGCAGACGTTTAACCGCTCGCCTCGAAGAGACTGGCAAAACACGTGATGCTGCCATGCATGGCAGACCCCGGAGTATCCGTTCTGCAGAGAATATTGCTGCTGTAGCCGAGGATGTCATGGAAGCGCCGTCGACATAGGCCAGACGACGTGCCATGCAAATGGGTATCAGTTGACGGTCTTTACAGCGAATTTTGGTACAAAATTTGAAGATGTTTCCGTACAAAGTCCAGATGGTGGATCAGCTGTTAGATGCTGACCGCCAATCGCGTCTAACATACGATCAAGCCATCCTTAATCACCACCAACAGGAAGATGATTTTTCATCAAAAATAATCCTGAGTGATGAGGCGCTCCGGACTTCTTTTTGTGGGGCTTTTTGAAGTCGCCGGTTTATGTCAACAAGCCTCAGACTCTTTCAGCTCTTAAAGACAATAATCGACAAGAATGTGAGGACCATTCCCCGAAGTTTTGGCCAAAGTGATGGAAAATGGCATAAAAAGGGCTTAAAAGACAATAAACTGTGGCGGCGGCCATTTATTTGATATCATATTCTCGACTTGATGTAAAAAAAAATTAAAAGACCAAATAAAAATAATCCATAAGAAAAATAAAAATAATCCACAAGAAAAACAAGTAAAAAAGTGTCAGTCGGCTTTGCCGACAGATATATACCCTCAGCCAATGTGAAGTGAAACTTTCACCTACGGACAGATCGAATGTATTTAAGGTCTCTTCAGAATTTTGTGGCCCTTTTTGGACATTTGAACTTGCCGACAAAAATGTGGATTTAGAATTAACTGCACTAATGGTGAACTTTTGTGGGGGAGGTACCCTTAGAGAGGATCGATGTGGGCCATTTTAGAAGTTAAACTAAATTTTGACAAAATATTAGGAGATCCAAAGTTTGGACCAAATTCAGGTGATATCGTCCTAGCATTTTAGTGACATTTTTTAAAGAAGAAGTACCGGAAGTTGTGGACCGGTATTGCCCATGAAACTAAGGTTGGATATAATATGACGAAGACCAAATGTTGGACCAAATCGGTTGAACAGTTCGAGAGTTATTGTGCTCTCCGAAAGCTGCATATGGTGACATAGGGATTTTTTTACACCTTTCGGGCTGTTTTCCTAAGAAGTATGGACTTGCCCCTGAAAAAAACTTTTACCGTCGTACGCTTCAACAAAAATTAAATTGATTCGAGAGCAGGTCTTAATGTGAACTTATCCAAAATTGTGTGTGAGAGGTACCAGAAGGAGTAGACAAATATAGTCCATATCCGAATCTGATCTATATCAGGTATATATATTATTATGTGCAAAGTATGGATTACATCGGTCAGTCCCTTCAACAACTTTTCCGAACATTTTTGAACTTTTGTGGGGGAGGAACCTGAAGGAGTGGACCGATATGGCTTATTTTCGAATTTAAATTATGTTTGGACAAAATATTACGAAGGCCAAATTTTGGACCGAATCGGCGGATCCGTTCGATAGTTATCTTGCGCTCCATCCACTACACATGGTGTTATAGGGGCTTTTTGCATCTTTGAGGCTATTTTCTCAGGAAGTATGGACTTGCCCCTGATGAAACTTGTACCGTCGTATGGAGGGCAGTGAATACAAGTTGTTGCAACAAAAATCAAAGCGATTCGAGAGCAGGTCCTAATCTCAACTTATCCGAAATTTTGTGTGGGAGGTACGCGAAGGAGTGGATCGATTGAGTCCATATTGGAACCTCATCTAAGACTGGTAGACATTTTACGATGTGCAAAGTATGGATCAAATCGGCTACTTCCTTCAAGAGTAATCGTGCGCACAAATTTTCCGAACATTTTCGAACTTTGGGGGAGGTACCGGAAGGAGTGGACCGATATAATCCATCTTTGAACTTGAACTAAGTTTGGACAAAATATTACGAAAGCCAAATATTGGACCGAATCGGAAGATCCGTTCGAGAGTTATCTTGCGCTCCAACCACTACACACGGTGTCATAGGTTTTTTTTTAACTTTCAGGCTATTTTCTCAAGAAGTATGGACTTGCCCCTAATGAAAATTACAGCGTCGTATAGAGGACAGCGAATACAACTTGCGTAAACAAAAATCAAAGTGATTCGGGACCAGGTCCTAAACTGAACTTATCCGAAATTTTGTGTGGGAGGTATGGACTTGCCCCTAATCTGGAATCTGGACAAAATATTTCGATACCCAAAATTTGAACCAAATCGATTGATCCGTTCGAGAGTTACCGTGCGCACCAGCCAGCCAGACAGACAGACGGACAGACAGACAGACGGACGGACATTGCTAGATCTACTCAAAATTGTCTGAAACGGATATCGTACAAACATACTTGGGGTCTAAAACCATTATTTCGATGAGGCACATTTTTGGTCGTATCAAAGTGTAAATACCCTCTTTAGCCTAAAGGCTGAGGGTATAATCAAAGTTATTCATTTTTATACCCTCAGCCTTTAGGCTAAAGAGGGTATTTACACTTTGATACGACCAAAAATGTGCCTCATCGAAATAATGGTTTTAGATCCCAAGTATGTTTGTACGATATCCGTTTCAGACAATTTTGAGTAAATCTAGCAATGTCCGTCCGTCTGTCTGTCTGTCTGTCGGTCTGTCTGGCTGGTGCGCACGATAACTCTCGAACGGATCAATCGATTCGGTTCAAATTTTGGGTATCGAAATATTTTGTCCAGATTTGATTTAAGTTCGAAGATGGACCATATAGGTCCACTGTTTCAAGTACCTCCCCCACAAATGTTCAAAAATTGTCGCAAAACTTGTGCGCACGATAACTCTCGAAGGGAGTAACCGAACTGAACCAAACGTTGCATATGGTAATACTACCTCTAGGCATACATCAAGTTCGAATATGGATTGTATCGGTTCACTCCTTCCGGTACGTCCCACACAAAATTTCGGAAAAGTTCAGTTTAGGACCTGCTCTCGAATCGCTTTTGTTTTTGTTCCAACATCTTGTATTCACTTCCCCCCATACGACGGTACAAGTTTCATCAGGGGCAAGTCCATACTTCCTGAGAAAAAAGCCGGAAAGGTGCAAAAAGCCCCTATGACACCTTGTGTATTGGTTGGAGCGCAAGATAACACTCGAACGGATCTGTCGATTAGGTTCAAACTTTGGCCTTCGTAATATTTTATCAAAACATAGTTTAAATTCGAAGATAAGCCATATCGGTCCACTCCACAAAAGGTGGAAGAATTTTCGGAAAAATTGTGCGCACGATAACTTTTGAAGGGAGTGACCGATTTAATTCATACTTTGCACATCCTAATATATTTACCAGATATAGATCAGGTTCGAATATGGACTATATTTGTCTCCTCCTTCTCTTACCTCTCACACAAAATTTCGGATAAGTTCACTTTAAGACCTGCTCTCGAATCACTTTGATTTTTGTTGAAGCGATTTACATTCGCTTCCTCCATTACGACGGTAAAAGTTTTTTTCAGGGGCAAGTCCATATTTCTTGGTAATACAGCCCGAAAGGTGTAAAAAACCCCCTATGTCACTATATTTGGCCGTCAGAGAGCACGGTATCTCTCGAACTGTTCAACCGATTTGGTCCAACATTAGGTCTTCGTCATATTATATCCAAACTTAGTTTCATGGGCATTACCGGTCCACAACTTTCGGTACTTCTCCCCAATATTTAAAAAATTTCACTAAAATGCTAGGACGATATCACTTGAATGGGCCAACCAATTTGGTCCAAACTTTGGATCTTCTAATATTTTATCAAAATTTAGTTTAACTTCTAAAATGGTCCATATCGGTCCTCGCTAAGGGTACCTGCCCTACAAAAGTTCAACATTTGTGTCTTAGTGCAGTTAATTCCTAATCCACCTTTTTTCGGCAAGTTCAAATGTCCAAAAAGGGCCACAAAATTCTGAAGAGACCTTAAATACATTCGATCTGTCCGGAGGGGAATGTTTCGCTTCACATTGGCTGAGGGTATATATCTGTCTGCCGACTGACACTTTTTTACTTGTTTTTTTTTTTTTTTTTTTAAATTACAGCCAAAAAACTTCGGAAGATTACTTTTGCGTCACCTTGTATTAAAATGCACAAAAGATAATAAGGCCCCAGGAGTCGATAGAGTGCCTTATGAGTTTTTCAAGAATGCATCTAATGAATTCTTAGCGGAGCTGACACTGCAATACAATAAAATTTTTAATACAGGACAAATAGATAGTATAATAGAAGAATCTGTCATATTCCCTATCCACAAAAAAGGAGATGTGAACTAGCTATGCAATTACAGAGGTATATCCTTTATGAACACGTCTGCCAAAATACTTATGGGAATTCTAAACAATCGTATTAAACTTTGGATAGAAAACAAAAATATTTTGAATGAATTCCAAGCTGGCTTTCACCAGGCTATTCAACTGTGGATAATATTTTTAACTTGGCTTCTATTGTACATCTAAAACTAAATCAAAAGAAACAAGTTAAAAAGTGTCAGTCGGCTTTGCCGACAGATAGATACCCTCAGCCAATGTGAAGCGAAATTTTGTATGTGTTACGGAATTTGGTCTAGAAACAAATGTGCCAAATTATATCGAAATCGGTTCAGATTTGAATATAGCTCCCATATATATTTTCGGCCGATTTCCTGCATTTTGTGCACCAAACACGTTTTGTATTTTCAATTTCATTGAAATTTAGAATGTGAGACGGGATTTGGTGTAAAAACAAATGTGCAAAATGATATCGAGATCTGTTCAGATCGGAATATAGCTCCAATATATATTGTCATGTTTTTGTTACGTATGTCCAATTTCAATGAAATTTTGATGATACTTAGAAGTCATAATTATATACACAAGTACTTATAGTTGAGAAGGAATTGACCAAGGCTACAGCTTTAAATATTATATCTTTGAGAGACGTCTTAAGAATAATGTTTTAATATGATATAACTAAATCATTATTTGAGTAAAAATTATGAATACGAGTGGGAGTTATCCTAAGAGTAATTTAAGATATCACAATATGTTAATATGTATATGACCTGGAAATAATAAGTCCTATTTATAAAATAAATTAAAAATATCCTCAAACCAAAGGTTCTCAAACCTGGTTCTATTCTTAATTTTATTCACTCCAAAACCAATCTGTACAAATAAAGAGAAATTAATACTGTAAGAGTATATAAGTACCGTGGGAATGCTTATAGTCGAAAAGGCTTTAGGAGGAGTGTTACCTCCAGAAACATACAAAAATACCATAGTAGCTCCAAAACAGCCCTGAATGGGTAGAGAACGCCTTCATATCTCCTATATTTATAAGTTAAAATATTAAAAAAGCATTCCATTATATTTTACCTATGTCGGGGTAGCAAAGCGCACCGGGTTCAGCTAGTATAATATAAAAACAAGTACAAATGTAAACTTTGGTCGCACCGAACTTTATTATATCCCCTACCATGAAATATTCTGACCTCAAATGGAATAATTTGTTTCCTTTCCTGTCGGAGACGCTTTTTTGACCACTAAAAACTCCAAATAGCAAATTACAACCAATTCGAAGCGAAAATGTAGATAAAAACCTTAAAATAACTGAAATAGGGAGGTACCGTAATATGAGGGCTGTACCGAAACCTGGACCTAAGACCAACATTTTTTGTGCAGAAAGTTTTTGTTCATTGAAAACTCCAAATGGCAAAACCCAACCAATTCGGGCCGAAAATGATGATAAAATCTTCAAAATACCTTAAATCGGGAGGTACCGTAATATGAGGGCTTTACCGAAACCTGAACCTAAGACCACAATTTTGGGCGCAGAAGGTTATTGACCATTGGGAACCCCAAATACCAAAGTACAGCCAATTAGGGCCGAAAATGTAGATAAAAGCTTCAAAATACCTGACATCGGGTGGTACCGCTACATGGGGGCTATAGGTAAAACTAGACCCATATTGATGATTTTTTGGCTAAAGTATTTTTTACTTATTTTTATCATATACATACTGAAAAAAGATTGATCCGACGATTATAAATATTTTTGTCGCACCTTCCCATACAAGTGGAACCACTGTGCAATGTGGTATACCAATCTTCATATCTCGACGAGATAAAGCGATTATGAGATGTGTGTCTGTCCGTCTGTCCATTATAAATTGTAATCAAACTCCAGGCCGCAATTATGGACCGATCGTCACGAAATTTTGTATGGAGATCGGGCTCAGACCAGAATAGACACCTATTGTTATGCATGATGATCGCGAAATATTTAGCGGGTGAAATGGACCAAAACATAATTTTTATCCAATTTTGTAGCTGCTCTGTAGGTTGCAATAATAGTTCGATCGCCTCAAAATTTTAAATAAGGTAAGGGTATATGAGGAAGAAGCTTGCAATTTGAGATGATGATCAGATAATATTTAGAGGGTTAAATGGACCACAACTTTTGTGTGAAATTTTTGAAAATTTTTAATATACAGCTTATATCTTTATTCTTGGAAGACATATTCCGGGAAAGCAATCTATACTTGGAAAAGAAACTTTTGGCCTTTCTATTGATGCGAAAGTGTGTTGGTGTACATGATAAGATAACTGAGTTAAAGCCTTATATATCCAATTATTTGTTTGTAGTGTAATAATAAACGCGCTAGGGGTCGCAATTATAACTCAATAGTCACGAAATTTTGCACGAGGTAAGACTTTAGGTCGTAGAAGATGCCTACAATTTTGGATGATGATCTGATGTTATTTAGCGGGTGAAATGGGCCATTAATTTTGTATGAAAATATAAACATTTTATAGTTGGTCCATATTTTAATTCCTGAAGGGCATGTACCGCCAAAGTAGCCTACATATGAAAAAAGACTGACCCTTTCCACAGATACAAATTGCAATAATGAGTTTGGTAGATAACGGGTCTACTGCCTAATATAAAATGGGTTTTCTGTAGAGAACCACATGTTCCTCCCATGCTATAAATTGTGTCTATCATGACAGAGAAATTCCCAGTTTGTGCATTATTGCAAATTACGTGGAGTCCAAGTGTATTAATTGTCCAGTTGGATTTTTTGTACATATCGCACCGGTTCAACAAAAGTGTAGTAGCTAAAAATTTTAACTTTTTATTAAGAAAATGAATTACCCTACCCACTGTACAAATTTGCCATTACTTTTCTATTCTTTCGTCAAAAAATACCGGTATTACACTTTTTATGTCTTCATCGCCACCTTTTTTTCAAAATGTAACTCGGTGTCGCTAAGACACCACTTGTAGAGAAGTTTTTCATGGCTGAAATACTCAGAAAATGTCGTCAACATTACTAAGGGGTATTGTGCAACCGTTGATCGATTCCCCGGCCAGGTAACTTCAAATTTTCAACGGTTGGAAAATATAAGTGGTGGCTTAGGGCACGTCGCACAGTGTTGCTGCTTTCATACAAAAGTGGACAAAAATAGAAGGAGTTGACCTAGATTGATGAATTTTTGCACCAAATTTCAACTTTGGTCCATATCGGTTCAGATTTGGATATAGCCCCCATATATATCTTTCTCCGATTTCGCTATAACTCGGTCAATTTTGATCGAATAGCCTTCAATTTTAATACGTAAGATTTGCTTAGGCCCCTTAGTAGTTCTACCGATTTTCACAAAAATCGATTCAGATTTGGATATAGCCCCCATATATATATCTTTCCCCGATTTTGCTATAACTCGGGCAATTTTAATCGAATATCCTTCAAATTTTATATGTGATATTTTCATAGTCCCCTGAGTAGTTTCACCAAATTTTCGTAAAAATCGGTTATTATTTGGATATAGCTCCATATATATCTTTCCCCGATTTTGCTATAAATCGCTAAATTTTTGATGAATGACCTTCAAATTTAAGATGGGATATATTTAAGGCCACAGTTCAGTTTTACCGATTTTGATTTAATTTTGCTATAAATCGTTCAATTTTTGAAAAATAACCTTCAAATTTAACATAGGATGTTTTCTTAAGCCTTTTTTCAGTTTCACCGATTTTGACAAAAATCGGTTTAGATTTTGATATAGCTCTCATATATATTTTCGCCCGATTTTATGTATTCGATGCACTAAACACGCATTGTATGTGAGATATTGATTAAAATAGGAAAATATGATGTAATTATCCGTAATTGAGAGACATCGAAGGCTATTCGATCAAAATTGAACAAGTTATAGCAAAATCGGGAAAATATATATATGGGGGCTATATAAAATCTGAACCGATATATCTCAGATGGGCAGAATGTTTTTACACATTTCGCTTCGGAAGAGATGTCCAATTAACGGAAATCAAGAGCCAAGGTGGCAATAGGGAAATATTTTTCATATTTAAAGAGCTATAATTTCATTATGGATGCACATATCGACAAAATTCTTTCAGATTCGTTGTATCGGATGTGTTTACTGCAAGAAAAAACATAAACATATGTAAAAGTTAACATCACATTTTTTTATTTTTGTCCACGCGCCAACACTGTGCGTCGTTTCGACTCGGCGATAAACTGTAGGTCCCCATATCTGGAAATATGAATCGGGGTGCACTCATTGATATGAGAGAAGTCTCCTATGTACCTTACGGGATGTTTGTGGAACAATTATTATATTATTATTTAAGCTTGATGTGATAAGATGGCAGAATCCACAAAGTTATATCTTAATAAGTTTATTTGTTCCATAAAGGAATTTTGATTTGCCGAAAGCTAATTTCCAGGGATAGTGGTGTAGGGTATCACATGATCGGCCCCGTCCGACTATAACCTTTGCTTACTTGTTTTCCTTTCCTTTTAACTATCAAAATAAACTTTTAATTAAATGTGTCATGTAAAATTGGGAGGACATGTTTTTTTCTCATCCTCAATGGCAACCACAAAAAATTATTTTAAATCTGTCATTTCATTTGGAAAGCAACAACAACAATAAAAGTACTCTTTCAGTTTATGAATATTTTGTGCAGAATTGATTATTCCCCCATTGCATTCAATTTACAAAACAAATCCCATTTGAAAAACAAGATGTTTCAATTAATTCTTATTTTAAATACGGCTGCGTATACGTCTTAATACCACGTATACGCAACGATGTACTTCTAAGAAAACCACAACCTGTCCTTTTCAAACAATAATTAACAAGGACCATCCTGAACACTATGCGTGGATTTTTTTAATATTTTTTCAAGGATCATCTGTCCACCATGCGTGGATTTTTTAATTTATATAAGTTTCAAGGATCATCTGACCACAATGCTTGGGTTTTTTTAATTAATATTTTTTATACCCTCAGCATTTATGCTAACGACGGTATATACACATTGATACGACCAAAAATGTGCCTCATCGAAATAACGGTTTTAGACCCCAAGTATGTTTGCACGAAATTCATTTCAGACAATTTGGAGTCGATTTAGCCATGTCCGTCCGTCTGTCAGTCTGTCCGTTTGTCTGTCTGGCTGGCTGGTGCGCACGATAACTCTCGAACGGATTAACCGATTAGAACCAAATTTTGAACTACGTAAAATTTTGCCCAAACTTAGTTTATGTTCGAAGATGGGCCATATCGGTCCACACCTTCGGGTACCTCCCCACAAAATTTCAAAAATGATGTGAACGATAACTCTCGAAGGGAGCAATCGCTTTGGTTCAAACTATGCACATCGTATTATTCCTTCCAGATATAGATCAGGTTCAAATATGGACTATATCGGTCCGCTCCTTCGGGTACCTCCCACCGAAAATTCGGAAAAAGTAATGTTTAAGAGCTTCTCTCGGATCGTTTTGAAATTTTTTCAGCAGGTTGTCCTTGCGGTCCCCTTTACGACGCTACACTTTTTATACCCTCCACCATAGGATGGGGATATATTAAGTTTGTCACTACGTTTGTAACTACTCGAAATAATCATTGTAGACCCCACAAAGTATATATATTCTTGATCAGCGTGCAATTCTACATCGATATAGCCATGTCCGTCCGTCTGTCCGTCTGTCCGTCTGTCCGTCTGTCCGTCTGTGGAAATCACTCCAGCGTCCGAACGGATTGACGTAGGTTGATGAAATTTTGGGAAAATATGTTATTTTTACGTAGGACTTTTGGTATTGAAAGCGGGCTATGTAGGTCCACGCTTTCGTATAGCCCCCATACAAAATGACGCGTGACGCGTCGTCGTTTTAAGGAATTTTTAAGATATTTGGCCCATTTTACCACCGAATTGATTGTAATTTGGTACTTTGTGTCTCCAGAGGCCAAAAAATATTCCTACCAAAGTTGGGTTATATAGGTCCACGTTTTGGTATAGCCCCCATATAAGGCCCCATATAAAGTACGCGTCATTTTAATATATTTTGAATGTATTAGACCCATTTGACCACAGAATTGGTTGTAATTTGGTATTTTGTGTCTTCAGAGGCCAAAAAACATTCCTACCAAAGTTGGGTTATATAGGTCCACGTTTTGGTATAGCCCCCACATAAGGCCCCTTATAAAGTACGCGTCATTTGAATATATTTTGAATGTATTAGACCCATTTGACCGAAGAATCGGTTGTAACTTTGTATTTTGTGTTTCCAGAGGCTAAGAAACATTTCTACCATAAAATGTATGTATATATATAGGTCCACGTGTTGATATAGCCCCCCATAATACAATATCTCCCGATTTTCGATATTTTGAACGTTTTAGCCTCATTATCACACCGAAATGGCTGAAATTTGATATTTAGTCTTCTTTAGGCGTATAAAAAATTTCCCCCAGAAATTTTTAGGTATAGGTCCACGGCATCGTATAGCCCCCATAGAACGGTTCCTTCCGCATTTCGGTATTTTAAAGGTTGTGGCCTCAATTATCCACCGAAATGGCTGAAATTTGTGGTGGAGGGTATAAAAAGTTCGGCACGACCGAACTTAACGCTTTTCTTACTTGTTTTTTTTTTTTTGCTAGTCTATATTTCCTGAGATAATGGACCAAAAGCTCCAATAAACCCTGAGGGCACCAATTTGAATGGCAAATCCGCCCGATAACTATGGCAGTGCGTTTCTGATTGGTCCAAACTTTGCACATCGTATTATTTCATCCGGTCATGTATCTGGTTGGAATATGGACTATATCGGTCCACACCTTTTGGAACCTCCCATACAAACTTCCGAAAATGTGAAGTTTAAGAGCTCCTCTCGCATAATTTAATTTTTTCAGTAGGTTATTCTAGATTTTTTAATTAATATTTTTTCAAGGAACATCTAACCACTAAGCGTGGATTTTTTAATTAATATTTTTCAAGGACTATCTGACCACTAAGCGTAGATTTTTTTAATTAAAATATTTCAACAATCATCTGACCACTAAGCGTGGATTTTTTAATTAATACTTTTCAGGGACCACCACTAAGCGTTGATTTATTAATATTTTCAAGGAACATCTGACCACTAAGCGTGGATTTTTTAATTAATAGTTTTGAAGGAGAAAAGCGGTTTTTTTGGAAAATATATTTTCTATAATATTCCCTCATTGTCATTGTTGTCAACTCCTTTGTTGTAGTCAACTTCTTTGTTTTCACCTTTCTTTTTAACTATCACAATTTTAAATTAAAAAAACTTTTAATTAAATGTGTCACGTAAAGTTGGAAGGACATTTTTCTGCTCATCCTCTCAACGGCAACCACTAAAACATATTTTAAATCTGTCATTTCATTTAAAGAGCAGCAACAACAATAAAAATACTCTTCTAATTCGAGTTAATTCATTATTGTTACAAAAATCCTGTTTTCAATTTCTTTATTAAAAAACTTGTTTAATTTCTATAAGATATTTGGTTTTAGCAACCGAATTCTTTTTCATTTTCATACCTTGGCAACCGAGAGAAAGGTAACAATCAACCAAACAGCAACAAACTAAATACAAAGATAATGAACACAAACAACACAATCACTACAACTACAAGCAAACAAACAACAAGGAGATAGAGGAGAGAGAGAAATTTGAAAACTTTTTTAAAACTGTAACTAAGAAAATTTTCATTAACTTTTCATATTTGGTTAACCAAGTTTAGTAGTTCCTTTGTGTTATTCTGTCAAAGTAACAAAAACAACAACCACAACAACAGAAATAAGAAATTGTTACAAAGCATTGCCAAAGGAGTTTTCAAAGCCTTTCTAACATGCTATGTACATGTATGCATGTATGTATGTGTTATTGTTTTAGGGATATTCTTACATGTGTATGTATGATTCTATGTATGTGTGTAGGTGTTTCGTTGAAACCAAAATCAATCAAAAATCCTAAAGGATTCCTAACTGCATTTAGAAAATGTCTAGTTTTACAAGTAAATGTGTGTGTGGAGAAGAAATTTTCTTAATTTTCTACTTAGAAGAAAAATAAAAGTTTAGATCACAATAAAGTATTTTATTCAATCAGCTTTCAGGCTAACGAGGGAATCTCAGATCACGGGGAACCTCAACAAATGTAGCTAAAATTCCCAAAATACTAAAAACAAGGAGATACTGTTATATGGGCGCTATACCAAAACATGGACCTATGTTTAACATTTTTTGGTGAAGAAATTTTGAGCCTGTTTCCAGGCTCGAATGTAAAATTAGCACCATTTCGGTAAAAAAAAATTAGCTAAAATTCTCAAAATACCCAAATTCGGGTGGTACCGTATACGGGGGATATATGAAAACGTGGACCTCTATTGACAATTTATTGTGAAAAAGTTTCATGACCACTAGGAACTTCAAAAGTCAAATAACAGGTAGTTGGGTCAAAAAATGTACCGTTATATGGGACCTATACCAAAACATGGTGCTATATTGACAATTTTGGGTGGAGAAGTGTTGTAACTAAAATACCGAAAATACCTTTCGTGTGACCTGTGCTAACGTTAAAAGAAATTATACAATATAAACAGGGCAGATGAAAAAAGGCAGTGAGTTGTGCGGGCATGTACCGCATGCTGGACATATATTTTGCATGGTGTCATCAGTCCTTGCCCTATAGGAACTTTTACGGCTGCTGAAAAACTTACGCTCCTCAGTTTCGATAGATGTGGGATGTTCTCAGAGGACCGCATTCACACGATAGTTGTGTGAACGATATTCAAACCTACTTTAACGTTGGACTTTCTTTTCTAAATCATGCAAATGCCTCCTGAAATAACTGGGTGGGGATATTATCCACCATATGGTGATTAGGGTGGTTCTCACGGTAACACCCGATCACCCGCCACGAGAGCATGTCATTATGTTGCTGTACTGGAAGGCATGAGATGGCACCTTGTTGCAGCTCTCAGGATGGCATTATGACAGGTTTGAATATTTTTACATCGCGAATCACACTGGGTGACGTAGGGGATGAATGATACCAAGCAACGGTATAGACCGGCTTTAACATGGCAAAGCCCAGGATTTATTTTGGTCCCTCTTTCATATCAAATGGACACTGACCTCCCAGTGGTGTCACCTGGGGAGCTGCCTTTAACATCCGTCAAGGGTAGTGAGCTAACATGTGCCGCGCTTTCACCCATACGAACGTTAAAAACTTGGGTTGGGCGTTGGGCTAGTAACTCTCCCCGTCAAAACACTGCCTACTATGAAAAAACAAAGAAAAAGAAGAACAAGTAAGAACGGCCGAACTTGTTATACCCTCCACCACAAGTTGTATTGAAGTAAAATGGAATAATTAGTTTCCTTCCGTGTATGAAGAACACTTAATACTAAATTTCAGCAATTTCGGTAAAACAATGTGAGGCATCATTCTATGGGGGCTATTTCAAAACGTCGATCTATACCGACAAATTTCTGACGGAAAGTTTTTAGGCTAAAACAAGACCAAATTTTCTATATTTCGGTAAGAGAATGTGGCTAAAACTTAAAAAATACCGAAAATCAAGAAGTACGCTTCTATGGGGATATAGGAAGACGTGGACCTATACTGATAATACTCATCTGGAATATTTTATAACTCTTGGAAGACGAAATAACGAATTTCAGCCATTTCGGTTGGATATTGACGTCAAAATCTTCAGTATTACGAAACTCGGGAGGTACCGTTCTATGGGGGCTATATCGAAACGTGGACCTATACCGACGAATTTTAGTCAGAAATGGGGCAATATGAAAGCGTGGACCTGTACATATTTCTGGCGAACAGTTTTATATCACATTGAAGACTAAATACTAAATTTCAACCATTTTGGTGGAATATTGAAGACACAACCTTCAAAATACGGAAAATCGGGAGGTACCTTTCCATGGGGGCTATATGAAGGCGTGGACCTATACCGACAAATTTAAAGGGGATGTTTGAGTACCCCAACGAAGTCTAAATACCAAATTTCAGCCATTTCGGTGGAATATTCAGGCCACAACGTTCAAAATACCGAAAATCGGGAGGTACCGTTCTATGGAGACTATATGAAGGTGTGGACCGATACCGACAAAATTCTGGGGAAAAGTTTTATACCTCTAAAGAAGACTACGTACCAAATTTCAGCCATTTTGGTAGGATAATGAAGCTAAAACCTTCAAAATACCGAAAATCGGGAGGTACCGTTCTATGGGGGCTATATGAAGGTGTGGACCGATACCGACAAAATTCCGGGGGAAAGTTTTATACCTCTAAAAAAGACTACGTACCAAATTTCAGCCATTTTGGTAGGATAATGAAGATAAAACCTTCAAAATACCGAAAATCGGGAGGTACCGTTAAATGGGGGCTATATCAAAACGTGCACCGATATATCCCATTTTCAATACCAACCATCCTGCAAGTAATAAAAACTTCTGTACCAAATTTTGACTCTCTATTTTTAAAATTGCAAGCTGTATCTTGATTTCAACAGACATACAGACGGACAGACGGACATGGTCAAATCGACATAGAATTTTATGCTGATCAATAATATATATACTTTATAGGGTCTCCGACGAATATTTCGATGTGTTACAAACGGAATGACAAATTTAATTATACCCTCCATATGGTGGGCGGTATAAAAACAAACCCCTCTAAAGTTGACGAACCCCACAAACGTTTTAAGGACCATGATCTGCGAATCTGCACCTGGAATGTCAAGACTATCTACAGAGCAGGTGCAGTTTTCACACTGGCGGATGTACTTGGTAAGTACAAAGCTAATATTATCGCCTTACAGGATGGAACCGGGCAGACGTAAAAATAACAAACGCGTAACGCACAAACGATTACGCACATAGCTGCCATGAAGCGAAACATGAGTTAGGTGTTGGATTTATGGTAAATAGGAGGCTTAAAATCTCGTCTTTAGCTTCACTCCGGTTGATGAGAGAATTACCACAATCCGTATAAAAGCAAAGTTTTTTAACATTAGTCTTATCTGCGCCCATGCCCCGACCAAAGAAGAGAAAGATGAACAGACCAAGGATATATTCTACGAGCACCTAGAGAGAGCATATGACCGCTGCCCTGGCCATGACATTAACATTGTTCTAGGAGATTTTAATGCTAAAATTGGGAGAGAAAATATCTTTGGTCAAACGATTGGAAAGTTCAGCCTTCATGAGGTAACATCCGACAACGGAATGAGGCTGATCGATTTTGCAGCGGCAAAAAACATGGTAGTGAGCAGTACCAGATTCCAACACCTCGACATACACAAGGCCACGTGGATATCCCCAGATGGGAAAACAAGAAACCAGATTTATCATATTGTGATAGACGGAAGACACTCGTCCAGTGTGTTAGATGTCCGATCGATTCGTGTTGCGAACATCGATTCGGACCATTTCCTTGTAGCAGCCAAGGTACGCACTCGCCTTAATGTTGCGGCACAAGTGCGATCTAACACAGGACGGAAGCTGGATGTCGAAAAGCCGCAAACACAACAGATAACACAAGCCTATTCCGCTCAACAGACTCCCACGCTGGAAGACGGCACGATAATGTGGAAGCGCAGTAGCAAAGAATAGCCCACTCACTTCAAACTGCCGCAAAATTTGTGCTTGGGTACCAAAAACCACCACATTCGGCCCTCGGAAACGACCAGAGAGGTATAGCGCTGGCTGAGCAGATTGATAGCTCTACGTTTTGCACGGTCAATGAGGACGCCCCTACCAGAATTAGAGGAGAGTGTCACAGTTCGCCTGACATAACCATCGTGTCACCTGGTCTGACAAATGACGTTACCTGGCAACCCCTCATTTCCCTTGGATCAGACCATCTCCCCATAATTGTCTCCATTAGCAGACCACCCGACTTCATCACCTCTGAACGCCGCACGTTCGTCAATCATAAAAAAGCTGATTGGCCGAATTTCAGAGAGTTCACCAATCACCGCTTCAGATAACTGCCCAATCCTTCTGATGTTCGGGTAGCGGAAAGGACGTTCCGGGATATCATCACTGCTGCAGCCGCTCGCCATATCCCTGCTGGTCGAATACCCGAAGTAAGACCAAATTTCCCAGCAGAGGCGACGGGATTAGCAAATGAGCGTAATGAGCTTCGTCGTATCAACCCCAATTACCCCAAAGTCTGGGAGCTGACACTGGAAGTTAACAGGCTGGTCGGCGAGCATAAGCGGAACAAATGGTTTAATCATCTGAAGAGCAGCAACATTGGAGCCGGTATAGGCCAAGCTTGAAACGTTGGATAGTCAACTATATGTGTGGACGCCAGTCGTACCTGGAATTCAGGAATAAGAAGTCCAAACCCCGTAGAGTGAAATAGGGAATTCCTCAAGGTGGGTGATATCTCCGGAACTGTTTAACCTCTACCTCTCCTGTATTCCACCCCCTCCAGACGGCATTGAGATCGTGACGTGTGCGGATGATTGCACGATCCTGGCGTCGGGTCCCTATCCTGATGACATCTGTGAGAGACTGAACAACTATTTAACCGATCTTACCACATTTTTCCATTCGAGGAATATGCAGATTTCCCCCACAAAATCTACAGCCACTCTGTTCACCACATGGACAGCGCAGTTTGGACGTGAGTTGAATGTCGTGGTCGACGGTAGCAGAATTCCGACCACAAACTGCCCTAAAATTGTAGGGGTCACATTCGACACTACATTCACGTCGTGCGCACACGCCACAGCTATCTGCGACAAGTTGAAAAGTAGGAACAAGGTCCTCAAGTCCCTGGCCGGCAGCACATGGGGTGCAGATAAAGAAACCTTGTTGGCCACGTATAACGCGATAGGTCGGTCTGTGGTAAGCTATGCGGCTCCAGTCTGGTCCCCGAGATTGTGTGATTCGAACTGGAAAAAGATTCAAACTTGCCAGAATGAGAACAGCGACAGGGTGCCTCCTCAAATCTTCAGTGGACCATCTACATGAGGAGGCAAAAATTCTTCCTGTAAAGCAACACAATGAGATGCTTTCGTTGCAGTACCTGCTTGGATGTTATCGTGTGAGCCATCCCAATCACCATCTTGTGGGTAGGCCCGGCCCATTCAGGGAGATCAGGAAGGATATCCATGCTCTAGAGGGAGAAGTCCAACGATACAGGAGAGAACCCCTAGATCAACAAGCATATCAAGCAAGAATGAATAGCATTCACACGGACGCAGTTGCCAAGGCCTTAAGCAATTATAGAGTGAATAAAGTACTCGGAGTACATCCTCCATCTATCGCAGCTGAGGAGCGTCGCCTAAATTCGTATTGGGCGGAAATCGATCGCGCCGTGCAAGACATATGCCCAGTATGCGGCATGGGCCCGCACGACACACAACACCTTTTTAACTGCCCCGCCAAACCTGTGATCTGTGGCTACATCCCATCGAAGCAGTCACTTTTCTGCAACTGGAGATAGACCCAGAGCCAGATTGAACAGAGGAACGAACAAATAAACATAACAAAAACACTGTTACAACAACAACAACCTAAAAATCTATGGTAAGATCAGGAGTGCCGTAAGGCTACTGAAGAAAAGAACGCGGCATACAGAGCAACCCTGCATTCAGTAGTAACACGAAGCGCGAAAGAAAAATATCGGGAGAAGAGGGGAGAGGAGAAGCGTATATTCAGAAGAAAAAAGAAAGAGCAAGAAAAACGCGAGCGTGAGAAACTCGAGATGTTCAGGAGTCAGAATGAAGTCCAGAAATTTTACCAGAGTGTAAAACACCAGACTGAAGGGTATGGTGCAGGCACATTCTCCTGCAAAGATCATAAAGGGAATCTGGTAACTGATACATATAGCGTACTGAGGATCTGGAAGGAGCATTTCATGAAGCTCTTACTATCGAATATGGGCGGCGATGAAGATACACCAGAACCAATCGCAAACGACGACGTTGAATGTCTTCCACCTAGCCAAAGCGAGGTCATGACAGCAATTAATCGGCTGAAAAACAATAAAGCAGCAGGAGCTGATGGGCTGCCCGCCGAACTGTTCAAGACCGTTGGCGAAATGCTGATAAGGAGTATGCATCAGTTAATTACCGAAATTTGGAAGGAAGAGAGCATACCCAAGCTCCTCAGCCTCCTATGTCCCATACACAAGAAAGGAGACAAGACGATGTGTACAAACTACAGAGGCATAAGTCTGCTACCAATCGCATACAAAGTGCTGTCGAGTGTACTGTGTGAACGTTTAAAACCCATGGTCAATAACATAATCGGGTCATACAAATGCGGTTTTAGACCTGGTAAATCGACAATTGACCAAATCTTCACACTGCGCCAAATACTGGAGAAGACCCACGAAAGACAGATTGACACATACCACCTGTTCGTCGACTATAAGGCCGCCTTCGACAGCCCATTTCGATCAAAGGTGTTTCAAGCCATGTCTGAGTTTGGTATCCCTGCAAAACTTATAAGATTATGCAGCATGACATTGGCTAATACAAAATCAGCTGTTAAAGTAGGAAAGAACCTCTCGGAACCTTTTGAAACAAAACGAGGTTTCAGGCAAGGTGACAGCCTATCGTGTGACCTATTTAACATTCTATTGGAAAAGGTCATACGAGAAGCGAATGTATATACCGATAGAGATAAACATAGCACTATATACAATAAGGATATAATGTTACTGGCCTACGCAGACGATATTGATATAATAGGTCGATCAACTCGATCCGTAGCAGCCACCTTTGCGAAAATTGAAAAAGAGTCTGCCAAAGTGGGTCTGGCAGTCAACGGCGATAAGACAAAGTTTATGGTATCAACACGCAAGACGTCCAGTAGACTCGGACCAACTGTTGATGTTCAGAACTACAATTTCGAGGTAGTAAATTACTTTATTTACCTCGGCACCACCATAAATCAAAAGAAGAATAATATTGGCCAACAGATGCTTCTTTGGTCTAGGTAAACAGTTTGAAAGCAAAACCATCTCCCGTCAAACAAAACTTACACTCTACCAGACACTGATACTACCCGTACTTAAGTATGGATCTGAAGCATGGGTACTTGCGAAAGCAGGTGAGGCAGAACTTGGTGTGTTTGAGAGAAAAATTCTTCGAAAGATTTATGGAACAATATGCGTTGACGGTGAATACGACGTCGGTGTATGAACCACGAGCTATACCAGCCGACCATCGATGTCGGTCGTAGTAAAATGTATCGAGCTACAACGATTGCGTTGACTTGGCCATGTCAGCAGGATGGATAAAGATGCCAAAAAGGCATTTAAATAGGAGCCGATGGAAAGACCAAGTTGAAGAAGAAATCACAAACCATGGCATAACAAATTGGAGAAGTAAAGCAAAAGATCGGTGCGTTTGGAAATCTATTCCAACATGCAGCTGAAGAGCGTCAGCTGCCACGACAAACCAGAGTAGTTTTGGCTCAATTACGCTCGGGATATTGCAGTCGCCTAAATTCCTATTAGCGGGAATCGATCGCACCGTGCAAGACATCTGCCCAGTATGCGGGCACGATACTAAGCACCTATTCAACTGCCCCACCAAGCTTACTCATCTGACTCCAGTGGATCAGTGGTTACATCTCATCGAAGTAGCCAACTTCCTGGAACTAGAGATAGACCCAGAGCCAGATGAACAGGAGAACGAACATACAAACATAATAATAAAACACTGTTACAACAACAACATTAACATGCTGTCGAATGTCACCCGTAGAATCTTCGGGTAGTTAGTGGTCTGAATTCTGCTACCATCTACTATGACATTGAACTCAGTGAGGTGAGCAGTCCATGTGGTGAACAGAGTGGCTTTGATTTAGTTGTTGTTGTTGTAACAGTGTTTATTATTGTATGTTGGTGTGTTCTTTCTTCTGCTCAATCTGGCTCTGGGTCTCCAGTTCCAGGAATGTGGCTGCTTCGTTGGGATGTAACCGCAGATCCACTGGAATTAGCTGAGTAGGTTTGGCAGGGCAGTTGAAAAGGTGCAGCGTGTTGTGCGGGCCCACGCCGGTTGCTTGGCAGATGTTTTGCACGGTTCTATCGATCTTGCCCTCTAGTAATTTTGGCGACTGCAATATCCCGAGCGTAGTTGAACGAAAATTACTCTGGTTTGTCGTGGCAGCTGTGCTTCTCAGCTGCGATAGATGGAGGATGTGCTCCGAAGACTTCATTCACACTATATTTGTCTATGACCTTAGCAACTGCGTCCGTGTGAATTTTATTCAAACCTGCTTGGTGTGGTTGTTAATCAAGGGGTTCTCTCCTGTATCGTTGGTTCTCCTACTCTAGAACGTGAAGATCTGTCTTGATGTACCTGCGTGTGTCGAGCCTACCCACCAGATGGTGATTTGGGGTGGTTCTCACGGTAACACCCAAGCGCCTCATTGTGTTGCTGTACTTTGTCCCCTCATGTAGACGGTTCACTGAAGTCATGAGAAGGCACCCTGTTGCTGTTCTCAGGGCGGCATTCTGACAAGTTTGAATCTTTTTCCATTTCGTATCACATAAACTCGGGGACCAAACTGGAGCCGCATAGCTTTCCACGGCCGACCTATCGCGTTATATGTGGGCAACATGGTTTCTTTATCTGTCGGCAAGGGAATAAAGGACCTTGTTCCTACTTTTCAGTTTGTCACAGATAGCTGCGGGACAGTTTGTGGTCGGAATTCTGCTACCATCGACCACGATATTCAACTCTCCTGCAAACTGCGCTGTCCACATGGTGAACCGTGGATTTAGTGGCGGATATCTGCATATTCCTCGCGTTGAAAAAGATGGTAAGATCGGTTAAATAGGAGTTCAGTCTCTCATAGATGTTAACATGGGAAGGTACCTGACGCCAGGATCGTGCAATCATCCGCATACGTTACAATTTCGATGCCATCTAGTGGGAGGGGTTGTATACAGGAGAGGTAGAGGTTAAACAGTTTCGGAGATATCACCCCACCTTGGGGAACTCCCTGTTTCACTCTGCGGGGTTTGGACTTCTTGTTCCTGAATTCGACGTACGGCTGGCGTTCACACTAGGGATACGCAGTGAAATGCAATAATCGGTTTTTCGATTGTTCGGTTTTCGTGAAAAACTTAAAACACGATTTTCGGTTAGTCGATTATTTGAGAGTGTCCTAAAAGTCGACTTTCGATTAATCGTTAACCGCCGAAAACCGATTATAATCGACCATTTTCGTTGATGCGATCCGTGATGGTTATATGTATACAAAAAATTACCGTTGATTACGCGGTTTTAGCACACCCAATAGTTAACTACGATTACAGTCGATCACGATTAATAGTCGACTACGAATAATGATAGACTACGACTAATGATTGACTACGAATAATAGTTCACACCGTCTTCTGAATAATCGATTACCCGGTCAACTAAGAATAATCGATTACCCGGTTTTCGCACAGTCAATAGTCGACTACGATTTTTAGCAATTTTACGGCTAATAATCGATTAACCGAAATCGATTTTACGTATCCCTAGTCCACACATATAATTGATTATCCAACATTTCAGACTTAGCCGGAGGGTTGTCTGTTCAATTTCCTCCAACAGTGTGGAGTGTCTGACACTATCAAAGACCATTCATAAGTCAAGCGCCACCGTCACTGTTCCATCACACGACTTATTCTGGTTGAGTCCTCGACAAATATGTGTGGAAATAGCGTGCAGCGCTGTGCTGCTTACGGAATCCACGCTGATGATCGGCAACTAGATAGCCATTTCTGATGCTGGGGAGGATTAAAGCCTCAAGGGCCTTTGCTACGGGCGACAAAAGCGAAATCGGTCTGTACGATTTACCTTAGTTGGTATACTTGCCTGGCTTCCGTAGCGTGACCACCCTGCCAATTTTCCTGGCTTCGGGAACGATGTGGATGGCTAGCGACGTGTTTAGAACTTTGGTGTGATACTCGAATCCCGGCTCATCCAGCTGTTTCAGCATTACCATGGATATTCCATCAGGATCCAACGTTTTGCATGATTTAACGTTCCTGATGACATTCGTAACACCATCCATTGTGAATTGTGGTGATTTCTCCTCGTCAGAAAGAGATCTGATGCGACGTAGTACTCTTCGCCCTGTTAGTCCCGATGTGCTCGACAAACTGTCGATTAAAGTAACTTGCACACGTCCTCGGATCAGGCAGCGTAATGTCGCCAGACGTGACTGAGGTCCTATCTTCTTTCTTTACAGGGTTCGAGAGTGACTTAACCGTTGTTCACAATTCAAAGTTGCAATTTTTCACATGATTTAGCCACTTGTACCGCTTCTGCTCAAAGATCAACCTTTAAACCTCCAGTGTCAGCTCCCCGAAATAGGTCTCACTTCAGTTATTCGACCAACAGGTATGTGGCGAGCGGTTGCAGCGCTGATGATGTTTGGAAACGTCCTTCCTGCTACCCGAACATCAGAAGGATTTGGCAGATCTCTGAAGCGGCAATTAGTGATCTCCTTGAAACTAGGCAAATTAGTTTTCTCCATAATTTTTGAAAGTTTAGCGTTCAGGGGTGATGAAATTATGCGGTGTGCTGATGAAGACAATACGGGGAATCAGCTTTCCCGTGATTGATGACAGCGCGGCATACAGAGGTGATGAAATCGGGCGATCGGCTGATGAAGACAATTATGGGAGATAGTCTGACCCAAGAGAAACGAGGCGTTGCTAGGTGACGTCATTTGTCACACCTGCTCAGACAGCACCATACCCCTCTGGCAATTTCCTAGAACTGAATGCCACAACTCATGACGAGCATTTACGTCCCCAAGACCAGACGGTTATGATCTTCATAAAGGTTAGGCAGATCTCTGAAGCGGTAATTAGTCAACTCTCTGAATCAAGGCCAATTAGCTTTCCGATGATTTTTGAAAGTTCAGCGTTCAGAGGTGATGAAATTAGGCGGTTTGCTGATGAAGAAAATTATGGGGAAATAGCATGAGCCAAGAGAAACGACGGGTTGTCAGGTGACGTCATTTGTGAGACCAGGTGACACGATGGTTATATCTGGCGATCTGTGACACTCTCCACTAATTCTGGTAGGGGCGTCCACATTGACAGTGCAAAACGTAGAGCCATCATTATGTTCAGCCAGCACTACACCCTTCTGGTCATTTCCGAGAACCGAATGCCACAACTCATGATGAGCATTAAAGTAAAGCCATTTAGCATTCCCATGATTTTTGAAAGTTCAGCGTTCAGAGGTGATAAAATTAAACGGTTTGCTGATGAAGACAATTATGGGTAAATAGTATGACCCAAGAGAAATGACGGGTTGCCAGGCGACATCATTTGTCAGACAAGGTGACACGATGGTTATGTTTGGCGAACTGTGACGCTCTCAAATAATTCTGGTATGGTCGTCCTCATAGACAGTGCAAAACGTAGTGCTAACATTCTGCTCTGCCAGCACTATACCCCTCTGATCATTTCCGATAACCGAATGCCACAACTCATGATGAACATTAAAGTACTCCGAGACCAGTTTGTTATGGTCTTCATAAGGGTTAGGCAGATCTATGAAGCGGTGATTTGTTAACTCTTTGAAACTAGGCCAATTAGCTTGCCCATGATTGCTGAAATTGTGGTGTTCAGAGGTGATGAAATCGGACATTCTGCTGATGGAGACAATTATGGGGAGATAGTCTGATGCAAGAGAAACGACGGGTTGCCAAGTGACGTCATTTGTCAGACCAGGTGACTCGATGGTTATGTCTGGCGAACTGTGACACTCTCCACTAATTCTGGTAGGGGCGTCCACATTGACAGTGCAAAACGTAGAGCCATCATTCTGTTCAGGCAGCACTATACCCTTCTGGTCATTTCCGGGAACCGAATGAACATTAAAGTCCCCCAACATCAGCCGGTTATAACCTTCCAAAAGCGGACTAATGTTGGGCCTTTAACCTGGAGTACATCTACTTATCTGCAGTTCCACACCTGACTACTGCTACTCCCATACATTCCAGGTACGGGTCATTTGGGCCAGGCTCAAGCGAAATAGGTTGTAACGTGACAAAATGTTCACGTACATAATTCAACAACAACTACCTTTACCATACGGAACCAGCCATCCAATATGCAACATACACTACATCATTATTACCCATCCGCTTCGGAGATAACATGTAATGCAAAGGATAAGTGCATTCCGGTGTAACCTTACAACGACCGCCGTCAGTTCTTACGACTAATAATTCTCATTTACTTCATACTTTAGGTCACTGAAGTATTTCAGAAATGGTTGAGAATGGTGAGCTTACTACTGCAGGGAATTAGCTACACGGGTTGGAACAAATGACTTTTCAAAATCTGCCAACTTACACTTCGGTGCTAAAGCGTTGGGAATACTTTTTTAGGCACCACATTAAGTTGTGGTGCCTAATACATCCACAGGGCCTTCGGGTCAGCTGTTCCACAGGGCATTCGTGCCAGCTGTTCCACAGGGCTTTCGGGTCAGCTGTTCCACTGGGCCTTCGGGTCAGCAGTTCCACGGGGCATTCGTGTCAGCTGTTCCACTGGGCCTTCGGGTCAGCTGTTCCGTAGTTAGAAACCAGTAGCGCATGGTAGAAAATAGACCGTAACATTAGACTAATACCCGAACCCGTCGTGTTTCCGAGCATCAACAGCCGAACGCCGAACCCATCGTGTTCCCGAACATCAACAGTCGAACGCATCGTGTTCCCGAACATCAACAGCCGAACGCATCGTGTTCCCGAACATCAACAGCCGAACGCCGAATCCATCGTCTTACCTATCATCCGCAGCCGAACACTGAAAACATCGTCTTCTCGACCAACTGCAGTCGAACACCGAATGCATCGTTTTCACGATCATCAGCAGCCGAACACCGAATTCATCGTATTCCCGATCATCTGCAGCCGAACACCGAATTCATCATCTTCCCGATCATCTACAGCCGAACACCGAATACATTGTCACTCCTATCATCTACAGTCGAACACCGAAAACATCGTCTTCCCGATCATCTGCAGCCAAAAACCGAATAGATCATCTTCCCGATCATCTACAGCCGAACACCGAATACATCCTCATCCGATCATCTACAGCCTAACACCGAATATATCGTCATCCCGAGCATCTGCAGCCGAATACCGAATTCATCGTCTTCCCGATCATCTGCAGCCGAACACAAGCAACACCCTTTCCCTCAAAGAAGAACCCACTAATTCAACACGAGCTCCTCAGCTGTCAAACCATAGCGAGTTTGCAAAATCCTTACGCTAACTATTGATCCAAATGTATACCCATTGAATTCATTCTTATAGCATCTAAACACAAGTAGATTGTAAATTAGTACTTAAGCAATAAATCCCCGATTTAGCCCCCAGGAAAGGGAGAATACTAGTCTTTTCATTTCATATTTTTATTGGGTTCTTATGGAGACCCTGGACGCTACTGAACTTACCCCAGTCGACGAGAAAACCACGTTACAAGGTCTGCATTGAACTGACTAACAATAGGATAACCATATCCTCACCTCCACTTCTGGTGCGATCCTTTCTCAGTACGAAACTATCAGAACGCTGTAAGCTGCAGTTGTCGTAACCCCTACAGGTGAAGTTGTATTGGCAGTAGAAAAGATAGAGAAAAGAAAGGGATGATAATTTGAAATTAATAAGTGAGCCGCTACGACTGGATGTGTCCATAGTGGCTCCGGTGTAATGCCTTGGAGTTGAATTCAGGAAACACCTTGCCAAAGGATTACTACCTCCCCAACACAGTTGCGGTTGTTTTTTTTTTGCTTGGATTCCTGCAACGACGCGACCATGATATCCTTCGGAATCATGAAATTCGCCTTTCCTCGATCTTACCTCGGAGTCCATTGAAATTCAATTGCAAAAAGTATACATTTCTACGGACTGGAACAGCAACGGCTGTTGGGAGTCGCGTATTCAGATAAAGACAACGACTCACGACTCATCATAGTACCTGTCGTAGTTCCTCACATGGACGAATTCGGAGCAACCCCTGAGATGCACCCACTCCCGGCATCTGTTGCATTTCACCGCAGTTTGTGTGTGGTAGACGCAGATGTGACAAGCTGACCACATCCATATTTGTCTTGTGGTTTTCCTCAGTCCCTGTACGGATCAAAATAATTCGGAGCAGGTATTCCGTGATACGCTGCCCCCAGCACAGAAAAACTATTCAAATACACACAAATGTACTGTGAAGTGGCAGCCGCTGGCCGGAATATGAATGTTGTGTGGTTCCGGGTCAATCCGTTATCGAAAAACCCGCCGCCTCGTCGTATGTCGTATAAAGCTCGAGCTGTTTCGGCTATACAACAACATCTGCATTGTTAAAGTTACAACTCGATGGTGTTGGCTAAGTAATGAAGCCGCCGCGTGGCGTTGCATTCAGAACTGACAAGCCAGGACTTCGATAAATAAGTGGAAGCCGCGATCAAGAACACGATATTTCAAACTGAGAAAGAAAAGCAACATATTGAGTGCAATGGGAATCTATTGTTAGTTCGGCTTATAGAACACCTAAGATATCTTCATTTCAAGTCCATTTCCTCTTCTATTAAAACCTCCATTTTGTGGCCAAGTATGCAGATGTGATTCAAAGTACATAAGTATAATAGGCCACATTCTGACATACCATATCGGGTCTTAGTTAAGAACTGTTGAGGACGCTCATGTTAAACTTGGTAAACCTTTACTAGAGTTGACCCGCGGAAAATAAATTATTTTAATAAAAGTAAGTTAATTGAAATTAAATTCTTGGTATTCAACGTTGGTTTGACCCAACCTTGTTGTATATGTATGTATGTATGTATGTATTTGTTTTTAAGTTAATCAATTGTTGGAACGCACAAAAAAACACCAACTTTTAAAATCCCCAACCCACACAAATACCCTTTCAAAAGAAGAGCAAACATTGAAAAGAAAGGCTATGAAAAGATTGATGTTGTATACAAAAACATCACCAACAACAACAAGAACAAAAACAAAAAGCCAACGAATAAACATGACCAGAGCTACTTAACATCATTTAAGTTGATTTTAAGGGTACTTTTGAAGTTTCCTGAGACAAAAGAGTTGAACAATCCCTTTCTTTGTTATTTTTGTTGTTGTTGCTGCTGTTTTTTTTTACTTCAACGTTCTCCATTTTTCTGCCAATTCATTCAGCAAATGGCATCAACAACAGCTTCAGGAGCAACAGCAGCAGCAGTCTCAATACCATCGTCATCAGTAAGTAATTCATCGACAAGCTCACCCCAAATCGTTGTTGTTTTGTTTTGTTTCATTCATTATTATGATGTTGTTCGCTGGTGCTACCAGCTCTATTGTGACTTTCGATTACCGGGCAAGCCACACAAATACGTCGTACGCTTTGTATTGTTAAGATCGTCGAAAAGAATGAATGAATGGATGATGGAGAGTTCCGATTTTTAAAAAATTGGTTTATTGGCTTTATTTTTAAGTGAATAGAAATAAAAAAATTCTACCTGCGAATTGCAACAAAAGACTCAAGGCATGTTGTTTTAATTGAAAGCGTTTTTTTTTTCGAAGAAAAGGGATTTGTTTCATTTTTTATAAATAAAAAAGAAAACTAATTTTCTTACAAGAAAAAGTAAAGGAAAATTTAAAAAGAACACCAACAAAAATTGATGACAAAAATGCCTTTTGTGAAGATTGTTTATTTTAACAAAACAAAAAAAGTTATTTTCTTTGGGTTAACTTATGAAAGTCTGCGATATTAGAAAGTTAAAAAATGTTAAAATGAATGTAAACGGCGCAGGCCGTATAATTATGTTCATGTGTGTTGGTATGTTCTCAATTATTTATTTGGGCCTTTTTTATTATATTTTTATTAAAAGAAGACTTCAATCCCTGAAAATTCACCCTTTTTGTAATTTAATTGAAACGGACTCCGTGGTAAGATCGAGGAAATTGTGAATTTTATGAGTCAGAAAAATAGTATGGTCGCGGCAATGCAGGAAACCGAGCTCAACAACAACTACATGAGAATGAATTCTCAAAGGCATGTGATAAATGCATACCTTCCGGACGTATCCCACAAATAAGACCAAATTTCCCAACAGAAGCGTCTAAACTAGCAACCAAAAGAGATGAGATTCGGACAGCAAATCCAGCTGATCCCAGAATCCCACAACTTAATAAAGAGATCGTTCGTCTTATTGCAAGCCACAAACGGGATAAGTGGTGCAAGCAACTAGAAGAATCAAACTTAGGCACCAAGAGACTATGGTCAACTATCAACAATTTTTCAAACCCTAGAAGGAAAGATAGAATTGCAATAACGTTCGGAAACAAAACCCCCAATAACCCCTTTAAGGTAGCATCAGCCTTCTGCCGACAATTCGTCGAGCACCCCACAACCAAAACAACCCTTAGTAGAAAACTAAAAAGGCAATACCGAACAATCAGACCAGACACTTCTCCTACCCTCATAACAGAAGAAGCAGTAGCTAATGCCATCAAAGCAGCCAAAGGATCCACTGCTATCGGCCCGGATAGACTAGCAACAAAAATGCTCAAAAATATAGGTCCACAAGGCCTACAGATTTCTCACGCACATCTTCAATTTGTGCATCAAAACCCTCGAAATCCCCGATATATGGAAGACAGGAAAAATTATCCCCCTCCCGAAACCCGGGAAACCTGCCCACTTAGGACCATCCTACCGCCCCACCACACTATTATCCCCACAGTAAAAATTCTAGAGGCAATATTACTCCTTACCTTCGCAGAACATCTTAAACTGGCCGATCACCAGCATGGGTTTCGCCAAGGGAGAAGTACAACCACAGCACTCTGCGAAATCACGGCGAAAATCGCAGAGGGATTCAGTAAACGCCCTCATAAACGTTCAATCCTAGTGGCCCTAGACCTGTAAAAGGCCTTTGACACGGTCTGCCACATTGAATTCAGAGGTACAAATACAAAATATAGAACAAATAAACAAGGGGTTCCCAAGGCGGAGTCCTATACTCACTCCTATTCAACTTTTACATTGCCAAAGCCCCAACCCCGCCCCCCCCCCCCCCCCCCCCAACGTAGACCTTATTTCATATGCTAATGACTGCAGCATCATATCTTCAGACAGAGTCGTGAAAACGATACAAGATAGCCTCAACCAATACCTCCCTAGACTGTCAAACTTTTTTAAAAACAGGAACCTAGAGTTGTCAACTCCCAAATCTTCAGCCACACTCTTTACGACTAAAGGCCTGCGTACATAAGCTGCCTTGCCTGCTTACCTTGCTTACTTCTGATAAAAGAATAAAATAGAAAAGGGCAACCCAGTTCGAAATTTCCTCGGCTTTCTTTATTCTTTTATTTTTATTATGCCAAAAATGAAGCAGGAAAGCAAGGCAATCAGGCGGAGCAGCTTATGTACGCAGGCCTTAAGGAAGTGAACACTAACCTCAATATACCCATAAATGAGGAAAACGTTCCAACTGTCAAAAACCCTAAGATACTAGGTGTCACTTTTAACAACACGTACCAATTCAGCAAGCACGCTGAGCTTGCAACAAATAAAGCCCAAGGACGAAACAAGATCCTCAAGGCTCTTTCAGGCAGCACGTGGGGCAAAGACAAAGAAACCATAGTGGCAACCTATAAAGCCATAGGGCTACCACTTCTTGACTACGCTACCCCAGTTTGGACCCCATCCATAAGCGATACTCAGTGGAATAACTTGCAAACTGTGCAAAACTCGGCACTAAGAATTGCAACAGGGTGCCATTCTAAAACCCGTGAAGAACATCTGCAGCATGAATGCAAGATGTTAAATGTCAGAAGGCATTCCACCCTTCTAACGAAACTGCATCAATTGAAATATACCTCCCCCAATCACCCCAACCACACCACATACATGAAGAGAGAAACCTGCATAGAGACACGAGGTGCACCCGATCGCAGCTCAGGTCGGGACTCTCGAGGTACCGCAACAGCTACTTATGCCTAATCAATTCCGAGATCTCAGATCTATGCCCCAAGTGCGACAGCTCCCTCCACACGACAAGGCATCTTTTCGCGTGCCCGCAAAACCCCACGGATCTGACACCTGAGGCACTATGGACACGTCCAATCTAGGCAGCAATCTTCCTTGGATTGAATATGGAATAGTAAAATGTCACTTTCTCTAATTTTCAAACTTTCTCCTTATTTCTTTTCGATTCTTTCTTTCTCCCACCCACATACATACGTGGAAACTCTTTAGGGACTACAACAACAACTACATGTTACAGTGTTGTGATAGTTACAGGCAGCAGTCAGGGTTGGAACTGCCGAGGTAGATTTGTTTAACGTATACATCTCGCCGATAAATAGCTGTACTCCAGCTTATAGGCCGAACATTAGAAGATCATAAACGTTTGGTCTTGGTAGACATTAATTGCAATGCTGGCTTACATTTCCTGAGTATTTCAGCCATGAAAAACTTTTCTAAAATTGGTGTCATAAGACACTCCGTTGAGTGACGTAGGGCATGAAAGATACCAAGGAACGGTCCTGAACGGCTTTAACGTGGCAAAGCCCAGGATTTATCTTCGTCCATCTTTCATCTCAAGTGGACACTGACCTCCCCGTGGTGTCATCAGGGGTAGCTGCCTTTAACACCCGTTAAAGGTAGTGAGCTAACATGTGCCGCGCGTTCACCCATAAGAACGTTAAAAACTTGGGTTTGGGCGTCGGGCTAGTAACCTTCCCCTAGAAAAATGCAGCCTGCTATGAAAAAACGAAAGAAAAGAAAAACAAACCCCTCTAAAGTTGACGACCCCCGCAAACGTTTTAAGGACCATGATCGGCGAATCTGCACCTGGAATGTTCGCACTCTTTATAGAGAAGGTGCAGTTTACGCATTGGCAGATGTACTTGAAAAGTACAAGGCCGACATTACTGCCATACAGAAAATACGATGTATTGGGAAAGGCGTCACATCAACACCTAAAGGTGACGCACTGTGTTATATCTGTCATGACATAAAGCATGAGTTTGGTTGCGGATTTGTAGTTGGTCGGAGGTTAAAACACCTGTTCTCCAGCTTCACCCCAGTGAATGAAAGGCTCGGTGCAATTCGGTGAAGACAAGGACGAACAGACCAAAGATATATTTTAGGAGCGTTTAGAAGAAACATATGACCGTTGCCCTGCCCATGACATTAAAATTATTCTAGGCGATTTTAATGCCAAAATTGGAAAGGAGAATATCTTTGGCCCAACAGTCGGGAATTTCAGTCTCCGCAGTGAAACATCTGACAATGGTATGAGGTTGATAGACTTTGCAGCTGCAAAAAAACATGGTAGTTAGCAGTACCAGATTTAAGCATCTCGATATTTATAAGGCCACCTGGCTGTCTCCAGATCAAAGAACAAGAAATCAAATTGATCACGTTGTGATAGATGGAAGACATGAATCAAGCGTGTTGGATGTACGATCGTTCCGAGGTGCAGACATATACTCGGACCACCACCTTGTTGCACAAAGGTCCGTACCAGATAAACGTAGCAAATAAAGTACGAACAGACACAACACGAAAGTTGGACATCGGTAAGCTGCAATCACAACAGATAGCCACAGCATATTCCACTCAACTAGCCCAATTGCTTAATCAAAGCACTTCTCATTCCGATAACATATCAGCGCAATGGCAAAGCATTGCCCACTCCATGCAAACAGCCGCAAAATCCATACTTGGATACCAGAGACTTCCACCAAGGAATCCATGGTAAGATCAGGAGTGTCGTGCTGCTACCGAAGAGAAAAATGCGGCATATAGGGCTACTTTACAATCCGTAGCAACGCGTAGCGCACGATAGAGGTATCGGGAGAAAAGGAGAGAAGAGAAACGTCTTTTCCGCAGGAAAAAAAGAGAGATGGAAAAGAGGGAGTGTGAAGTCCGTAAATTCTACCAAAGAGTGAAACATCAAATTGATGGCTTTGGTACAGGCACCTCCTCCTGTAGAGACCAGCATGGTAATCTGGTAACTGATACAGATAGTGTGCTCAGGATATGGAAAGAACATTTTTCAAACCTGTTGGTATCCAATAGTACTGAAGACGACGAATATACCATATATCCAATCCCAGAAGATGGTATTGAATGTATACTGCCCAGCCAAGATGAGGTAAAGACAGCAATAAACCGGCTGAAGAATAATAAGGCAGCAGAAGCCGATGGCTTACCAGCCGAGCTGTTCAAAACCGGAGGCGACACGCTGATAAGGTGTATTCATCAGCTAGTTAGCACCATCTGGCAGGAAGAACGAGTACCCGACGATTGGAACCTGAGTATCCTGTGCCCCGTCCACAAGAAAGGAGATAAGAATGTATGCTCTTACTATAGGGGCATAAGTCTACACCCGATTGCATACAAGATCGTGTCAGGGATATTGTGCGGACGACTAAAGCCTATGGGCCATACCAATGCGGCTTTAAACTTGGTAAGTCCACCATTGACCAATATTTACCCTGCGGCAAATCCTGGAGAAGACCCACCTACCACCTTTTTGTCGATTATATAATCTACACCAATAGCCACATGTTACTTGCTTATGCTGATGATATAGGCATCATGGGACGATTAGTAAAAGAAGTACATAACTGATACCTTTATGAAGGTCGAAGGAGAATCTGCTAAAGTGGTTCTGGCGGTAAACGGCGGGAAGACCAAGTTGATGGTGTCGACGGGCAATGCGTTCATTGAGCTCGGACCAACTCTTGAAGTTGGCTCCTATTATTTTGAGGTAATAAAATTGGCAGGCCAAGGAATAGATGGCGCAAACAAATGTAAAAAAAAAAACATTCAATACGTTTGGCGACGTTACGTTGAATGACCCGAAGAGGTGTGCAAGTTACTTCAATCGACCGTTTGTCGAGCAACCCGAGAGTGGCAGGGCGAAGAAAAGAGTGTTACGTCGCATTAGATCTCTTTCTGCCGAGGATGAACCACCACAGTTTACAATGGATGATGTTGCGTATGCCATCAGGAACGCTAAATGGTAATGTTGAAACAGGATCAGCCGGGAGTGGAGTATCTCACTAAAGTATCGCACTAAAGCTAGCCACCCTTATTGTTCCCGAAGTCTGGAAATTGGGCAGGGTGGTCCCGCTACTGAAGCCAGGCAAGGATGCCAGCAAAGGTGAATCGTACATGCCGATTTCGCTTTTGTCGCCTGTAGCGAAGACCCTTGAGGCCTTAGTCCTTCCCAGCATTAGAAATAGCTATCAAGTTGCCGATCATCAGCATGGATTCCGTAAGCAGCACCGCATGACAACAGCGCTACATGCCATATCCACACATATTTGTCGAGGACTCAACCAGGATCGGCCGTGTGATAGAACAGTGATGGTGACGCTTGACTTATCAAAAGCCTTTGATACAGTCAGGCACTCCACGCTGTTTGATTACATTGAGAACACAACCCTCCGGCCAAGTCTGAAACGTTGGATAATCAACTATATGTGCGGTCGCCAGTCGTATTTGGAATTCAGGAACAAGAAATCCAAGCCCCGTAGAGTGAAACAGGGAGTTCCCCAAGGAGAGGTGATATCTCCGGAACTGTTTAGCCTCTACCTTTCCTGTATTCCGCCCCCTTCAGACGGCATTGAGATCGTAACGTATGCGGATGATTGTATGATCCTGGCGTCAGGTACCTACCCTGATGACATCTGTGAGAGACTGAACTCCTATTTAACCGATCTAGTCGCCTGTAGCGAAGACCCTTGAGGCCTTAGTCCTTCCCAGCATTAGAAATAGCTATCAAGTTACCGATCATCAGCATGGATTCCGTAAGCAGCACCGCATGACAACAGCGCTACATGCCATATCCACACATATTTGTCGAGGACTCAACCAGGATCGGCCGTGTGATAGAACAGTGATGGTGACGCTTGACTTATCAAAAGCCTTTGATACAGTCAGGCACTCCACGCTGTTTGATTACATTGAGAACACAACCCTTCGGCCAAGTCTGAAACGTTGGATAATCAACTATATGTGCGGTCGCCAGTCGTATTTGGAATTCAGGAACAAGAAATCCAAGCCCCGTAGAGTAAAACAGGGAGTTCCCCAAGGAGAGGTAATATCTCCGCAACTGTTTAACCTCTACCTTTCCTGTATTCCGCCCCTCCAGACGGCATTGAGATCGTAACGTATGCGGATGATTGTATGATCCTGGCGTCAGGTACCTACCCTGATGACATCTGTGAGAGACTGAACTCCTATTTAACCGATCTTACCAACTTTTTCCACGCGAGGAATATGCAGATATCCGCCACTAAAACGACGCCCACTCTGTTCACCTGATGGACGGCGCAGTATAGAAGAGAGTTGAATATCAGGGTCTACGGTAGCAGAATTCCGACCACAAACTGCCCCAAAATTCTAGGGGTCACATTCGACACCAATTTCACGTCGTCCTCGCATGCCACAGCTATCTGCGATATACTGAAATGTAGGAACAAGGTCCTCAAGTCCCTAGCCGGCAGCACTTGGGGTGCAGATAAAGAAACCTTGTTGACCACGTATAAAGCGACAGGTCGGTCTGTGGTAAGCTATGCGGCGCCAGTTTGGTTCCCCGAATTTATGTGACACGCAGTGGGATAAGATTCAAATTTTTCAGAACGCCGCCCTGAGAACAGCAACAGGGTGCCTCCTCAAATCTACATTGGACCATCTACATGAGGAGGCAAAGATTCTTCCAGTACGGCAACATAATGAGATGCTATCGTTGCAATACTTGCTCAGGTGTTACCGTGAGAGCCATCCCAATCACCATCTGCTTTCCACCGATATACCCAGACATATCAGGAAGGATATTCATGCTCTAGAGTCGGAGGTCCAGCAATATAGGAGAGAACCTCTAGATCAACAGGCAGGTTTGAACAGCATTCACACGGACACAGTTGCCAAGACCATAAGCAATTATTGTGTGAATGCAGTCATCGGAGTACATCCCCCATCTATCGCAGCTGAAAAGCGTCAGATGGCGCGACAAACCAGAGTAGTTTTGGCTCAATTACGCTCGGGATATTGCAGTCGCCTAAATTCCTATTGGGCGGGAATCGATCGCACAGTGCAAGACTACTGCCCAGTATGCGGCATGGGCCCGCACGATGCTAAGCACCTATTCAACTGCCCCGCCAAGCCTACTCATCTAACTCCAGTGGATTTGTGGTTACATCCTATCGAAGTATCCACTTTCCTGGAACTGGAGATAGACCCAGAGCCAGATTAAACAGGAGAACGAACATACATACATAATAATAAAACACTGTTACAACAACAAACAAGTGGATGATGAGATGAAATGGCGCGGTATTTCAGAAAGCGAAGCAATAAACAGAAAAAATGGAGATCTTTTCTTAGTTCGACCTATGGAACAAATGTTCTGTAATGGGCCAGCTAAGTAAGTAAGTCGTTAAAAAAATGTAGCTATAGTCCTCAAAATTCTGAAAATCCGGAGGTACCGTTATATGGGAGCTATACCAAAACATTGACCTATGATGACAATTTTCGGTGGAGAAGTGTTGTGACCGCTAGGAACCAAATGTATGAAATTAATACAAGTTCGGTTAAAAATTGTAGGTAACATCCTCAATATATCGAAAATCGGGAGATACCATTATATGAAGGCTATACCTAAACATGGATCTATGTTGACAATTTCTGGTGGAGAAGTGTTGTGACCGCTAGGAACCTCTAATGGCAAATTACAGCTAGTTGGGTTAAAAAAATGCAGCTAAAATCCTCCAAATGCCTAAAATCCGGAGGTCCCGTTAAGGTATTGAAAATTTTAATGGAGAAGCGTTGTGACCTCTAGGAAAAACAAATGGCAAATTAAAGTTAATTCGATTAAAAAGTTTAAGCTAAAATCCACAAAATACCGAAAATCGTGAGTACCGTTATGTAGGTATTATACCAAAACATGGACCTATGTTGACAATTTTTAGAGAAAAAGTGTTGTGACCGCTAGGAACCTAATATAGCAAATTAAAGCTAGTTCGGTTAAAAATTGTATCGAAAATCCTCAAAATATCGTTATATCGGGAATATACCAAAACATGGATCTATGTTGACAATTTTTGGTCGAAGTTTTGTGACTGGTAGGAACTTCAAATGGAATATTACACCTAGTTCGGTCAAAAATTATAGCTAAAATCCTCAAAATAAAAAAAAAATAAAAAAATACCGAAAATCCGAGTTATCTTTATATGGGGTATATACCAAACCATGGATTTATGTTGAACATTTTTGGTGGAAAAGTTTTACCACCACTGGGAACCTCCAATGTCTAATTACACCTGTTTCGGACAAAACAAACGCAGCTAAAACCCCCAAAATACCTGAAATCCTGAGGTACCGTTGTATGATATAGGAAAAATACACTCGGGTGCTATATTATTGCGTTCTACCTCAATTATTGTGGACGCAGGCTGACATGGCTTTAAAATGGTTCATTTAATTAAAAATGGTATCTATAGTCGAATAAAAGGATTTACGAGACTCCAGACCCATCATTTAGCAAGCATTTCAAAGAGTGGTTACTTACTTAGCTGGCCCATTACAGAACATTTGTTCCATAGACCGAACTAAGAAAAGATCTCCAATTCTCTCTGTTTTTCGCTTCGCTTTCTGGAATACCGCGCCTTGTCATCTCTACATCAACTTGTTTGCGCCATCTATTCTTTGGCCTGCCAATTCTGCGTGTATTCATACGCCTTTTTAGCGGGTTCATCATCGCTCATTCTTATGATATGGCCTAGCCAACGCAATCGCTGCATCTCGATACGTTTACCTATATTGATGTCGTTGTATAGCAGATACAGCTCGTGGTTCATACGACGTCGATATTCACCGTCAGCGCAGATTGGTCCGTAGATCTTTCGAAGAATTTTTCTCTCAAACACACCAAGCACTGCCTTATCTGCTTGTGCAAGTACCCATGCTTCGGAGCCATACATTAGCACAGGCAGTATCAGTGTTTTGTAAAGCTTTATTTTTGTTTGACGAGTTGTGGCTTTGTTTTTGAAATGCTTACTTAAGCCAAAGTAGCATCTGTTGGCCAATACAATTCTTCTTTTTATTTCACAACTGATGTCGTTTGTTGTGGTTACGGCGTGCCGAGGTATACGAAGTCTTTTACTACCTCAAAATTATAGGAACGAACTTCAACAGCTGGTCCGAACTCAATGGACGCATTTCGCATCGACACCATCAGCTTGGTCTTCTCGCCGTTTACCGCCAGACCCACTTTAGCAGATTCTCCTTCGACCTTCATAAAGGTATCGGTTACTTCTTTTACTGATCGTCCCATTATGTCTATATCATCAGCATAGGAAAGTAACATGTGGCTATTGGTGTAAATTGTGTCATTTCTTTTGACATTTGCATCTCGTATTACCTTTTCCAGCAAAATGTTGAATAGGTCACACGAAAGGCTGTCTCCTGGTCTGAAACCTCTTTTTGTACAAAATTCTTCGGAGAGGTTCTTTCCAACTTTAACTGAGGACCTAGTATCAGTTAAAGTCATCTTACAACGCCGGATGAGCTTTTCGGGGATACCAAATTCAGACATTGCATGGAATACCTTTGATCGGAGGGGACTGTCGAATGCTGCTTTATAATCGACAAAAAGGTGAAATATGTCGATCTGCATCTCTTGGGTCTTCTCTAGGATTTGCCGCAGGGTAAATATCTGGTCAATGGTGGACTTGCCAGGTCTAAAGCCACATTGGTATGGTCCAATTATTTCGTTGACCATTGGCTTAAGTCGTTCGCACAATATCCCTGACACTATCTTATAGGCAATAGAGAGAAGACTTATGCCCCTATAGTAGGAGCATACAGTCTTATCTCCTTTCTTGTGGACGGGACATAGGATACTCAGGTTCCAATCGTCGGGTACGCGTTCTTCCTGCCAGATGGAGCTAACTAGCTGATGCATACACCTTATCAGCGCGTAGCCTCCGGTTTTAAACAGCTCGGCTGGTAATCCATTGGCTCCTGCTGCTTTATTATTCTTCAGCCGGTTGATTGCTGTTTTTACCTCATTTTGGCCGGGTGGTATACATTCTATACCATCTTCTGGGATTGGATCTGTGGTATCATCGTCTTCGCTACTATTGGATACCAGCAGATTGGAGAAATGTTGCTTCCATATCCTGAGCACGCTATCTGTATCTGTTACCAGATTACCTTGCTGGTCTATACAGGAGGATGTGCCTGTACCAAAGCCATCTGCTTGATGTTTCACTCTTCGGTAGAATTTTCGGACTTCATTCTGGCTCCTGTACATCTCGATTTTTTCAACCTCCCGCTTTTCCATTTCTCTCTTTTTCTTGCGGAAAAAACGTTTCTCTTCTCTCCTTTTCTCCCGATATCTCTCTCGTGCGCTACGCGTTGCTACTGATTGTAAAGTAGCCCTATATGCCGCATTTTTCTCTTCGGTAGCAGCACGACACTCCTGGTCATACCATGAATTCCTTTGTGGATGTCTCTAGAATCCAAGTATGGATTTTGCGGCTGTTTGCATGGAGTGGGCAATATTTTGCCATTGTGTTGTTATGTTATCGGGACAAGGAGTGCTCGCGTTAAGCAACTGGGCTAGTTGAGTGGAATATGCTGTGGCTATCTGTTGTGTTTGCAGCCTATCGATGTCCAACTTCCGCGTTGTGTCTGTTCGTGCTTTATTTGCAGCGTTTAGACGGGTACGTACCTTTGCTGCAACAAGGTAGTGGTCCGAATCAATGTTTGCGCCTTGGAACGATCGTACATCCAACACGCTGGATGAATGTCTTCCATCTATCACAACATGATCAATTTGATTACTTGTTCTTTGATCTGGAGACAGCCATGTGCCCTTATGAATATCGAGATGATTAAATCTGGTACTGCTAACTACCATGTTTTTTGCAGCTGCAAAGTCTATCAGCCTCATACCATTGTCAGATATTTCACTGTGGAGACTGAATTTCCCGACTGTTGGGCCAATGATATTCTCCTTTCCAATTTTGGCATTAAAATCGCCTAGAATGATTTTAATGTCAAGGGCAGGCCAACGGTCATATGTTTCTTCTAAGCGCTCGTAACATATATCTTTGGTCTGTTCGTCCTTGTCTTCAGTGGGAGCATGAGCGCAAATAAAGCTGATGTTGAAGAATTCAGCTTTTAATCGAATTGCAGCAAGTCTTTCATTCACTGGGGTGAAGCTGGATACCAGATGTTTTAGTCTCCGACTAACTACGAATCCGCAACCAAACTCATGCTTTACGTCATGGCAGCTATAATACAGTGCGTCACCTTTAGGTGTTGTTGTGACGCCTTTCCCAATCCATCATATTTCCTGTATGGCAGTAATATCGGCCTTGTACTTTTCAAGTACGTCTGCCAATGCGAAGACTGCACCTTCTCTATAAAGGGTGCGAACATTCCAGGTGCAGATTCGCAGATCATGGTCCTTAAAACGTTTGCGGGGTTCGTCAACTTTAGAGGGGTTTGTTTTTCTTTTCTTTCGTTTTTTCATAGTAGGCTGTTTTTTCTAGGGGAGGGTTACTAACCCGACGCCCAAACCCAAGTTTTTAAGGTTCTTATGAGTGAACGCGCGGCACATGTTAGCTCACTACCTTTAACGGCAGTTCCCCAGGTGACACCACGGGGAGGTCAGTGTCCACTTGAGATGAAAGAGGTACCAAGATAAATCCTGGGCCATGTTAAAACCGGTCAGGACCGTCCCTTGGTATCTTCCATCTCCTACGAATATTACACCTAGTTCGGTCAAAAATTATATCTAAAATCCTCAAAATACCGAAAATCGGAGGTATCTTTATATGGGGTATATACCAAACCATGGATTAATGTTGAAAATTTTTGGAGGAAACGTTTTACCATCGCTGGGAACCACAAATGTCAAATTACAGCTGTTTCGGAAAAAAATGAAGCTAAAGCTCCCCAAAATACCTGAAATTCTGAGGTACCGTTGTATGGGAGCATTACCAAAACGTTGGCCGATATAGTCCATTTTCAAACTGGGAGCATTACCGAAACGTGGGCCGGTATAGTCCATTTTCGAACTTGACCTGCCTATAGGAAAATACACTCGGGTGTATTCTAGCTCAATTATTGTAGACGCAGACTGGCATGGCTCCTTTCATAATAAACTTTAAAATGGTTAATTTAATAAAAAAAATGGTATCTACAATCGATTAAAAGGTATTACAAGATTCCAGACCAATCATTTAGGAAGCATTCCGAAGATTGATTGATTACCTTCATCAATTAATGTCTTGTGCTTACAAATATCTATGTACATATGTATATGTTAACCAGGTTCATCATTAAGACACTGGCGCCTTGTTATCAACTCTTCTGTTGATTTAACCTTTTACCGTGTGTACCACAGGGATGTAAATCAATTTTTCTTTTTGATGCCACGACATCCTTGACCCCTTCCACTAATTGTCGGCATGGACATGTAAACCTTCTATCTTTACAGGAAAAAACAAAAACACTAACATAGTTATGGACAATGTTCGTATGAAAATGAATGACCACTGAACTAAATCATTGTACATAGAAAACCTGCCCTGCCACCGCCAAAAGTAAAACAAACAAAAAACACAACTCTTGGCTTACAGCCATGGTGTAAGTAGTAAGCCCCCTAAGGTCCTTACCTTAATAGAGTGCAAACAATGGTGTATTATAAATCTTAACACTTCATCCTAGTTGTGTTAATGTGAGTGCGCACGTGTGTGTGTCTATGAGTACTGTTGTATATTTTCCATGAAACAATACCTTTCACTTCCTACTTTAACTCGATATGAGATTTACCTTTGTCTAGCCTTATTGTCGTTCTTATGAATGGAACTCCGATGTGATGTACATCTCCATGTTCACGGAAACCATTGTCTGTTGTATCGTCACATACTTTTACATCACCCAATTTTCAAAGAAAAAAAGTATACGACGACAATGGAGAAGACGGAGTAACGAATTGAGAATATTCCTTCCAAGACTACAACTTTGTTTTACTTAAGTTTTAATAAATAAATAAAAGGATGAAAAAACAATGTGAAAGGAACTGAACAAAAGTGCCACTTTCGTAGGTTCGTGTATTGTTTATATTGTTATTACGTAAACAGTGTTTGGAGAACAGCAAAAGAGAATAAATAAGTTTTGTAGCAGAAACAGGATAAAATTCTGAACCGATCTAGCCATTTCGGTCTGTCTGTAAACACCCTATCTTCCACAATAATTGAGCTAGAATGCTATATTATTCAACGCAAGTGTCTTTTTTCCATAGGCAGGTCAGGTTCGAAGATGGGCTATAGGACCATATTTTGGTATAGCCCTCATATAACAGTAACTATCGATTTTCGGAATTTTGAAGGTTTTAGCTACATTAGTTGACAGAACTATTCGTAATTTTACATTTCAGATAACTTCACCACAAAAAAATTGGCAACAGAGGGCCCATGTCTTGCTATAGCCCCCATATAACGGTATTTCCCAATGTTCGGTATTTTCAGGATTTGACTAAAATTTTTAACCATACTATCTATAATTTGACATTTGAGGTTCCCATTAGTCAAAAAACTTCTCCACCAACAATTTTCAACATAGGTCCATGTTTTGGTATAGTCCCCATATAACGGTACATCCCGATTTTCGATATTTTAAGGATTTTAGCCACATTTTTTACCTAACTGCTTGTAGTTTGACATTTGAGGTTACCAGTGGTCACAAAAATTCTCCCCCAAAAATTGTCAAAATAAGTCCATATTTTGGAATATCCCCCATATAACAGAATCTCCCGATTTTCGGTATTTTGGGGATATTAGTTACATTTTTTAACCGATCTAGCTGTTATTTTACATTTAAGGTTCCTAGCGATCACAACAGTTTTCCACAAAAAATTGTCAAAATAGGTCCATGTTTTGGTATATCCCCCATATAACCGTACCTCCCGATTACCGGTATTTTCAGGATTTTAACTACAATTTTTAAACCGAACTAGCTGCAATTTGACATTTAAGATTCCCAGTGGTCACAAAAGTTCTCCATCAAAAATTGTCAACATAGGCTCAGTTTTGATATAACCCCCTATATAACGGTACCTCCCGACTTTAGGTATTTTGAGGATTTGGCTATTATTTTTAGCCGAACTATGTGTAATCTGACATTTGAGATTCCCATTGGTCACAAAAATTCTCCACAAAAAGTTATAATTATAGGCCCATGTTTTGGTATAGCCCCCATATAACGGTACCTTCCAGTTTTTCGTATTTTGAGGTTTTTAGCTACAATTTGTAACCGACCTTTCTGATATTTGACATCTTTAGATTCCCACTGGTCACAAAACTTCTCCACCAAAATATGTCGATATGGGACCATGCTTTGGTATAACCTCCTTATAACGGTACCGCCGAATTTCCTGTATTTCGAGAAATTTTAGCTACATATTTTACCGAACTACCTGCAATTTGATATGTGAGGTTTCCAGTGTCACAAAACTTATCATCCAAAAATTGTCATCGTAGGTCCATGTTTTGGTGAACCTCCTATATAACCGTACCTGCCGATTTTCAGTATTTTGAGGATTTTAGCTACATTTTTTAACCGAACTATCTGTAGGTAAACATTTCAGCTTCGAAGTGGTTACAAACTTCTCTGCCAAAAATTCTCAGCATATGTCCATGTTTTGGTAGACCTCCCGTTACCTTCCTATTTTCGTTATTTCTAACTTTTAAGCTGACCGAATTAATTAAAACAAGCAAAAACGGCGTTAAGTTCGGCCGGGTCGAATTTGTTATACCCTCCCCCACGAGATATATTGAAGTAAAATGGAACATTTAGTTTCCTAAATACCAAATTTCAAAAATTTCGGTAAACAATGTGGCTTGCCTTCAAAATACCGAAATTCGGCACCGTTCTATGGGGGCTATATTAAAACGTCGATCTATACCTACAAATTTATGATGGAAAGTTTTTAGACTCAAAGAAAACTATAATACCAAATTTCCGATATTTCGGTAAAATAATGTGGCTAAAACCTTCAAAATACTGAAAATCAAGAGGTACGCTTCTCTATGCTGATTAATTATCTTCTGGAATATTTTATAACCCCATGGAAGACTAAAAATTCAGTCAAATTTCAAATTTCCGTCTTTCGGTGGGATATTGACGTACCAACAACGAAGACTAAATACCAAATTATAGCCAATTCGCTGGAATATTGTGGCCACAATCTTAAAAACATCGAAAAACGGGAGGTACTGTTCTATGGGGGCTATACGAAGGTGTGGACCTATACCGACAAATTTCATATGGAAAGTTTCATACCCCAAATGAAGACTATATACCAAATTTCAGCCATTTTGGTGGAATATTGTGGCCACAATCTTCAAAACACCGAAAATCGGGAGGTACTGTTTTATGGGGGCTATACAAAGGTGTGAACTTATACCGAAAAATTTCATATGGAAAGTTAAATACCCCAAACGAAGACTATATACCAAATTTCAGCCATTTCCGTGGAATATTGAGGCCAGAACCTTCAAAATACCGGAAATCGGGAGGTACCGTCCTATGGGGGCAATGTGAAGGCGTGGACCTATACAGACAAATTTATGGTGGAAAGTTTCACAACCCCAACGAATACTGAGTACCAAATTTTAGCCATTTCGGAGGGATATTGAGGCCACAACCTTCAAAATACCGAAAATCGGGAGGTACCGTTCTATGGGGGCTATATAAAGGCGTGGAGCTATACCAACAGCTTTCATATGGAAAGTTTTATACCCCAAATGAAGACCAAATACCAAATTTCAGCCAGTTCGGTGGAATATTGAGGCCACAAACTTCAAAATACCGGAAAACGGGAAGTACCGTTCTATGGGGGCTATATGAAACCGTAGACCTATACCGACAAATTTAAGGGGGAAAGTTCTGCACCCACAACGAAGACTAAGTACCAAATTTTAGCCATTTCGCAGTGATATTGAGCCCACAACCTTCAAAATACCGAAAATCGTAAGGTACCGTTCTATGGGGGCTATATGAAGGGGTGGAGCTATACCAACAAATTTCATATGGAAAGTTTTATACCCCAAATAAATACCAAATACCAAATTTCAGCCAGTTCGGTGGAATATTGAGGCCACAAACTTCAAAATACCGGAAAACGGGAAGTACCGTTCTATGGGGGCTATATGAAGGTGTGGACCTATACCGACAAATTCTGGGGGAATGTTTTGCACTCCCAACGAAGACTAAGAACCAAATTTCAGCCATTTCCGTGTGATAGTGAGGCTAAAGCCTTAAAAATAATGAAAATCGGGTGGTACCGTTCTATGTGTGCCATATCAAAACGTGGACCGATATAGCTCATTTGCAATACCAAACATCCTAGGAGTAATATAAAGTTCTATACCAAATTACAAAGCTCTATCTTAAAAATTGCGAGCTGTATCTTGATTTCAAATGACGGACAGACGTACATGGTTATATCGACTTAGAATTTTACCCTGATCAAGAATATATATACTTTATAGGGTCTCCGACGAATATTCCGATGTGTTACAAACGGAACGACAAATTTAATTCTACCCTCCATATTATGGTGGAGGGTATAATTAAGTATTATCAACATAGGTCCATATTTTGGTATAGCCCCATATAAGTGTACCTCCCGATTTTATTATGTGTTTTAAGAATTTTAGCTACAATGGTTAACGGAACTAGCTGCAATTTGCCATTTGAGATTCCCAGTGGTCACAAATGATCAAGATTGATCCTTGTTTTGGTATATCTGACCTAATTTATTCGGGTATCCGTGGTCATAAAATATCTCCACGTAAAATTGTGGCCCAATTTAAATTGGGTCTTATGGCCGCAATTATTACAGCCATAATGTCCATAACTCATTTTTGGTCTTATGTCAATAGGGCGTTATGTTATGTGGCCAAAGTTAACCACAGAATTACCAATAATCGTCATGAAGTCGAAATTTTTAAGTACCCATAGCATTTATTCTTACCGAATATTTTCCGTAAATTAGTGCAGATTTGCTATCTTTTAGTCCATTTTCCTTGCGGCAATTGTCAGTTTGATGGAGAGAGAGAGAGGTGAGGCATATGGTAACCTTTTGCTTCTCAACACCCTCCCTCACCTACAAACTGGCAATTGCCTCAAGGAAATTTGCCTAATGTAAATATGAACTTATTTAAAGTTTTATCGAAGACTTCCCAAAGCAGGATTTGGTAAAAGACTCCTGTTTTTTCCCACTGTGCCACATTGTCGCGATATTTTATTATCCCTTTATTCACATTCTGTTTATCTACGAAAGATAATACAAAAGCTACAGTTTCTTTTTTTTTAATTAGCAGTAGTAGTCTGACTAAATGGGAGTTTAAGACGGATGTGGCACATTGTGTTTGTTATTGTTACCAGTATTGTTGTTATTTTTCTTGTTGTTTTTCATATAAAGGATTTTAAGTTTCTTACAACGTTACCAGGTAATCTTCGAAATGATGATCTAGCGGAGTTGGCTTTTGTTAAAAATTATTCTATCGAATGCCACAGGATAAAGAAGAGAACAATGGAGTTAGTGGCTTTGCAGCAGTCAGAATCAACAGATTCCTACTTGTGGATATTTACTTTTTTACAATAAAGGACATTCAACTTGTTTTTGTTGTAAAATTAAAATCAATGAAACATTAAGAGATTGTTTTTAAGAATTAAGTTTAAGTATTCAGGGCTTTAATTGTGGATTTTAAAAGGTTATGAGACCATTTACTTACTACTTACATTCCATTATTTTGCCTTCATAAAACTGTGACACAAATTGGAACTCAAGATCTGTGTGGTGGAAAATTCCTTTGGAGATGGTAGAACTTGGTGGGTATATTAAAAACCGGAAAGGAATTTTTCGCCATAGGTCAAGTTTCTGAGTTATGGCGTGATGAATTTTGATATTATACAATTGTTCCACAAACATTCCATAAGGGACAAGGGAGACTTCTCTCATATCAATGAGTGCATCCCGATTCATATTAGCTCAATGATATGGGATCTACAGTTTATCGCCGAGTCCGAACGGCGTGTCTAAGGCACCACTTTTGTAGAGAAGTTTTAGATGGCTGAAATACTCAGGAAATCTCGCCAACATTACTGAGGGGTATATTGCCACCGTTGAAAAGTGTTTTGATGTTGCCTGGCCGGGGAATCGAACCCACGACCTTATGTGTGCAAGGCGGGTGTGCATACCATTGCACCACGATGGCACCCGAATTTTGATATTATGCTTGAGAAAAGAGCTTTCTATCTCTGTTTGAGATTATTTTAGCTTTGTTTTGAGATGACATGTCTTCAATCGAATCAAATGGAAATTCTTTTTGTAGAACATTTTGTCCTTGTAACTCAATACACAATTCCTAACATGTCCTTTTCATCCTTATTTTATTGAACCGTAATAAAAGTGCCACAAGATTAAATTTTTTAACATATAATTAACCTACAAAAATATTGATCAGAAGATTTAAGGTACGGCTCTCAAAGACAATTAATCGAAAAGTTGGATGATGAAAATATCCTATTGAGGATGAAAGTCCATGAAGAGTGTATTATGAAAACGGAAGCACCGATATGTCCTTAAATTACAAGGACAAAATATTCTACAACAAGTAAGAACGCCGTTAAGTTCGGCCGGGCCGAACTTGTTATACCCTCCACCACGAGTTATATTAAAGTAAAAAGGAACAATTAGTTTCCTTACGTTACTGAAGAAGACTAATTACCAAATTTCAACAATTTTCGCCGATCTATACCGACAAATTCCTGCGGAAAGCTTTTAGACTCTAAGAAGACTAATTACCAAATTTCCGATATTTCGGTAAGATAATGTAGCTAAAACCTGCAAAATACCAAAAATTAAGTGGTATGCTTCTATGGTGGATAAAGGAAGACGTGGATATATACTAATAATTCTTTTCAGGAATACTTTATAACCCCCTGGAAGACTAAATAACAAAAATCAGTCATTTCGGTGGGATATTGACGTCACAACCTTTAGTATTACGAAAATCGGGAGGTACCGTTCTATGAGGGCTATTTAAAGGAAAGGACCTATACCGACAAATTTCATATGGAAACTTTTATATCCCAAATAAAGACTAAACACTAAATTTCAGTCAATTCGGTGGAATATTGAGGCAACAAACTTAAAAATACCGAAAATCGGGAGGTACCGTTCAATGGGGGCTATATGACGGCGTGGACCTATACCGACAAATTTCATATGGAAAGTTGTATACCCCAGTGAAGACTAAATACCAAATTTTAGCCATTTTGGAGGAATATTGAGGCCACAACCTTCAAAATACCGAAATTCGGGAGGTACTGTTCTATGGGGGCTATATGAAGGCGTAGACCTATACCGACAAAATTCTGAGGGAAAGTTTTATACCGCCAAATTTTAGCCATTTCGGAGGAATATTGAGGCCACAACCTTCAAAATACCGAAAATCGGGAGGTACCGTTCTATGGGGGGCTATATGAAGGCGTGGACCTATACCGACAAAATTCTGGGGGAAAATTGTGTACCCGCCACGAAGGCTAAGTACCAAATATAGCCATTTCGGAGGAATATTGAGGCCACAACCTTCAAAATACTGAAAATCGGGAGGTACCGTTCAGTGGGGTCTATATGATGACGTGGACCTATACCGACAAAATTAGAGGAGAAAGTTGAATACCCCCAACGAAAACTAAATACCAAATGTTAGCCATTTCCGAGAAATATTGAGGCCACAACCTTCAAAATACCGAAAATCGGGAGGTAGCGTTCAATGGGGGCTATATGATGGCGTGGACCTATACCGACAAAATTAGAGGGGAAAGTTGAATACCCCCAACGAAAACTAAATACCAAATTTTAGCCATTTCGGAGGAATATTGAGGCTAGAACCTTCAAAATACCGAAAATCGGGAGGTACTGTTCTATGAGGGCTATATGAAGGCTTGGACCTATACCGACAAATTTCATATGGAAAGTCTTATACCCCAAATGATGACTTACCACCAAATTTCAGTCATTTCGGAGGAATATTGAGGCCACAACATTAAAAATACCGAAATTCGGGAAGTACCGTTCTATGGGGGCTATATAAAGGTGTGGACCTATACCGACAAAATTCTGAGGGGAAGTTTTATACCCCCAGCGAAGACTAAATACCAAATTTTAGCCATTTCGAAGGAATATTGAGGCCACAACCTTCAAAATACCGAAAATCGGGAGGTACCGTTCTATGGGGGCTATATGAAGGCGTTAACCTATACCGACAAAACTCTGGGGGAAAATTGTATACCCGCCACGAAGACTAAGTACAAAATTTCAGTCATTTCAGAGGAATATTGAGGCCACAACATTAAAAATACAGAAAATCGGGAAGTACCGTCCTATGGGGGCTATATAAAGGCATGGACCTATACCACAAATTTCATATGGGAAGTTTTATACCCCAAATGGTGACTTAACACCAAATGTCAGCCAATTCGGTGGAATATTGAAGCCACAACCTTAAAAATACCGAAAATCGGGGGTTAGCCATTTCGGAGGAATATTGAGGCCACAACCTTCAAAATACCGAAATTCTGGAGGTACTGTTCTATGGGGGCTATATGAAGGCGTGGACCTATACCGACAAAATTCTGAAGGAAAGTTTTATAGCCCAGTGAGGACTAAATACCAAATTTTAGCCATTTCGGAGAAATATTGAGGCCACAACCTTCAAAACACCGAAAATCGGGAGGTACCGTTCTATGGGGGCTATATGAAGGCGTAAACCTATACCGACAAAATTCTGGGAGAAAGTTTTATACCCCCAGTGAAGACTAAATACCAAACATTAGCCATTTCGGAGGAATATTAAGGCCACAACCTTAAAAATACCGAAAAGCGGGAGGTACCGTTCTATGTGGGCTATATGAAGGCGTGGACCTATACCGACAAAATTCTGAGGGAAAGTTTTATACCCCCAGCGAAGACTAAATACCAAATTTTAGCCATTTTGGAGGAATATTGAGGCCGCTCCCTTCAAAATACCGAAAATCGGGAGGTACCGTTCTATGGGGGCTATATGAAGGCGTGGACCTATACCGACAAAAGTTGTGTACCCGCCACGAAGACTAAGTACCAAATTTCTGTCATTTCGGTGTGACAATGAAGCTAAAACCTTAAAAATACCGAAAATCGGGTAATTCCGTTATATGGGGGCTATATCAAAACGTGGACCGATATAGTCCATTTGCAATACCAAATATCCTAGGAGTAATAGAAACTTCTCTACCAAATTACAAAGCTCTATCTTAAAAATTCCGAGCTGTGTCTTGATTTCAACAGACGGACGGACATGTTTATATCGACTTAGAATTTTACCCTGATCAAGAATATTGTTACGAATGTAACTGATAGGTTTAAGTTAATTTAGTTTAATTTCCGTTAATTTAAAAATTTGAATTGTAACGTAAAGTTTGTATTACGCAGTTACTTTATTTAAGCAACAACAACAACTACCATGTAGAGTTCTCTTTATCATTCTAGTTTTTACTTTACCTTTTATTGGTTTGTTTTGTCATAATCATGTAATTATCGTTTAGTTTGCTACCCTTGTATTTCTTGCATTTGTTTGTTGTTGTAATTACGTCATTAGTGAGCTTGTCCACTTGTATTGATCTTCACCCATGTATGTGAGTATGGTTGTTCGCATAGTGCGAATGTGCGTCTGTGTGTTCGTTGCACAGATTCGAATTGTTACCAGATGTTCTGGATAACTCTCGAACAGGGAGATTTTGGTGATAAATACAGGGGGAGAAAGCAGCAACGGCGAGTTAGTTGTGTTTTAAGCGTTGAACTGAACAGATCGGTTAAAGAAGTGCTGCATGCCAACTAGAGACAAGTTGTGTGCTTAGTAATTAAAGTCGGTTCCGAATAAGTGTAATAAAGTAAATAAAACATTGTAGAAACGTAGTCTGAAACGAACCCTGTTTTATTTGGTACAAATCGTACTGGGGAATAAAACAAAGTCTACACGAAGATTAGTTAAACCTAATTCCGTAACAATATATATACTTTATAGGGTCTCCGATGAATATTTCGATGTGTTACAAACGGATTGGCAAATTTAATTATACCCTCCATATTATGGTGGAGGGTATAAAAAGAATCTACAGTCAATTCGACTGAAGACATGTCATCTCAAAGCCAAGCTAGAATAACGTCAAACAGAGATATAAAGCTCTGGCTGACTTCATAAATGCAGTATGTCTTTTTATTGACATCGTCGCGACTTCATAAATGCCACGCGACACATCTCACTGCGAAGCAATTGCCGACCTGTGCAGTGTTTCACCTGCACACCTATTGACATTTCTTTAGTACTGTTATGCCAACTGACATTTGCAAAGAAAAGAAGAAAAACACTTACGAAACTATTAGAAATGGCGGACTTGTGGTAATTATTCAATATAATAAATTTTTTTTTTTCAAAAAACGTAATTTTACAAAAAGTAAAGCAATGTGTGCATGAATGCAGCAAAATGACACGTCTCTTTTTTACAATGTGTGGCAACTAGGGTTATGACTTTTTTACAACCTCATATCGCTGTATCATACCGTGATGAGTTTTGCCATAAGATTACATAAAGTCATATTTTTAATGTGATTCGGTGAAAAAACCTCACGCACAAAATGATTTTAAAATTTGAATTTATCAAAATTATGGAGAATTTTTGAAGTCGCTGTAAGCAGATATACAATTGAAAATAAACTTTATAGTCACATGAGATAATTAAACTGACATAACATTTATTTCTCACTAATTTTCTTCTATTCTGGAAATGTCAGAATTTATTAGGATCTACCCAGAATATTCCAAAATTTAAAAAATAGATTTTAAATCTGTTCTATACAGCCCTGCTTAGTAAATATATGATCCCAAAGAATATGGGCATAGGTCCATGTTTTGGTATAGTCCCCATATAACGGTACTTCCCGATTTTCGGAATTTTGAGAATTTTAGCCACAATTTTTAACCGAACTATCTGCAATTTGACATTTGAGGTTCTCAGTGGTCATGAAACAACTCCACGAAACATCGTCAAACATAGGTCCATGTTTTGGTATAGCCCCCATATAACGGTACCTCCTGATGTTCGGTATTTTGAGAATTTTAGCTACAATTTTTAACCGAACTAGCTGTAATTTGCTATTTGAGGTTCTCAGTGGTCATGAAATATCTCCGCCAAGCATTGTCAACATAGGTCCATGTTTTGGTATAGCCCCCATATAACGGTACCTCCGGATTTTCGGTATTTTGAGAATTTTAGCCACAATTTGTAACCGAACTATCTGCAATTTGACATTTGAGGTTCTCAGTGGTCGTGAAATATCTCCACCAAACATCGTCAACATAGGTCCATGCTTTGGTATAGCCCCCATATAATGGTACCTCCCGATTTTCGGTATTTTGAGCATTTTAGTTACAATTTTTAACCGAACTAGCTGTAATTTGCCATTTGAGGTTCTCAGTGGTCATGAAACATCCCCAATAAACATCGTCAACATAGGTCCATGTTTTGGTATAGCCCCCTTATAACGGTACCTCCCAATTTTCGGTATTTTGAGAATTTTAGCTACAGTTTTTAACCGAAATAGCTGTAATTTGACGTTTAAAGTTCTCAGTGGTCATAAATCATCTCCAACGAAACATCGTCAACATAGGTCCATGTTTTGGTATAGCCCCCATATAACGGTATCTCCCGATTTTCGGTATTTTGAGAATTTTAGCTGCAATTTTTAACAATTTTGTCTATTCAAAAATAATCGTCAATATAGGTCCATGTTTTGGTATATCCCGCCATATAACAGTACCTCCCGATTTTCGGGAATTTTCAGTGGGCACGAAATTTCTTCACTAAAATTCGTCAACATGGGTCCATTTTTGAGGGTATACATTGTTTTGATGAAACTACCCTAAATTTGAAACTTTAGTTCCCTGCAGCTATAAAACTTTTCCGCCAAAAAATTTAAAGATATGTTGACTCTTTGATATAGCCCTGTAGGTGGTACCTTTCACCTAGCTGAACACATTTTTTTAGATTAGATTAGATAACACTGTTCAACAAAATAGAGGTGAAAGTCTGGGGCACGGAAAATTCCTCTTGGAGAAGAAAGGCCTTGGTGAGTATATTATGAAACCCGAAGGACAGATCCGACGTGAGTCGAACTTCCGCGTTATGGCGTGATGAATTTTTTGTTATAGACCCTGTGGGCCATCAGGAATTAGCGTTTTATCTTTGTTCACTGTTGCTTAAGTGCTCTACAAAAACAACAAACAAAGATATAATGCTAATTCATGATGGCTTACAGGGTCTCTTGCAAAAACTTCATCACGCCGTAACGCGGAAGTTCGACTCACGGAGCATCTGTCCTTCGGGGTTTTTAATAAACACACCAAGGGCTTTCATCTCCAAAAGGAATTATCTCTGCCCCAACATTTGTGTTCACAGTGTAATTTAAGCAATAGTGGGAGGCAGTAGGAGTCTAACCATTGTCGAAAAGTTGTTCCACCTAAAATTGTAAAAGGACCTTAATTATTCCATTTTAATTAAGACTATTTTATGGTGGAGGGTATAAAAAGTTCGGCCCGGTCGAACTTAACGACTTTTTACTTGTTTTAAAGAAATGTGGCTTTGTTTTTAAATTGCTTACTTAAGCCATAGTAGCATCTGTTGGCCAATAAAATTCTTCTTATTTTACAACTGATGTTGTTTGTTGTGTTTATGGCAGTGCCGAGGTAGACGAAGTCTTTAACTACCTAAAAATTATAGGTACCAACTTCCACAGTTAGTCCGAGCTCTATGAACGCTTTGCGCGTCGACACCATCAATTGGGTCTTTTCGCCGTTTACCGCCAGACCCACTTTCGCAGATTCTGCTTCGACCTTCCTAAAGGTATCAGTTACTTCTTTTACTGATCGTCCCATGATGTCTATATCATCAGCATAAGCAAGTAACATGTGGCTACTGGTGTAGATTGTGCCACTTCTTTTGACGTTTGCCTCTCGTATAACCTTTTCTAGCAGGATGTTGAAGAGGTCACACGAAAGGCTGTCTCCTTGTCTGAAACCTCTTTTGGTACAAAATTCTTCGGAGAGGTTCTTTCCAATTTTAACTGAGGACCTAGTATCAGTTAAAGTCATCTTACAAAGCCGGATGAGCTTTGCGGGGATACCAAATTCAGACATTGCATGGAATACCTTTGATCGGAGGGGACTGTCTAATGCTGCTTTATAATCGACAAAAAGGTGATATGTGTCGATCTGCATCTCTTGGGTCTTCTCTAGGATTTGCTGCAGGGTAAATATCTGGTCAATGGTGGACTTGCCAGGTCTAAAGCCACATTGGTATGGTCCAATTATTTCGTTGACCATTGGCTTTAGTCGTTCGCACAATATCCCTGACACTATCTTATAGGCAATAGAGAGAAGGCTTATGCCCCTATAGTTGGAGCATACAGTCTTATCTCCTTTCTTGTGGACGGGACATAGGATGCTCAGGTTCCAATCGTCGGGTACACGTTCTTCCTGCCAGATGGTGCTAACTAGCTGATGCAGACACCTTATCAGCGCTTCGCCTCCGGTTTTAAACAGCTCGGCTGGTAAGCCATCGGCTCCTGCTGTTTTATTATTCTTCAGCCGGTTGATTGGTGTTTTTACCTCATCTTGGCCGGGCGGTATACATTCCATATCCTGAGCACGCTATCAGTATATGTTACCAGATTACCTTGCTGGTCTCTACAGGAGGATGTGCCTGTACCAAAGCCATCTGTTTGATGTTTCACTCTTTGGTAGAATTTTCGGACTTCATTCTGGCTCCTGTACATCTCGATTTTTTCACACTCACGCTTTTTCATCTCTCTTTTTTTCCTGCGGAAAAGACGTTTATAGAGTAGGCCTATATGCCGCATTTTTCTCTTCAGTAGCAGCACGACCCTGCTTGTCATACCATAGATTCCTTGGTGGAGGTCTCTGGAATCCAAGTATGGATTTTTCGGCTGATTGCATGAAGTGGGCAATAATTTATCATTGTGCTGATATGTTATCCGGACGAGCAGTGCTTTTATTAAGCAATTGAGTGGAATAGGCTATGGCTATCTGTTGTGATTGCAGCTTACCGATGTCCAATTTCCAAGTTGTGTCTGTTCGTACCTTATTTCCTACGTTTAATCTGGTACGCACCTTTGTGAACAAGGTGGTGGTCCGAGTCTATGTTGGCTCCTCGGAACGATCGCACATCCAACACGTTCGATGAATATCTTCCATCTATCACATCCTGATCAATTTAATTTCATGTTCTTTGATCTGGCGGCAGCCAGGTGGCCTTATGAATATCGAGATGCTTAAATCTGGTACTGCTAACCACCATGTTTTTTGCAGCTGCAAAGTCTATCAACCTCATACCATTGCCAGATGTTTCACTGCGGAGACTGAATTTCCCGACTGTTGGGCCAAAGATATTCTCCTTTCCAATTTTGGCATTTAAATCACCTAGAATGATTTTAATGTCATGGGCAGGGCAAACGGTCATATGTTTCTTCTAAGCGGTCGTAAAATATATCTTTGGTCTGTTCGTCCTTTTCTTCAGTGGGAGCATGAGCGCAAATAAAGCTGATGTTGAAGAATTTAGCTTTTATTCGAAGTGCAGCAAGTCTTTCATTCACTGTGATGAAGCTGGAGACCAGATGTTTTAACCTCCAACCAACTACGAATCCGCAACCAAACTCATGCTTTACGTCATGGCAGCTATAATACAGTGCGTCACCTTTAGGTGTTGTTGTGACGCCTTTCCCAATCCATCGTATTTCCTGTATGGCAGTAATATCGGCCTTGTACTTTTCAAGTACGTCTGCCAATGCGAAGACTGCACCTTCCCTATAAAGAGTGCGAACATTCCAGGTGCAGATTCGCAGATCATGGTCCTTAAAACGTTTGCGGGGGTCGTCAACTTTAGAGGGGTTTGTTTTTCTTTTCTTTCTTTTATTCATAGCAGGCTGCTTTTTTCTAGGGGAGGGTTACTAACCCGACGTCCAAAACCCAACTTTTTAACGTTCTTATGGGTGAACGCGCGGCACATGTTAGCTCACTACCTTTAACGGGTGTTAAAGGCAGTTCCCCAGGTGACACCAAAGAGGGACCAAGATAAATCCTGGGCTTTGCCATGCTAAAACCGGTCAGGACCGTTCATTGGTATCTTCCATCCCCTACGTCACCCGATATTTTATGACACTGATACCTAAATAAGGTAAAAAATGCATATAAAAATGTCTTCAATCGATCCGGAACTTTTATATGGGGCTATATCAAATTGTGGCTTTGGATAAGTCGAGCGCCACCAACACTGTTCTCTGGTTGGGTCCTCGACTAATATATGTGTGGATGGCGTGAAGCGCTGTTGTCGTGCTGTGCTGCTTACGGAACCCATGCTGATGATCATCGACTGGAAAGCTATTTCTGGCGCAGGGGAGAGTAAACACTCAAAACTCTTTGCTACGAGCGACAAAAGCGAAATCGATCTGTACGATTCACCTTTGCTGGCATCCTTGTCTGATTTCATTAGCTCATCCAGCTGTTTTAGTATTACCATGGAGATTCCATCAGTGATGATTTGACTGATAACAATCGCAACATCATCCATTATAAATTGTGGTGGTTCATTTTTAGTAGGAAGATATCTAACGCTACGTAGTACTATTCTATTCGTCCTGTCACTCCATTGTGATATTTATAGTCCTATAAGCTATTAGACATCTTTTGGGTACTCGACAAACTGTCGATTAAAATAGCTTGCGCATCTTTTCAGATCAGTCAACGTAACATCGTCAAGCGTGACTGAGGCCCTATCTTCCTTCTTTCAATTGGATAAAACAGAAGATTGGAGATAATGAGAGGAAATATAGATCAACCAAACAAAGTACAGCAATCCAACGGTAGCGGGGTTTTCCGTACCGGATTGACCTGAAACCAAAAGTGATTCAACAAGTGCTTGGCATCCCAGCATCATATGCTGCTACAACAACATATAACCACCAATACTCAATCCCACGGCAGCGGGTTCTCTGTACCGGATTGACCCGGGACCACACAACATCAGCGTTCCGGCCAGCGGCTGCCACCTCAGTGTACATGTGTTTGTATTTGTTTCATTTTTCTGTGCTGGGAGCGGCATATCCCGGAATGTGTGCTCCGGATTCTTTTGGTCCGTGCCGGGACGGAGGAAAACCCAGGACCAATATATTTGTGCTCGGTTTGTCACATCCGCATCTACACCCATATCCAATCTTCGGTGAGATGCAAGAGATGCCAGGAGTGGGTGCATTTAAGAGATTGCTCTGGACTTGCCCACGCGAGGGACTACGATAGGGACTATGTTGCTGCATGCTGCGCGAACACAGCCCCCAGTGAGTCGTCGTCGTCAGATTACGAAACTCCTTCGTCGTCGGATTACGAAACTCCCCCGCAGCCGTTGTTTTTCCAATCCCAGAAAATGCATCCTTTTTGCAATTTAATTGCAATGGGCTCCGAGGTAAGATCGATGATATAGTGGACTTTATGAATCGGAAGAAGATCAAGGTCGCGGCGGTGCAGAAAACCACGCTGAACGACCACAGCTCAGTACGTTGTGATGGTTACAATGTAATAAGGAAGATCGCACCAGATGTGGAGGTGGGGGATTAGCTTTCCTTTTGCACCAGTCTGTTCAATACAGAGGCTTTCTCGCTTCAGCCTGCTTCTAATGACCCGTACATGGAATGTATGGGGGTAGCAGTCAGGTGTGGAACTGCCGAGATAGAGTTGCTGAACGTATACATCCCGCCGAGAAATAGCTGTATCTCAGATTATAAGCCTGACATTAGCCCGCTTTTGGAAGGTCATAATCGTCTCGTCCTGGGGGACTTTAATGCGCATCATGAGATGTGGCATTCGTCCCTCGGAAACGATCAGAGAGGTATAGCGCTGGCTGAGCAGATTGATAGCTCTACGTTTTGCTCGGTCAATGAGGACGCCCCTACCAGAATTAGAGGAGCGTGTCACAGTTCGCCAGACATAACCATCGTGTCACCTGGTCTGACAAATGACGTCACCTGACAACCCGTCATTTGCCTTGGATCAGACCATCTCCCCATAATTGTCTCCATCAGCAGACCACCCGATTTCATCACCTCTGAACGCCGCACATTCGTCAATCATGGCAAAGCTGATTGGCCGAGTTTCAGAGAGTTCACCAATCACCGCTTCAGAGAATTGCCCAATCCTTCTGATGTTCTGGTAGCGGAAAGGACGTTCCGAGACATCATCAATGCTGCAGCCGCTCGCCATATACCTGCTGGTCGAATACTCGAAGTAAGACCAAATTTCCCAGCAGAGGCGACGAGTTTAGCAAATGAGCGTTATGAGCTTCGACGAAGCAACCCCGACGACCCCAGAGTCAGGGAGCTGACACTGGAAGTTAACAGGCTGGTCGGCGAACATAAGCGGAACAAGTGGTTAAATCATCTAAAGAGTTGCAACATTGGAGGCGGTATAAGCAAATCGTGGACAACGGTTAAGTCACTCTCGAACCCCGGAAGGAGGGATGACAGGACCTCAGTCACGTTCGGCGACGTTACGTTGTCTGACCCGAAGAGGTGTGCAAGTTACTTCAATCGACTGTTTGTCGAGCACACCGGAGTGACAGGGCGAAGAGAAGAGTGTTACGTCGCATTAGATCTCTTCCTGCCGATATCTCCTGGCGATATCTCCTGAACTGTTTAACCTCTACCTTTCCTGTATTCCGCCCCTCCAGACGGCATTGAGATCGTAACGTATGCAGATTATTGTACGATCCTGGCGACAGGTACCTACCCTGATGACATCTGTGAGAGACTGAACTCCTATTTAACCGATCTTACCACCTTTTTCCAAGCGAGGAATATGTAGATACCCGCCACTAAATCGACGGCCACTCTGTTCACCATATGGACGGCGCAGTATAGAAGAGAGTTGAATATCAGGGTCGATGGTAACAGAATTCCGATCACACACTGCCCCAAAATTCTAGGGGTCACATTCGACACCACTTTCACGTCTTCCTCGCATGCCACAGCTACCTGCGATAAACTGAAATGTACACGCAGTGGGATAAGATTAAAATTTGTCAGAACGCCGCCCTGAGAACAGCAACAGGGTGCCTCCTCAAATCTACAGTGGACCATCTATATGAGGAGGCAAAGAGTCTTCCAGCACGACAACATAATGAGATGCTATCGTTGCAGTACTTGCTCGGGTGTTACCGTGAGAGCCATCCCAATCACCATCTGCTGGCCACCGGTACACCCAGGCATATCAAGAAGGATATTCATGCTCTAGAGATGATGGTCCAACAATATAGGAGAGAACCTCTAGATCAACAGGCATATCAGGCAGGTTTGAACAGCATTCACACGGACACAGTTGCTAAGACTATACGCAATTATTGTGTGAATGCAGTCATTGGAGCACATCCCCCATCTATCGCAGCTGAAGAGCGTCAGCTGCCACGACAAACCAGAGTAGTTTTGGCTCAATTACGCTCAGGATATTGCAGTCGCCTAAATTCCTATTGGGCGGGAATCGATCGCACCGTGCAAGACATCTGCCCAGTATGAGGCTTGGGCCCGCACGATACTAAGCACCTATTCAACTGCCCCGCCAGGCCTACTCATCTGACTCCAGTGGATCTGTGGTTACATCCCATCGAAGTAGCCAACTTCCTGGAACTGGAGATAGACCCAGAGCCCGATTGAACGGGAGAACGAACATACAAACATAATAATAAAACACTGTTACAACAACAACAAACATTACTCATCAATCCCACTAGGTTCTTTGTACCGGATTGAACCGAACCCAAAAGCGTTTGGACTATCGGCTGCCAACTCAGCATCAAACCTATGCTGCAACAACAACAACCATTACTCATATAGTACAAAAAACAATATTCACAATACCAACCTGCTATCGGGTTTAAGTACACACTGCATTTTCCAATGCATTTTCTAGCTTTTTGAATCTAAGCCAAATCTACTGTGGAGAAGCACAAATGCAGTGTCGCTTAAAAACCTGTTCTACACTGAAACAACAAAATGTTTTAAACAATTTGACAAACCCTTAAAAATACAGTCCATATTCAATCCTATATTATACTAAACTTACTTATGTTGTGCCCACACAACATAACTAACAATCTAACAACCCATTGAGAACAATATTTTTAAAGTCATCTTTATCAACGGCAATATGTTGTTGTTGCAGCAGGTAGACTGTGTCGCCCTAGTTGATCTACCTTTTTACAGGCACAAAGTAAACGACACCTGTTTAATATTCATATCTCTGGAAAACTGTACTTTAAAATAACATCCCAGGTTCATGAAACCTTTTCTTTCAATTAGTACTAGAAAAATCGAAATTTTAATAATTTTCTTTACAAATAATTACTTACATATGTACATACATAAATATTTAGTTTTACGATTTTCCCTAAATAGATCTAAACAATCAACGAATTTTATCTACAAACATTGGGATTGTAAACAAAAAACGAACAACAACAATTTGCTACCAAATCAGTGATTACATAATCAAAAAAGCACCACTTTGCTAAAAATAAAAACAAACTTTTTAAATAGGAAAATAAAACATTATAACTTAACCTTTATTACTCGTTTGATGCTTTAAGATGCCCATATTGCATGTTTAAAAAAATTGTTCTACACTTTTCGTCGCTTAGAGCATGGCCAAAATGGCAGCCAAAGCAAATGAAACTCCAACCATTACATAACCAGTGGAATATACCTCTTTGATCTTCAAGAAACGACCAGTATCCCACAATAAATGGCGGACACCGTTAGCAGTGTGGAAGGCCAAGGGATAGGCAATCATGAATTTCAAGGCAGTCAAAGTTCCAGCGCTCAGCTGCAAACCTTCAATCACAGAAGCATAGTTGGCAATATCTTGGGGTGAGGTAAGAGCAGCCAAACCCAAAGCCCAAACACCGCAGGTGAGAGCAATACCAGTTCCACGATGTGTAATCGACAACATGGAGGTAAGTTGTGGCTTGTAAATGGTCAAATGGGGAGACATCTCACGTTGAAGACGATTATTTTTGTCGAAGAAAGTTTCATTTTTCACTGTTGAGGCAGCAGGTACAACTTTCATCGAAACTTCTCTGAGATTTTGAGCCTGGGCCATTTGAAGGCCTTGGCGAAGGGCTGGTGAACGAACCAAGGAACGTGTGATAGCGTACCTAAATAGATATCGGATTATTTTTTGTTACCTTTTTTTAATTATATAAAAAACTTACATTTTTCAGCTCAACAGAAAATATTTACGATAGAAAAATACCTGAAGACTGTCTCTTCTTCTTATTACTGGGTTATGTGTCAAATGTGTGTTTTTGTTGTCACTGTTTGGAGAATTGTAGAATTGTTCTGGGGATAATCTATTACAATGATGTAGTGTTATGCGGGGCATACACTATGGGCATGCACGACAGCATTTGTAATAGTTGGTCTGTTCCAGTACTGCAAGAATCTACTAATTTTTACTATTTTTTTCGATAACATAAAGGAAAAAATGTTATCGTAGTAAAAAATAGTAGCTTCTTGCAGGTTCTGGAACAGAGCAATTATTAGTAAATTTTGAAGTTTTTGTCAATGTATTTGGGAGTAGTTTTGGCAGGATTGAAATCAAAATAGTTTTGATTTTGTAAATGAACCCCTTTCAATCCGATGAATTTTGTTTATTTTCCAAGTAACCAACAAATAATTTTTGAAAACAACAAATATTATTTGTGAGGAAATTAAAAAAATTGGAAAACTTCAACCCAAAATCGAGTTTTGGAGGAAAATTCATCATTTTTGGAATATGGATTGAAGGAATGCCACACACTATTCAATCACACACGTACACAAGGGTTCATTTGGCAGTGCAGTTTGGCAGTATAGTGTATGCCCCGCATTATGTTTAGTATGGGATTAGTGGAAAACGTAACGTAGTTTAAAAAAATTTGGACAATGTGAAATAATGGCATAACTCGTTTACATTGTTGAATAAAACACGTGTTTCATCAGTTGCTAAACTTCGTTTATTCAAGATTTTATAACCACACATGCACTCCGCTCGATACTTTCTATAAGCAGTTGCTTGGAGATTCCTACAAGCAAGACCGTTTGTTGATCCCTTCAAGAAGCGACATGCTTTTTTTCAAAGACAAAAAGATTTCATAATTTTTAAACTTTTGTTGTGACAGTGTTTTATTTTATGTTTGTAAAACGCATTTTACACTTGCACTTAAAACAGGTGTTTTGGGAGTTTGCGTCATTTATTTGATAGATATTGTATGGAATTGACAAATTAAATGATGCATGTTTTATAAAACATGGTAGATGTAAAATGCGTTTAAAGGTGGAAACACAATCAGCCTGTAGCTTCAGTAAAAGAATAAATGAAAGAAGCAACCTAATTCATATTCGTCCGTTTTTTATTGTTTTGCCCGAAATGAAGCCACGCAAACAAAAAAAATCCATTGTGTTTCTAAAGGTGTGAACAGAATGATATACGCCACTTTTTTCACGATCAATTTCATGTAAAAGATTAAAGACCAAGTACTACCTAACTCAAATGCTGCCTAATTTATTTGAATTAGGTAGTACTTGGCCGTTAGTCTTTTACATGAAACTGAGCGTGAAAAAGCGTATTTCATTGTGTTTCTACCTTAAAGGCCTCGACTCATAAGCGGCTAGCTTTCTGGCTGAAGTCATTTCTGGGAAAGGAATAAAGAAATGTCAGAACCACATTTAAATTAGGTCGAACTTGGTCCTTAGTCATTTACCAGATATGACTTAAGCAAGAATGCCATGCTTCTTATGTGTCGAGGCCGTAAGCTAAGTCCGAATTTACACGTTCAAACTTGAATGGCAAATTTTGTTCTCAATTTCTAGCACACACATTTAGTTTAGACACGCAAATAAAGGCCTCGACACATAAGAAGCATGGCATTCTTGCTGAAGTCATATCTTTAAAAGACTAAATACCAAGTTGGACCTAATAAAAAGATTTCAGAATCACATTTGAATAAAGGCCAGAACAGAATCAATCGCCGCTTGCTTTCCCAAATGTCAAATTACAAAGGAATGCCAGAGCCTCCTAAAGGGGGACGCAGGCGGATTTGCAAAGAGGCCCTGGCATTCCTTTGTAATTTGACATTTGGGGAAGCAAGCAAAGCAAGCGGCGATCGATTCTGTTTCTACCTTTAAGATAGAAACACAATGCAATACACCGCTTTTTCAAGCTCAGTTTCATGTAAACGATTAAAGGCCAAGTTCTACCTAATTCAAATGAATTAAGTAGCATTTGGCTAAGTTTACATTTACGAAATCCACTCGATTTCAACTGTCAATTCCATAGCTCAAACGTCAAATGAAATCTCATCTGGATTTCATTTGACGTTTAACCTATGGATTTGACAGTTGAAATCGAGTGGAATTCGTAAATGTAAACCAAGCATTTGAATTAGGTAGTACTTTTCCTTTAATCTTTTACAAGAAACTGAGCGTGAAAAAAGCGGCGTATTTCATTTGGTCTGTTCCTTTACTTTTGAAAGTGGTAAAACCGGCAAAAGTAGCAAAAGTTGTAATCTGCTTCCATATGAATTGTATGGTGTCTGAAGTAAAGGAACGCTTTTCGAGTAAAAAGTTGTAAAACTTGAAGATTCTTGCACGTAAAGGAACAGAGCTATTGTGTTTCTACCTTTAGGTCGAACTTGGTCTTTAGTCATTTACCAGATATGACTTAAGCAAGAATGCCTTGCTTCTTAAGGTGAGAACACAATGAGAAATTCATGCTTATCCAAGCCTGAATTTGTGAAAAAGAATAAAGAAATCCAAAATCGATTCTGTAACTCCTTAACGACAGAATTAACGACGACGAATGTCGGTAGTTAACCATAATGTTCGGTAAGTGCTATTCTGTATACAAATTTTAACGATTTTGGTCGGTAAATTTTGTCGTTATCTACCGAAAATTATTTTTAAGTTAACAACCAAAAAATAGTAGTTGTAAAGGCCTGCGTACATAAGCTGCTTTGCCTGATTGCCTTGCTTACCTGCTTCATTTCTGACGTAATAAAAATAATAGAATAAAGACGAAATTTCGAACTGGGTTGCCATCAGTTGGAAATTTGGTCGGCCTTCTTTGTTCTTTTATTTTTTTATTGAAGCAGCAAAGCAAGGCAATCAGGCAAAGCAGCTTATGTACGCAGGCCTTTAAGTCTTAACGACAGTACATTGTATCAGTATTTTGCTGATTTCTTTTAACAACGGCGTTTTTATATGAACATATGTTATGTTAATAAGGAGGGTACACGAGGTATATTCCACCTTATTGAGAAAAATCTTCTTAAGGCATTTACATAAGGGTTAACTATGTAGGATAACATGGGGCAGCTTCGCCATTGTTGTGCTTTCGCCAGTGCCGATTTTATTGAAGCTGCATAAAGATAACCATAGTGAAAGTTGTAGATCTTCGATTAATTCACAAATTCCCCTTGACGATCTTCATGTAGCATCAATTAAATCGGCTCTGGCGAAGGCGCAACAGTGGCGAAGCTGCCCAATGCTACTCATCATTATTATTAAAGAAGAAAAACGTTTGCTAAAGCTACAAATGAACTCAAGTGTGGTACTGTTATATAAGACCTATACCAATGCCCTTAACACCATTTTTCTACGAGACCAAAACGTCTATAGTATTCCTATAACCTACTTTGTTCTGTAGTAGTATTATAGAATTAAACTCAGCATCACTAATAATCAGATTGCTAAAAATGACGTATATGTTAAGATTTCCGACCTTTTTTACTCTCCGCTATGAGAAATTCCATTTAATGTGGGCGTGAAATGAATATGTGAATATACATGGTAAAATAAGAAGGTAATCTCATTTGAAAAACCCGTCCTTGAGCTGCCAAATACAACCATGCCTAAAAACAATCTAAATGTTGTTTTTGTAATTGTATGTCAATGACAACAATAACAACATACTGACATACTATTTGTTTACGTTCTGTGAAATATTTGTTTATATAAAGCAGAATTAAATATTTTCGTAATTGGCCAAAAGTTGACAAAAGGAAATGTTGTGTGATGTGATAGAAATCGTGGCTAATGCGAATATATAAAAATGCTGTGAAAATTCGCTAAAATCCTGTGTGAAAGAAAGTTGTGAAATATCCATCGCAGCAGAAGAACGCCGAAAGCCAGCTGAAAGGAAAACATTACACTGTTCCGGACGATGCATGGCATGTGGATTGAGACACAATATACGCTGCATTTGTTTATGGTTATGACTGTTTGTGGTCCTGGTTACAGAATTTTTGAGTCTGGAACAGAGGAACCAGAACCTGTTAACTGAAATAATACATCAACGAACACATGTATTTGGGTTGCTATAACAACAACCAATTGATGTGCCGTAACAAGCGTCAACCTTATGCTCACAGCGAACAAGCCGGTAAGTAATTGGGTTGGAGCGAAGATTAATGGGTTTATATTTATGCATTAAATGTGTGATGATTGTTACAGGTGAAACATTGCTGAATTCCCCGTGTCCGTGGTGGCGGAACTAACCAATGAGGGTGTTGACAAGCGGATCATGTTGAAATTGGCTCCTGGTGGCCATGTTAGTCGTTTTGTCATCTGCCGAATTTGCAGTCGTTTGCCTTAACGAAGACATCCAACCTTCCTCAACCCAAACCCAGCTAGCATTTGGATGATTGCTTTTCCAAAAATCACATTGCGGAGTCTTTTTAGAGTCCTTTTGGTGATCAAAAACTGAGTGAGTCGCTTGTATGATCAGAAAGGGACTCGAAAGTGACTCCCTGTAAGATTAAAAAGTGTTCAATTTAAAATACAACAACAAATGTGTAGCAATCATAAATAAATAATTGAGGCGTTTAAAATGTGACTACTTTTTCGTTATTTATTGTCACATTTTGATCATCATGAAGATTGCAAAATGCTTAATCAAAAAAGGGCCATGCAGCTGTTTGAAAAGTGATTATAATTATGTATCTTCTGATCATTTTTTGAACAGTTAGGTGATTAAAAACTGATGGTTTTGTTTTACTTTTGTTTGGTTGTAAATAATTCTCATATACACTTTCTACAAAACTTTGATATAAATGTAACGTATAATATTAAAAGTATAGACAAACACAACACATGTTCAGGTTTTGCCAAGTAAAATGAAGAAGCAGTATACTAACCACCGCGCAACTTAAAGGATAATTAGAAGAAATAAGAAAGCAGAAAAGACAAAAAACATAGGAAAGAAACAAAAAAGAATAAAAAAAATTATTTTAATTTATTTCGTCTAATAAAAGACTCATAAATGACTCCCTAAAGACTCATAAACGATTATTAACATGACTCTAAAAAGACTCGAAAAAGAGTCCCAAATTAATCAACAAATCACCAATAAATGATTGAAATACGACTCGAAAAAGACTTTATATACCATCAGAAAATGGGCAAAAATGACTCGAAACTAATGCAGAGGAAGACTCATTTGTGATTTGTTTAGAAGAGTCGCCTGAGGTTACGTTTTCCTCCCGACAAAGGAGTCATTTATGATCAGAAAATGAGCTCATATTCCAGCTTTTTAATCGTGCAGTAGTATCAAAAAAGACTCGAATTTGATTAAAATTTTCAAAAAATGCTGGCTGGGAAATAGCTAACACAAATACAATAAACGGAGCGGTTAACCTAAATGTGCTAACAACACTTCCATAATTAAATTGAAAATAAACAGCATAAATATTGTGTCATTTAGGGGTCCATACCTCCGAAAGTTGTTTTCTCCTAGCAAAAAAATAAATAAATGCTCTGTTCCAGAACCTGCAAGAAGCTACTATTTTTTACTACGATAACATTTTTTTCCTTATGTTATCGGAAAAAATAGTAAAAACTAGTAGATTCTTGCAGTTCTGGAACAGACCAAAAATGTTGTAGCCATGAACAGTGTTGCCGTTTTGGGCATTTCGGCCCAAATTTGGGCCGAATAAAAAATAATTTTTAATTTTAGGCCCATGGGCGGCCCAAATCCTTTTTGGGCGTTTTCATGCTAATAATTTTAAACAATATTTTATAAAATATCAAATATTAGCCTTTGGGCTATTACTACATGCTTACTTTTACTATTGTATGGATTTGTAAAATAAAGCAATTTGGTGGCATTAAAAATATAATTTTCACATAAGAACTTTTGGCCTGTTTCTCTAAGACGATTCGAATTCAAATTCGTTCGAATTACTACCAAACTCCTGTTGTTGTAGGTTATATTTGTTTGATTGGAAATAAAAACAATTCAAATATATTTCAAACAAGTAAAAAAGTGCCAGTCGGCTTTGCAGACAGAGGTATATAGAATGTATTTAGCGTCTCTTCAGAATTTTGTGGCCCTTTTTCAACATTTGAACTTGCCGAAAAAATGTGGATAAGGAATTAACACAAATGTTGAAATTTTGTGGGGGAGGTACCCTTAGGGAGGACCGATATGGGCCATTTTAGAAGTTAAACTAAATTTTGACAAAATATTAGGAGATCCAAAGTTTGGACCAAATTGGTTGCACCATTCAAGTGATATCGTCCTAACATTTTAGTGACATTTTTTACATATTGGGGAGAAGTACCGGAAGTTGGGGACCGGTTTTGCTCCATGAAACTAAGTTTCAACAGAAGTAAATTTTCTTCCAAAAGGCCGATATACCCTCGTTAGCATAAATGCTGAGGGTATAAAAACAGAAATTTGGTAGTAGTTCGAACGAATTTTTACTCGAATCGTCTTAGTGAAACAGGCCATTAATGCCAAGAAGGTCCTCCTAGTAGTTTAATTGTCACTTTTAACTTTTAGTTACCCGAGTTTTCAAATATATTTTTCGTGATACTTAAGTATTTGGTAAAGATTCATGCATTGTTTTCATAAATAAAAAAAGTTCATAATAAATTGGTGGCAACGGAATCATGTCAAGTTATAGTTTTTTTTTTTTTTATTTTTGGCATATATTTTACCTATAATTAACAACCTTAAAAATGAATTTCAAGCAGATAGTTCAGGTTTATCCTATACCCAAATACCCCCCTTTATTACAACTCTTCTTTTGTTATAGTTTGGATTTTGCGTACAGATTTATAGCGTTTCGGCTAACTTAAAGTTGAACTTAATGATTAAAATTGAAGGAGAACTTTCTTTTTATTAACGTTTAGTGTGAAAATTACACTTTTAATGCATGAAAATGGTTTTTTTTTTTTGCGTTTTCAAATTCATCCAATAGTAAAAGAAAGGATGTAATATGGGCTACTAAATACAATAACTCCATATAAGGTAACCTCAAACGAAGTTTTGTCTAATATGAACAAGGTATTACATTTTCCCAGACTTGTAGAATGTGACCCCGATTTAATAGTAACAGATTGGAATTTGCTAACCCCCTGTTTTTGTAACATATTTTTGTTCGTTCGTCTATATTCGTAATAATTTAGGCATCCATAGCTCAGTCCCCTAAAGACATATATACCTAATTTTTCGTATACCCGTTCCATATATCGCTAAGAATTCCTCATTTAAAAATCAGCGCTCTACATTTGCGCTAAAGCGAGTAAATTGATCTACAAAATTTGACAATTCGTGTGAGAACAATAAAATTTTTTACAAAAACTGGGGGTAAGACTCGATGAAACTATAATTTTTTCATCTCAAAGAACACATCAAAATAGTGCATATTCTTGTGCTTCTTTATGTAAAATCGTTTTGTGGTGCCAACGATAGCTCGAAAACGGATGGGCCGATCATAGTATATTTTCGTAAGCGCTTTAGGAACTTCATAAAAAAAAATTTAAAAAAAATATTCTTAACAAAAAATTTCCACATTACCGAAAAAAATTTTACTGTTTTTGTTAAAAAATTGGGCAAAATAATTTTTTTAATCTGCCTCGCTTAAAGTCAAGCGTTTTATGTATTTAATGAGCTCACATGAATAATATAATAAGGTCATATGAAGATCGGTCAATTCGTTTTAGAGCTATCGTTTGGACCGACTTCAAAAACACAGTTTCGAGAAGCATGCACTTAAAGTTTATATGCTACATTCAAATCACAATAAATTGTTGCCTTCCAATCATTATATCTCAGTCAATTTTTTGCGACATACCACCTTTACCATGGTAGAACAGGAAAAGGTAGCAGCAATACCCAGCTGACTGAACTGGGTTGTACTGTTAGTGTCAAATTTCATATGACATTTTATACATTTATTTCTATTTCGATGTACATTAAGGACATATATTTTTTGAAAAAAAAAAAAATATATATCATTTGGAAAAAACCATTTCCCAGAAAGACTTCTTCATATCAATGACATGTAACCTCCTCCAAGTTCGAACGATAAGCCGTAAGCATAAATCCCCGCTTGTAGAGGCGATACAACGTTCGTTAATATGTGAGGTATTTTGTTAAAATTTAAAAAAATTAAAGCCCTAATAAACATGTGCTTCTTTGATTTCTAAAACAAAACATTGAAACAGCTTCTCCTTTTTCTATGAATTTCCAGCGACCCCAAACTTTTCTGCAAGAATTCTACTTTCTGCGAGAATTTATGCATTTAGTGGAATGATGTGGAACCATAAAAATTGAAAATGTAACGAATTTTCATTCATGTTTTCCAAAATATTCAACCAAATGTGAAAAATTATTAGTTTTTTAAATTCCAATAATTTATAGACATTTCCTTGTTTTGTTTACAAATACAACTGACAGTAACGTTACAAACAAAAACAAATTCCTTTGTGGTTGTTGTTCGAGTTGTATTTGTTGTAGTATTAACTTTACCTTGTATTTGTTCTACCATGCACCTTTACGTAAAAATAGACAATATCTTTTTTTCGATTTTTCTAAAAGCAATAAAAGGTATCTATGAGAAATATATATTTTTGTTTTAATTTTTAATGTTGGGCCGTTTTAGGTCGTTTTGGGCCGTTTTTAGGAAAATTTTGGGCCGAAAAAAAATTTTCGAACGGCAACACTGGCCATGAATACTTTCCATTTGTCCCAATTTACATTAGGCGAGTATACTTGCGGCAATTGTCAGTTTGTTGGTGAGAGAGGGTGCTGAGAGGCAAAGGGTTACCATATGCCTCACCTCTCTCTCCTACAAAATGACAATTGCCGCAAGTAAACTCGCCCAATGTAAATTGGGACTTTATTTTATTGATAAACATCAATGATGCGATAATACATATCATCTACATTGGACATTTCCATGCGTAAAAATAATATATGTATAATAAATAACACAAATATATACATTAACAAGTTATGAAGTTTGTATTAAATTAATTATTATTAATTAAACGCCGTAGTCCATCTTGAAACTGGATGTTCTCTCAATAGTTTTCGTTTCAAACAGCCATTTTGTTGGGTTACCGTAGGATTTATTGAGGTTTTGGTGATTATATGAGGAAGCAAGCAAGGCCCATGTTTGAGAGAAATATTACAATGTGCAAAGGCTGATACTGTCGTTCACTCCTTTCATTTATTGACATTTTAATGCTTTTGGGCCAATATGGACTTGACCAAGAAACACATTGGGGGTTATTCTGAACAAAAGTACAAAAGTTTCCCGCGAGTTTTGCCTTTCTGTCGTTACAACTTAAGGCAGAAAGCGAAAAACTCACGGGGAATTTTCGTTCAAAATAACCCTAATTATATTGCTGTAAACGGGATCACAAGGAATACTTTTGGGAACAATTTCTAGTCCATCCTCGAACATTTGAATTGTACGTTTGGAAGATTTTGGGCCATTATCTCAAGAAAAAATCCTGCATGCTGCAAAAGATATCACGACGTTCCAAAAAGTGCGTCCAAACTGCACTTATGCCAAACATTTTGTGTGGGAGACACCTAAGGGATGAGACCGGTACAGTCTATCATCTATGCCAAGAAGAAATATTACGATGTGCAAACTGGTTCCTTACCCGTACGCACCATATCAGCGAAAAATATTGAATTTTTTTAGGGGTTGTGCCGGAAAAAGTGGACTGATATGGATCATCCTCGTAATTGATCAAAGTTTGAACATTATATTACAATGACCAAAATGTGGACCACATCGGCTGATCCGTTCGAGAGTTATCTTGCAGTCGGACGGACGAACTGGGATAATCGACTCCAAATGACAAATTTATATTGAAAATTTGTAAATAATTGAAAATGTAAATGTAATTGACATATGCATGTGTGTTTTAACATATACATACAAAGTTTGTCAAAATCATTTTGTCAATGAAGGGACGGCAAAGCGAATACAACTCTGTGTGTTGTGAGCATGAGGTTACCTTGTATCATGGTGAATATATAAACTTAAATGACGTGGATCCACGTACATCATTGTAGGGGCTTAAGTCATGTCAAATTTCAGATCTCAATATTTCAATGGCAAAATTAATTCTTAGTTTTATTGCGGTGTTTAAAATTTCTTGATCTGTACATGCATAAGAATACAATTCACTTCACTTTTGACCAATGATTCTGATTACACTGTCCTGCCCACTTCAAACATATAAAGGCCTGCGTACATAAGCTTCTTTGCCTGGTTGCCTTGCTTTCCTGCTTCATTTTTGACATAATAAAAGAAAAAGAATAAAGAAGACCGAGCAAATTTCGAACTGGGTTGCCCTTTTTCTCTTTTATTCTTTTATCAGAAGTAAGCAAGGTAAGCAGGCAAGGCAGCTTATGTACGCAGGCCTTTACGCCTTGCCGAGCTATTACGTGGATGCGAATGACATGTTTATTTATATTCTGGAATAAAACCACTAAAATCTATGACATTTATTTACCTCCTAGAATACATGCATACAAGAAGTTGAAAGTACATTTGTGTTACGCATTGTTGGGATACTTGCAGATACTTATGTTTGGCGCATTTCTCCAAAAAGTGTATCTTTTTTCCTCCCTTACGCGTTTTATGCCTGTATTTGCGAAGAAATAATAGTTGTGTTCCAGAACCTGCAAATTGGTACTATTTAGTACTTTTTTTTCAAGTTTGTGCTAAAAATGCGTTCCTGAACACAAAAAAGTAGCAAAACTTGCAGTTCTCTTTGAACAAATATGACGCTGAATTGAGTTCTCTTCTGCAATTTTCTACTACACAAATTTGGCTGTGTAGAAACTTGAAAATGGTCTGTTCCTTTACTTTTAAAAATGGTAACAGTGGCAAGAAATGGTAAAAGGGGTGAACTGCTATCATATAAATTGTATGCTTTTGAAATTAAGGGAACACTTTGCGGGTAAAAAGTGGTAAAAACTGGTAACCTCAGGCACGTAAAGGAACACGACTAAATTGTAAATTTGACATTTAATTGTCAGGGATAACTACGTAGGAAAAAGATTCAATGATGAATACACACAAAAGGAAAACAAACAAGAAGTCGGAAAAGAAGAAAAAACAACAACAATCAGAAAGGACAAAATAAAAAGTTAAATTGTAAAACAAACAAGAAGTCGGAAAAGAAAAAAATAAAACAAAAACAATCGGAAAACAAAAAATAAAAAGTCAAATGTAAAATTGTGATAAAAAGCATAATAAATTGATATACAGAAGGAGTTGTTTTATTAGTTTTATTGGAGGAATCCAAAAATGTTTAATTTTTGTTGGAGTCATGTTTAGCTAGGTTCCCCTAGTGCGATTTCGACAAATTTGTTTTATAAATTCCAATAATTTATAGACATTTCCTTGTTCTGTTTACATTTACCGGTGGCACTAACATTACAAACAAAAACAAATTCCGATGTGGTTGTTGTAGAGTTGTATTTGTTGTAGTATTTACTCTACCTTCTTTGTTCTACCATGATGAATTGTATGGTGTAAAGGCCTGCGTACATAAGCTGCCTTGCCTGCTTTCCTTGCTTACTTCTGATAAAAGAATAAAAAAGAAAAGGGCAACCCAGTTCGGAATTTCCTCGGCCTTCTTTATTCTTTTATTTTTATTATGTCAAAAAATGAAGCAGGAAAGCAAGGCAATCAGGCAAGGCAGCTTATGTACGCAGGCCTTAAGGGAACGCTTTTCAAGTAAAATGCTGTAAAACTTGAAGATTCTTGCACGTAAAGGAACAGAGCTATTTTTGTATTTAAACTTGCATTTGAATTAAATCATGGTATAAGTAAAGAGGTAGATTTAAATGAAAAAATCTATAGAACCCTTGTTTTTCTTGAATTCCTAAAACTTCAAAATAAAAGCAACAAGTGGGTTTGTTTACAATGCATTTTTTGAGCATTTTATAAAAAAAGCGAAAAATGAATGAAGAGTTAAGTTTTCTCCACATAATCGAGTTGTGAATATGATAAACCGATTGTTTCAATGCAAATCTCACCAATTTCTTCCATACAAATGGTTTAAAAACAATTTTAAAAATCATTGAATTCGATTGTTTTTAAAATTGTTTGGCATATTATTCAAACACCACACATACATACACAGTTTGTTTATATTGTTTTGAAGTTTTAGGCATACTCGAATGAAAAAATTTAAATTGACATAAAGCTTTGGCTAACCTTTCTTATTAAACCATGAATTAAATATTAAACTTGTTTTTATTGGTTATGAAAGGCAAAATGCCACAGTTTAAAAAGAAACAAGCTTTAACAGACACCGTCCAAGAAAATTAAGTAACATTAAACTCCTAGATTTAACTGTTTGATATTGAGAATCTTCGCAAATTATTCTGTTATTGTGTGAAATGAAATTTTGACATTTAAAATTTTGTTTAATTTATTCACTGATGCATTTAACCTGTTTATTGTGCCACGATAACACGTAGGCAACACTTTTTCATTGTTAATCTATTACAAATATGCTTGATGACCATTCGTGGAGAGTTTTGCGGCTGGCAAAATGCACAGTTGTATTATGCAAAAATCTTAACTCGATTAATTAAAACAAAGTACTGATGTCAAAATGAAATGCCTCTAATAATATACTTGCAAATTGTTTCCAATTAATAAACCCTACAAATTAGCCATTTCCAGTTAATTTTTTCTCTCCAATTTCTCCATTTTATCTACTCATCTACTACCTTTTTGTAAATATAGTTGGCAACACTCTCCACAAATCGTTCAAGCATTCGCCATTTTTTCAAGCATGTGGAGGCATTTTACTTTCTTTTCGCTGTTGAATTTTGCGCGTGGCAAACGTCGGTCCGGATCTCCCACATTTTTGTCCTCTCGGTGTGCGACCTAAACGAATTTTTATTTTTCTACCTTTTAATTGAAACAAAGAAACCCAACACATCAACATGAGAATCTACAAGGATATCATCACCGGTGACGAAATGTTCGCTGACACCTACAAAATGAAATTGATTGACGAAGTCATGTATGAAGTGTACGGCAAGGTAGTCTCCCGCGCCGAGGGCGATATCAAAATTGAGGGCTTCAATCCATCGGCCGAAGAAGCTGACGAAGGCACCGAAACAACCGTTGAAACTGGTGTCGATGTTGTCATGAATCACCGTTTACAAGAATGCTTTGCCTTCGGCGACAAGAAAAGCTACACCATCTACTTGAAGGACTACATGAAGAAGGTCTTGGCTAAATTGGAAGAGAAATCCCCCGATCAAGTCGATGTCTTCAAGACCAACATGAACAAAGTCATGAAAGACATTTTGGGCCGCTTCAAGGATTTGCAATTCTTCACCGGTGAATCAATGGACTGCGATGGTATGGTTGCTTTGTGCGAATACCGCGACATTGATGGCGAAAGTGTGCCCGTATTGATGTTCTTCAAACACGGTTTGGAAGAAGAGAAGTGCTAAAAAAGAAAGATTCAACAACTAGAATTCAGCCAGCCAGCCTATCACATCTCTTTTTTTATACAGTCGCATTAAATTATAGTTTCAATTTTATATTATACTATTAATAATTTAAGTACGCCAACCAATCAACCAACCGGACGACCATGTTTTCTTTGGATACAATTGTTTGTTTGCTAACTTTAACATTTTGATTTTAAGAGATTTGTTTAAAGAAAAGAAGAAGAAAAAAATATAAGACTCAATTTACATGTAAAACAAGAAAGTTATTTAAGATAAAAAACTATAATAAAATTATGTATTTATAACAAGTAACAATATGGACAACAAAAACCACAAAAACTTTCATATCTTATGGAGGAAAAAGGGGTCGTCAACATATTGCTGGAATGTGTAGTTGTGTATGCCATGGGCTGCCACAGCAACACTTCCATATGCACTTGGCTTTGAAAGCATGGACTATCGTAAATTTGAGTTCGAATTGGCAAAACAAATTGTAATTCAAGAAAAATATTGAAGGAACATTGCATTTTGCGAAAAAAATTAAATAAAGAAAAAGAAAAAACAATTAACTTTTGATGAGTCATTTTCTTATTTAGTGTCTGTGTGTGTGGTCATCGTGTGTCAACGCCATGAAAAATGTGGTATGTTAAATTTTACAGATTTGTTGAACTTTTTACCTTTCCACTCAACGCGAAGACGACGCAAAACGTGTTGTTGTTATTCTTGATATAGAAAAGATTTAGGTTAAGGCGAGAAGATAACCTATTTTTATGCATTCTTCATAATATGCATTTTCTTGTAGTTTTCTTTGCAAATTTCTTTCTCCGCCTAGACAACATAACCTCAAACTTGGTTTAGACATTAAAGTGGGTTGTTGTTTTTGCAAACTGAAAAAAAAACATGTTATCATTAGTAGACATAGATGGGCTTTCTTGCACGCCAGCGTTGCTATGTTTTGTTTCTCTTTTTCGTTGTTACAACATAAATAAACATTTACCGGTAATTTCACAAATTTGTTTTAAATATAATAGTTTTTTGGACTTGTTAAGATACCGTCTGTGTTTAAAAATTATTAAAAAAGCAAAGACATTTTAACAAAAACCCCGTTCTAATTTTCCCTTAAATTCTATTTAAGAGCAATTTTGCCCATCTATGTTAGTAGACGAAATGAAGAAAACAAACACACAGATACCTGTTAGAAGAGAAGCCAAAAAAAAAACGTGTGTTTGTGGTCGCTTATCAGAGAAGGTGGTTTTTGTTTGCGTGTCTCGACTTTGAGGAAAATAATGGTACGTCCGTCATTGCTTTAACAGAATATGGATAATCGGGTATGTTCTGAGCCACACTTCACTTCTCGATTCAAGCATTTTGTTCACCACATTTACGATTATTTTTCGAGTACTTTTTGGACGGACTAAGGTGTACTCTTCTTTTTAAATACCCTAGTAAATCTTAGCCCCAAGAAATTCGCAAAAAATAGGAGTAAATGGGGGTGATGAAAATGCTTGAGGCGTGAAGTGAGAGGTGAAGTGTGTCTCAGAACATATCCGAATATTTCTATGGGAGTCACGATTATCGTTACATTTTTGTAATTTTTAAAAGTGAATAACAACAAGACAGTTGAGGTTTGTCTAAAAAGTTGAAGATTTGTTTTGGAAAGGTACACGTGAATTAACGTCATCCTTAAAGAGTATGATTTTCGTACTTTTTTATAATAAAGGGTTGAACGCTGTTTTAATATGAGCAAAAATGTTTTTTTTTTTAATAAATAAGGAAACAGGGTAGTATCGTATTGTACTATATTCGATCTTTGGGGACATTCTAACACCTCCCGAACAAAAACTTTGAATTCAACGATAGAATTTTATACTCGGGGAGGTCTACACTAGATAATTGCCTGCATGTTCAAACAACACACCCAAATGGGATAAAGGATTTTATTCAATTCTGTTCATGTGTAACCGGACAAACCTATTACAAAACAAGTAAAAAGTCGTTAAGTTCGGCCGGGCCGAACTTTTTATACCCTCCACCATAAAATAGTCTTAATTAAAATGGAATAATTAGGGTCCTTTCAAAATTTTAGGTGGAACAACTTTTCGACAAAGGATAGACTCCTACTGCCTCCCACTATTGCTTAAATTACACTGTGAGCACAAATGTTTTGGGGTAGAGATAATTCCTTTGGAGATAAAAGCCCTTGGTGTGTATATTAAAAACCCCGAAGGACAGATGCGCCGTGAGTCGAACTTCAGCGTTATGGCGTGATGAAGTTTTTGCTAGAGACCCTGTAAGCCATCATGAATTAGCATTATATCTTTGTTTGTTGTTTTTGTAGAGCACTTAAGCAACAGTGAACAAAGATATAACTCTAATTCCTGATGGCCCACAGGGTCTCTATCAACAATTTTATCACGCCGTAACGCGGAAGTTCTACTCACGGCGGATCGGTCTTTCGGGGTTCATAATATACTCACCAAGGCCTTTCTTCCCCAAGAGGAATTTTCCGTGCCCCAGACTTTCACCTCCATTTTGTTGCACAGTGTTATCGAATCTAATCTAAAAATATGTGTTCAGCTAGGTGAAAGGTACCACCAACGGGGCTATATCAAAGAGTCAACCTATCTTTAAATTTTTTTGGCGGAAAAGTTTTATAGCTGCGTGGAACTTCAAGAGTCAAATTGAGGGTAGTTTCATCAAAACAATGTTGACCCTCAAAAATGGACCCATGTTGACGAATTTTAGTGAAGAAATTTCGTGACCACTGAAAATTCCCGAAAATCGGGAGGTACAGTTATATGGGGGATATACAAACACATGGACCTATGTATATTGACGATTATTTTTGAATAGTCAAAATTGTAGCTAAAATTCTCAAAATACTGATCATTACAGCAATTTCGGTTAAAAATTGTAGCTAAAATTCTCAAAATACCGAAAATCGGGAGGTACGGTTATAAGGGGGCCATACCAAAACATTGACCTATGTTGACGATGTTTGGTGGAGATGTTTCATGACCACTGAGAACCTCAAATGTCAAATTGCAGATAGTTCGGTTACAAATGGTGGCTAAAATTCTCAAAATACCGAAAATCGGGAGGTACCGTTATATGGGGGCTATACCAAAACATGGACCTATGTTGACGATGTTTGGTGGAGATATTTCATGACCACTGAGAAACTCAAATGACAAATTACAGCTAGTTCGGTTAAAAATTATAGCTAAAATTCTCAAAATACCGAAAATGTTTCGTGGAGATTTTTCATGACCACTGAGAACCTCCAATGTCAAATTGCAGATAGTTCGCTTAAAAATAGTGGCTAAAATTTTCAAAATACCGAAAATCGGGAGGTACCGTTATATGGGGACTATACCAAAACATGGACCTATGCCCATATCCTTTGGGGTATAAGTTTGCTGATCACTAGGAACCCCAAGTGCCAAATTATAGCTAATTCGGTCTGCAAATGTGGCGAAGAACGTCAAAATACATCAAATCCGGAGGTACCGTTATATGGGGGCTATACCAAATAGTGGACCGATATAGCCCATCTTCGAACTTAACCTGCCTATGGAAAAAAGACCCTCGGGTGCAAAATTTCAGCACTCTATCTCAATTATTGCGGATGCTAGAGTGATTACAACAGACGGACATGGCTAGATCGTCTTAGAATTTTATCCTGATTTGTATATACTTTATAGGGTCGCAAATGATTAGTTCGATGTGTTACAAACGGAATGACAAACTTAATATACCCTCCATACTATGGTGGAGGGTATAATAAACAAGTAAAATGCATTAAGCCGGGCCGACATTTTTATACCCTCCCATCATAAAATATCCCCTGTCAGGGGTAACAATCTTGACGCGATACAGGGGCTTAGGTCGCAATCTCTCGGTACTCGACATGGCATCGTTGACATCTGGGCGAATCAACGAGTAACGAACTTGTTCTTCTGTCAATGCCCTTACCGTGGTAAGGAGGCAATGCCACGGTTGACCTCCCATCCTTCCTTTAAACCAAATAGCCTATGGATAAAAGAACTTTTAACCCCCCCCCCCCAAAAAAAAACAAAAACCTTCAAAAAAACAAAAAACCCCGACTGATGTTGGTGTGGATGCCTTGGCACCCTCAGTCTTCACTTCCACAAGCGCAAGTACCTCTCTCTCGTTGACGATTAGGAATATGGACACGGACAACTCTCATTTAATCTCCCCCTCCACTTCACGTGGTACCCCAACCAGGGGTAAGGTCGACAGCCCTACGTTAGACATAATTAATGACAGTCTAAACAGACAGAGCAGGGTCCTCCTATCCAAAATAGATGAGAACTTTCTCACATCAACAAATTTGGATGACGAACAGGTCGACGAGGTAAATGACTCAACTTTAACCAACGAGGAAGAAATGATGGAAACCACCATTATTCCCTCCACAGGTCAAGCTGAGTCGTCACCTCTGTCCGACAAAATCGTTCCTCCAGTTTGTTCAGGAGAAAAACCCTCACAGCTTCTTAGGCAAACTGCGGTTGATAAAGTTGTCGGAGAGTGCGACGCAACCATGGAAGTCATGGATGAGTCGCAAAAACCCACAACCTCAAAACGTGCAAGCAAAGAGGCTATGGATAGGAAAGACTATCGCTTTGCAATCTCGTATTGTGGGCGATTTGTCGATAAGGACCCCAAGACCATCACCGAAAGGGAATTTAAATTGATTAGGAAAAACCTAAAGTTTGTGAGGAGATTTGAAAGGAAATATCCTCACCTAACGATTAAGGATTTCCTAATCAATAAAATTCACACGTCGAGTGAGGGAGGGTATTCTGCCGTAACCCGTACGGATGTGACGACAGACCACCCTCCTACTACTATACCCGCCGGGGACCTGGCAAAATCACAGTCCATACAGACTGTGAAGAAGCCAACAAGGTCAAAAACCAGGCCCAAAAAAACCGCTGCCTCCCCAAACCCCTCTGCTGCCCCTTCTTCTAAGCCCATAAACAAGGTGATGGAGGTGGGTCGGCTGATGGGCAGGGGGAAGCTCGAAAAACGGGATGAGAAGTCAGTGCCAGGGAAGACTTCTTCAAGACCAGTGGTACCTCAAGGACACCACCGAACCCGTAGTGGTGAAGAGGATGAGGTCCTCTGAGGAGCAACCACCGGCTGCGAAGAAGTCATCCCTGTCACGACCGATCATCTCGCAGACCTCTGCTACACCGGTAATCAAGGTCAGTGCAGGTGCCAGTAACTGTGGGGCTACACACTCCGCAGCTACCGCCACCACGCAAAAACCTTGCGAGCCGAAGGTGATCAAGGAGAAAACCTCAAGCATTCTATCTCAATTGCAGACGCTAGAATGATTACATCAGACGGACATGGCTAGATCGTCCTAGAATTTTATCCCGATCAAGAATATATGCATGTATGTACTTTATATGGTCGCAAAAGCTCGATGTGTTACAAACAGAAAAACCAAACTTAATATACCCTCCTCACTATGGTGAGTATAAAAATGAGTTGCAAAGCGAATCATGTTGTGATTAAAATTGAGAAGGCAGAGGAGAAACAAAGCGCAATTTAGTAGGAAACAACCGATTTGGTCAAAACTTTAGATCTTGTAATATTCAGGTATGTGATGAAAACCGAATCGACTCGATTTGCAGAATCGAAATGGTATATAATCTGAGTGCCATTGATGATATATATAGTTTTGCTTCGCAAACGCTTCTTATTTGAATAAAATTTTTAAAATCCATTTTCAATTTCATTAAAATATTCACCAAAATTATAGATATACGATTTCGATTTATGGCAAAACGAGTCGAATCGTTTTCCATCACATACCTGATTATGTCTGAACTACTCGCCACAAAATTCAAAAATTTCGCGCATTTTAAATCTCGAAAGGAATAACCGATTTGGTCCAAACTTTGCTTATCGTAATATTTCTCCTGAACATAAATCAGGTTTAAATATGGGCTATATCGGTCCAGTCCTTCAGGTGTCTCCCACACACAAAATATCAAAATGTATTGCCCATACTTTCTTGAGATAATGGCGGAATCTCTAAAAAGGAAAGGAAAAGGATTTTTGTTCTGTAGTCGGTAATCGATCTGTCTCGATCGATTCTGACATGGGTTGGAATACCATTCATCTTATCGGAATTTCGAAGACGGTCTTATAGAGGAAGAAAACCGTTGATCTGCGTTTTTTCGGGATTTGGCATGGAGTGAAGAACTGTTCAGTGGTGGATTTGTCAGGCATAATACCGAACAGATTATTTCCTTTAGGTTTAGTCTATGGTTTTGACATATCCTGCGTTCTGAGCACAGTACCAGTGACGTAGCCAGGGGTCCGGTAATCATTTTTAGTAATTGATTTTACTTGCAAAAGTTCAAATTTTGTACGATGGAGTCTTCCGAAAAACACCCTTCTTTTGCATAAGTTTGTAACTTCAGCAGAACTGGCTATTACCCATGGCTAGGTGCAATCTCCACAATATTTAAGGATTAAGTTATTTGTCCCATTTGCCCACTGAATTGGTGGTAATTTGGTATTTTGTGTCTCCAGAGGCTAAAAAATATTTCTACCATAAAATGTTTATATAGGTCCAGGTTTTGATATAGACCCCATAGGACGATATCTCCCGATTTTCGTTTTTGGGCTCATTATCGCAGCGAAATGGCTGAAATTTGGTATTTAGTCTTCGTTGGGGGTATAAAACTTTCCCCCGGCAATTTGTAGGTATAGATCCACGTCTTCATATGGCCCCCATAGGACGGTACCTCCCGATTTTCGGTATTTTGAAGGTTGTGACCTCAATATTCCACCGAAATGGCTGAAATTTGGTGGATAGTCTTCATTTGGGGCATAAAACATTCCATATGAAATTTGTCGGTATAGGTCCACGCCCTCATATAGTCCCCATAGGACGATATCTCCCAATTTTCGGTATTTTTAAAGGTTTTAGCTATACTATACTACCAAAATGGCTGAAATTTGATATTTTGTCCTCTTGAGGGTATAAAACTTTCCACCAGAAATTTGTCGGTATAGATCCACGCCTTCATATAGCCCCCATAGAACGGGACCTCCCGATTTTCTACATATAGCTCGTTCTCCACCAAAATAGCTAATATTTAGTATTAAGTTTTTGATAGAGGTATGAAACATTCCAGTCGAAATATGCCGGTATATGTCGATGTCCTCAAATACCCCCATATGACCGTACCTTCCGATTTACCGTATTTTGAAAGTTGTGGCCTCAATATACCACCGATATGACCGAAATTTAGCATTTAAATAGCCATGGGTGTATAAAATATTGCAGAAGAGAATTATCAGTATAAGCCGCTTTCTTCAAATAATCCCCATAGAAGCGTACTTCCCTATTTTCGGTATTTAAAGGTTGTGTCAATATCCCATCGACACGAATGAAATTTAATATTTAGTCTCCGTTGGTGGTACAAAACTTCCCACCTGAAAATTTCCGGTATTGTTCCATGTTTTTATAGACTCCCCATAGAAAGATCCCTCCCAATTTTTGGTATTTTCAAAGTTTTAGCCACACGATTCAATGGGAATAACTGAAATTTGGTATTTAGTCTTCGCTGGAGTTACGAAACTTTCCTCCAGAAATTTATCGGTACAGGTTAACGTTTTATACAGAACGGTGCTCCCGATGTTGTTAACTATGCAAATCCAGAATATCCCGGTTTAGGCCTAGTCGGTTTTGCCCAATTTTTTGTATTTCGCTTAATTCGGAAAATTGTAAATATTGGTCCATGTTTTGGAAAGAACAAAAATGTCGCCCCATATTAACTGTTTTGAAGGGAGTATTATCAGTTGAGATAATACGCCTTGCTCTCAGATGGTCTGCGGTTCGAATCCCGGGCCAAGCAACATCAAATTTTCAAAGGTGGCAAAATTCCCCCTCAGTAATGCTGCCGACATTTCCTGAGTATTTAAGCCATGAAAAACTTCTCTACAAGAGGTGTCGTAAGACACGCCGTTCGGACTCGGCAATAAAAAGTAGGTCCCATATCATTGATCCAATATGAATCGGCGTGCACTCATTGATATGAGAGAAGTCTCCCTTGTCCCTTCGGGGATGTTGTGGGAACATATGTATGTATTATCAGTTAAGATATATGTACTACTCCTGCAATAAAAGGAAGAGTTAGTTAAGTACTTTCATAAACGAAATAAAACTAATTGTTCCCATTCACTTCAATACAGCTCGTGGTGGAGGGTATAAAAAGTTAGGCCCGGCCGAACTTAACGCTTTTTTACTTGTTTATATTTTTATAATTGGAAAAAAAAAACCAAACGACCTTCTTACTGGATTCCCCACTTGTGTCTTTATGAAAACCCAAACTGATCTTCAAACTTCCACAAATGTTCATTGGAATTACATTCGATTGCAAATTTCCATTATTAGTTTTTATTGCTCATTTGAACATTGATGAACAAAAAATAATGCATCCCATACCATCCCGACAATTTCCGATAATCGAGGTCCAACTGTAATAATAAAAATAATTCAATAAAAGCATTTCCCGCTTCCCATTCCAACAAATTGCTCGGCTCAAAGTTTCCGAAGTAATGTTAAATCTTAATATACTTTCTGACCTTCCCAAAAAGGTTCTTTAAAAAGCCGATATGTCCCAGAATAGAAATAATGGGTAGATTCCGTATTGCGGCCCGAGTCATGTCGCGTCGTCTATCGTCTCTGTGACAAAATTTAAAAAATGTACTACGTAAAGCGATAGAAAAAAATCGTCGATAAAAAGTTATCGATGATGTTGCGGAGCGTTTTTTGATTTGAATAAATAAAAGTTACTTTTCTAAATTGATAAGCTCAGTGGAACTATTTTTTGATGATAGTGAAGAAGAAGACTGCACTTAAGAGATAATCGAATCCTTTAGAATTGCCATCAGTATTGTGAGTTTGTTGGGTTTCCAACATTCATCAAAATAATTGTTAATTTTTTAGGTTTAAAGCCTATTTTCGGCTTCCAAAAGACTATGTTATTTATATAGTAGATGCATTAAAAAATGACTTTAAAAACCTACAGATCAACAGCAATACAGCCACTCCTTATAGTGTGTGCTGCTTTAAGGTTTTTTTGCAGAAGGAAGCTTTCAAAAATCTCATGGCAATGACTTTAAACCCGGGATGGCTCAACGCACATTGTCAAAGGTATTAAGCGAAGTTCTGGAGTTAATAGAGGAAAAACTGTGTAAAATTTGGATTGTTTCCAAATTAACAAAAGAGGAAAAGCGTCAAAATAAAAACTATTTTTATTCAAAAACTAATTTCCCGGGCGTTGTCGGCTGCATTGACGGAACACACAACACACGTGCATACAATGGGACCAAAGGAAGATGTTCGCCATTTATATCTGAATAGAAAAGGATATTTTAGTTTAATCGTATTGTTGGCAATAACGTTGTAAATTTCTACTTCATTTTGAGGTTTTTCAATTCCTCCTGTAGCTGCAATGTTTTTATTTTGAGACATTTTTTCTTTAGTTTGGATTTAAGTCCATACTCTGTGCCATTCATCTGGTGTACGCACATAACTATTTAATTGCTCCGCAACATCCTTCCACACCTCATCAAAAGTGGCTTTACTTTCGCCAAAAAGTCTGACTCCACGAGCTACGTTTGGGTGGCCTTCCATTTCTTCAAGCATCATTTCAAATTGCTGTTTTGTAGTTATTTTTACCAATATAAGTACTGAAACACCAAAAAACGTATATAATATTAAATAAATTCAGTTAAAATAAATGAAAATGTTATTTACGTTTCAATTTTTCGTTTTTATTCGTTTGTAAAAATGCATGGCGACAGCTTATTTGTTGTCGCCAGAAAATGAACTTTATGGCGACAGAATTTGACGTCGTCGGGCGACTTTTGCCACACGTAATGGAAAAATTGCAACTAGCAACGCGACACGACTCGCGTCGCAATACGGAATCGACCCATAAATTACTACTACAATTGAAAAAAACAAAGTCAGAAATTAACATAAAAAAGGACTTCTCATTTGTATTTACAGCTTTCGTGTTCATTCCATTTTTTTACAATATATTTTTTATAATAGTAATCTATGTATATAATTCGGCAACTGTTCGTTGAACATGATCTTGTCATTCTATCTTTTAAAACAGTAGATGACTTTATTATTTAAATATTTTGTATTTTTTTCATTGTAATAAAATTAAACAGTCCATAATAGTGATTACTATTTGTTTTACCATTTCGTTAAGATCTTTGTTTTATGTTTCATTTTGAATTTGTTCTAATTTAGCACATGCTCTTTGTTGTTACTAAACGAATAGTATAGGTGTTAATTGTATATTTATATATATAATTTGTTTCATTCATATTTGAGAAATGTGTGTGGAATGCTAAAAATTTTTTAGTGTAGCTAAGATTTGTTAAATAAAAAAAAAAACAAAAATTAAATATAATTGGCTTACTGGTTGGTGTATGTAAAAAACTTAATACAATACAAAAAAATCTTTTAACTAAATTTAAAAAAAGGAAAAAATTTAAATATCGTTTATGGGGAAGCTTGTAAGCCAAGTTTCAACACAAAAAAGTATTTTCTACACTTAAATATAGTTTTTTAAAAACTAAGTAGTTGGGACATAAGTGGTGATTAGGAGAGGTAAGAGGATGGACAAGACGACAAGAAGAACTTCCAGTTTTTTGTTTTGTTAATATGTGGTTGTCTAAATTATATTAGGACTTATGTACAAATTTCTATAGCATATTATCACACAAAGTCTAGTTGTATGTAGACCTGTTTAACACCTATTGACTCGAAAATCATGCGAGCATGTGTAACAACATATTTTGGATCAATGTTGCGTGATACTTCTAATTTTATAGCCCCTACATAGGTATCCGAGCATAACGTCCAAAAGTGAGGTTCTTGCACGGCATAGACACCAGCCAAACCGGTAACTTTTTGATAACACTGAGGTAGTAAACGATCTAAAGCAACCGGTTGACGTTGCATTAGCACATAAATCGATTCCTTGATCAAACTCATCACCGACAAGACAATGAGTATGGAGATGAAAATTGAGCAGATTGGATCGGCAATCATCCAACCGAATAAATGCATTAATACTGCCGATATAATAACACCAACTGAACCGAGAGTATCGGCCAATATGTGTAGGAAGACACCGCGCATAATTTGTGAATTGCTACCATTACCGGATAGGTCATCGCCATGTGAATGACCATGGGAATGTGAATGTCCATGTCCGTGCCCTGTAAAAACAAGAAGATTAGTGAATTTTTTCGATAAATTTATACAATCATTCGGCCTTAGCTGATACTGGAATAAAACCGCAAGGAATTTCCCTTTAGATTCAAAGCCAATTCATAATCTCGTTTCTTACCATCATCCATTGAAATAGCCTGATGACCATTTGAATCTATCAATGCATGACTGCTACCACCATGTGAATGTCCATGACCACCACCGCCATGCGAATGACCATGGCCTCCACCACCATGATTGAAGGCATATATGCCAACAAGATTCACCAATAAGCCCAACACAGATACCACAAAAAGTCGTTCATGTTTAACTTCTGGTGGTTCTATAAGACGTTCTACGCCCTCGGACAATATAAAGAACGCCACAAATATCAGAAACAGGCTATTAACAAAACCAGCCAATACTTCTGCTCTCACATAGCCATATGAGAAACGTTCATTAGCTTTCCATTTGGTAATCACTGATGCTGCCAGACCTGCCAACAAGCCCGTACAGTCAAAGAACATGTGAAATGAATCCGAAATAAGACCTGTAATAAAAATCAAGACACAACATATTAGCTTATCTAAACATAATCATGCATAGAGACACATCATTAGTCTACTAATAGATTGTGGTTATCTTATCTAAACCCCACTCCTTACCTAAACTATTAGTCAAAATGCCATAGAACAGCTCAACAAATGCAAAACTTAAATTTAACATAAGAAATAAAAATAAATTCCTAGAATTTTTATCCGAGAATATTAGACGTTTCCAGCTGTTAAGTGTTTCTTTAATCCGATATGCGAAATTGCCGCGATCTCTATGCGTTAGGGGAATCATGGTCATGACTTGTTAATATCTGTAATTAGAAAATGTTTCACAATTTAGGAACACATTCTAGGTCCACGGAAATCTTTTGCATACGTGGTGTTTACATTTATTCTCTCTTACCCGTGTTTATCCGTTTTGTTGTCTCTGACTGGGGTGGCTTGGCAGTTAGAACGTCTTGATATTCCAGGGCACTTTTTAAAAAATTTGTATGGTTTGTTGATAGCTTATGCTTCTCAATGGCCTTAGGAGACCTATTTTGATACGTATATTATTTAAAACATTAACATTTTCTTTCAGTTTCACAAAATCAAGGTAAAATACAAAAAAACTATACAGTGCGAATCAATCTAATTGACGTTTTGATGACACTCAGCAAAATATTGTTGCCAGATTGTACGATTTCTGAAAATGAGTAATCGGGTAGTTGTTTACGGTAGAGAATGCAGAGACAACAAAAAATTGAGCACAGCCTTACTAGGCGTTTACACCCGACAGTTTGTCTTCAAATACAACTCTGATTTACTAACACATACATGCATTTGTCGGCTGTCTTCCAGCTGTCCATCATTTTTTCACAGACAGTCGGATTAACAAATTTTTGATATTTTTTGTGAAAATGTGTGAGATAATAATTGAAATTTATTGAAAACAAAAGAACATGAACAAAAACAAAATATGTGAACGGTAAACAAAAAGAAATCGACGATTTTCAATCATAATTTTATAACTGTTTTTGCAGTTGTCTGGACGCATACGTCACACAGGCAAGTTTTGGGTTTTTGACAATTAATACATGTACTTAACTGTCCTGTCATGTGTAAACGCAGGGTTATTTACAACTCATATTAGCTCTGTTCCTTTACGTGCAAGAATCTTCAAGTTTTACCACTTTTTACTCGAAAAGCGTTCATTTACTTCAGACACCATACAATTCATATGGTAGCAGTTAACAACTTTTACTACTTTTGCCGGTTTTACTATTTTCAAAAGTAAAGGAACAGACCAATTATGTATATTAAAGCTTGGGTACATAGGTTTGGGGATGTGTAGTCAATATATATTGACTACGCCACTCGGAGACCTTTCGGTCCATTGTGATCATCCATAAATCAGAAAAAGAAGTTCAGAGGTACCTGAAAAGACAAAAGAAGAGAAAAGAGGGTGGGGTTGAGAAAGTAATAATAAATGGATTATTAGAGATGAAAATGTAATAAAGAAAGGAGGATGGTTTATTTGGTGATGGTAGAAAACTGACAGAGAAGTAGTTACGCTTAAGGGTCGCGCCGTCCCAGCCAATTCAAATTTTTGATGATGTTATTCATGATTGTTGGTTCCATGCTTGAGTAGAAGGTTCAGCTTGGAGGAAAGCATACTCTTGTTAATCTATATCGGTTTCGAGTTAACATCGGGCAACGACATAAAATATGCTGAATAGTCTCCGTTTCCTCCTCATCTTCACAGAGCCTGCAATAATTCACGCCATCATCCTGCCATTTGCCGATAAAAGCTCGGATGTTGCAATGACCGGTAATGACTTCCGTCAATACCCTGATTCTGATCTGCTCAAATTTAACGGGTACTTTACACGATATGTTTTTAACATATGGGTTGTCACTTTTTAAATACAAAATAGCTTTGTTCCTTTACTTTTTTAATGGTAAGGGTGGTAGAAGAGAAAAGTGTCAAAATTGCTCTCTCATGAACATTTTTACCAGAAAAGTAAAGGAACGGAAAAATGGTATATCTGGCAGCAATGTCAAAAAGAAACATATAACAATCAATTTTCGTCTTTTATTTCACAGTTTTTAATTTAGTTTTGTCAGCTTTCGACTTTTTCTTCTGTTCATCGTCCATTTTCTTTTTCATTGTGAAATAATCGTCAAACAAAAGTTGAAAAATCAGTTCTGCCATTTATTACCTGCAGAAATTTTGCTGGTAGCCTGTGGTAGAAGAGAAAGCCATTTTCGCTCTCTCTCTACTCTCACTCTCTTAAAAATTGCTTCCAGTTTTGCCACTTTTCGGGGTTAAGGAACGCTTTGCAGGTTAAAAATGGTAACAAATGGGAAAAATGTTAACCTCAGGTAAGTAAAGGAACACAGCTAATGTACAACCCATATGCAAAGTGACAACCCATATGTAAAAAACATATCGTGTAAAGTACCCATAAGAGTGAAGTTGTTCTGTTTGTTGATAGAGTTGGCCAAATGGCTCTTGACACGTTGCACCTTAGGTCTGTTCCTTTACGTGCAAGAATCTTCAAGTTTTACCACTTTTTACTCGAAAAGCGTTCCTTTACTTTAGACACCATACAATTCATATGGGAGCAGTTTACAACTTTTCCCACTTTTGCCGGTTTTACCATTTTTAAAAGTAAAGGAACAGGCCACTTGATTCATTGTGCCATAGTTACTTGGCTCGTTCTTCAAAGGGTACATAACTAGGCGTTTGCACCAGGCAGTTTGTCTTCAAATACAACACATACAAAAATTTTCGGCTGTCTCCCAGCTGTTCATCAGTTTTTTCACAGACAGTAGGGTTAACAAGTTATTGACATTGAAAACAAAATGGCATGAACAAAATTTGTGAAAGGAAAACAAAAGGAAATCTATGATTTTCACTCATAATTTTACAACTGTTTTTGCAGTTGCCGGGACGGCTACGTCACACAGGCAAGTTTTGGGATTGTGACAATCAATACATGAAGTCAACTGTCCTGGAATGTGTAAACGCAGGGTAAGCAGCCTCGCCTGCTTAATGGACCATTTAGATATGACATCATTAGCCGGATTTAGCGCATTATCAGGTTTTATTTACTAAATCCAGCCAAAATCTACCAGATTTCCCATACAAAAATAAATCCTCGTATTGAGTGGATCTGTTTTAAATCCGGCATAAATCCTCGTATACAACTCTGTTTTTTGCAACATGTTGCTAGAAAATACAGGAAGTTGCAAGTTGACACATGAAACAAGGTAGATGCATCGGTGAATTCCTACAACAAAAAAAATTTAAAATGTCAAAATTTGTAAACGATACGAAAAAATTAAATTTGTTTTGATGTACAAAGTTGATTTTAATCAAACAAGACTAATATTTACGATGTCTAAGCAATAAAATAATTCTTTATTTGCTCTTTAGTTAGCATTATTAGCATATGGCCTGTTCCCGTACTTTATAAAGTGGTAAAAGTCGTAAAAGTTGTAAAAGTCGTAAACGATTTTCATATAAAATTTGTGTACGGGAACGCAAAATGTGTAAAAGTGGTAAAAATTGTAAAAACTTTTTAGTTCTGGAACAGAGCTATAATGTGCTAACATTTTCAGTATTAAACAATAAATTTCTAATTTTACTTAGGTTTTTTGGGACGAATTCAATTTACAAAAAATTCTTTTGACGTTTCAAATTCGATCAGATGGGCTGATGCATCTACCTTGGTAATTGTGCTATGAACAAAAATCAGCTGACGCCATTTAAAACCTCTAACAGGTATATCTAAATGCAATGAGATTTTTACTGGATTTATTAAATCCAGTCGAGGATTTATGACTAGTCTAAATGAGCTATAACTTCCTATCATGGTACAATAAAGTAGAGGTGGGCCAGGTATGAAAATCGCTGAAAAATACAACCCTGCAGCCATGGCTTGAAACGACAAAAGGCATGGTACAATAATAAAGGTAGATGTATCTGCATAGCTAGCCCGTTTTACAAAAACATATAAAATTTAGAACTCCACTGTTTATATGTTAAAAGTACCAAATAGAGTAAAAAAGAAAAATTACTTTGACTAGGCTCCAGAATATTGTTGATAGAAAAATGTTCGAAAAATAGCAAAAGCCATTGTAGTGAAACATTAGGCCTGTTCGATAACTTCGCAACTAAAAGTATTTACAAAATATACTGAACATCATGTCGTGGATATTATACCCCGGTTACACTATTGAAGGTTAACCCACTGGGTTTAATAGATCCAGTGGGTTAATCTTAGCTGGTTACACTTAGCTTTTCGAGGATATAAACTGTCAGCTGATGTTTGTTTACGTATACATACAAAATAACTAATAAAGTCGTGTTTTACACTTTTACAATTTCTCGTATGACAATTTCTCATATTGGTATATTTTACACACAGGGATACATTTTTTTATCATGGTATCAAGCGTACTTTTTGTTTAATAAAGTGTCTAAAGTAAAAAAAATAAATAATTTTATGATTTTCAAATAACTTTAGATTCATTAACTCCATAAAATCTCATGCGACCAATCGTAGACGTGTAAAACACGACTAACTCTGTTGCAAAAACAGTTGCAACTTTTGGTACTTTTTGAGTAGAGTTGGATTTTTTGCACAAATACCGAATACAACACTGTATTTTTGGTGGATTTGTGCTGGATTTAAAATAAACCCAGTCGTGAGTGGATTTAATTTTTGTATGGCAAATCTGGTCAGATTTGACCAGATTAAGCAATAAATCCTCATGAAGTGGGTTAGCCCGGCAAAAAGCTGTAGTGTAACCGTGCTATTAAACACGATAAATACAAAAAAATTAAAATTTAAGGCATAAGTTGAATATACGGACTAGATTCGGATCGATGATAAAAAAATATCGGTTTGAAGGAAAATGTTGTTCGCGTTAGCCTAGATTTGTTCCTGTCCATAGGAGAAAGTCTCAAATCCCCGGCCGAAGGCCGGCTATATATAAAAAATTTCGATTTAAACTAAACATATCGTCAAAACCAAGGGATTTTTTGAACTTTCGGAGCCTATATGTCGGGAAGTATGGATCCATGCCATGCTATATATATGCCCATGATATATATATTGACGTGATCAGCACTGCAAGCCCTATCTGTGGTAAGAATTTCAGGCCGATCCAGTCCAAACATTCATCCTGCTCCAAAGTTAACATTATTTTACCAGAAATGACGCAAAACTTTACCCAAACGTAGTATGTGCTTTCCGCTAGAATGACGTGTTTGTACCACATACTTATTTTAAGTTCAGGTGTAAATTAGGTTTTAAATCCCCGATTAAACATGCCCAACAAGTACGGTTGATTTAAAACGGAAATGTGGTTACTCAACGTGCTTTTATCAATATGTATTGGCAACCCTAACACTCAATGGCAAAAGAGAAATACACAAACTGTCAAATGCAGTCAGCAGGGAGGCGGTAAAAGCATTAAAGAAGAAAGCGATCAAAACAAAAGCCTAAAAGTTTTTCACATCTGTTGTTTAAAAATAGAATTTTGAAAATTCCTCCAATTGATGTGAAAATACGACGACTGACAATTCTTTTGGTTCTCACATGCAATTCAATTGTTCAGAGAAGATCGTGGGAGATCGAGAAAATTCGGGTCAATTCAAGAAAAAAAAAAGACATTTTGTGTGAAGAAGAGCAAAAATCTATAAAAGGTACATGCAGCAAATCACATTCGATAATAACGTTAAAATACGTGACTCATAAAGATAATAATTTGTGTATTAACAAAAAGTTTTCAATATTTTTGTACTTGTAGAATCAAAGAAAAGTGAAATTTGTTGAATTATTAACGTAATGACAAGTTCGAATGCAACAGATGACCAACAAGGGGCGGAGGCTCTAACCTATAAAGATAAAGGCAATCAGGCATTTAAAGATGGCAAATGGGATGAGGCCATCAAGTTGTACACACTGGCCATAAAGAAAGGTGAAAAGCACAAGGAATTGCCGATATTCTATAAAAATCGTGCCCAGGCCTATTTGAAGGAGTCCAAATGGGAGGAGGCATTGGCCGATTGTAATGAATCGCTGAAATTGGCACCCAAAGATCCAAAGGCCCTATTTAGAAGAGCTCAAGCATATGAGGGCCTAAAGAAATATCCTGAAGCCTATAAAGATGCCACAGATTTATTCAAAGCAGATCCTGGCAATCAATCGGTCCAACCTATGCTAAAGCGTCTTCATTTGATTGTGCAGGAGAAGGCGGCCGAAAATGCCAAGACTTCAAATAAAGTCCAACAAATGATGGAATTGGGTTTCGAAATGGCAACACCTATAGATAAACGTAGATCGGCTGTAAATAATCTCTTGGTCTTGGCCAAGGATGAAGTTGGTGCTGATATGCTGTACAAGGCAGGATGCATACAGAAAATTGCCTCCATAACCAAGGTGGAAAAAGATGCTGACATTTATGTTAATTTTGTTCGTGTTGTAGCAGAATTGTGTAACAATTCTGTGGAACGTACCAAAGGCGTACTAACCGAGTTGGGTGTACCATGGTTTATGCGTGTGCTGGATCACAAACATGAAGAACGCGTTGCAGCGGCACAGTACTGTTTGCAGACCATTCTAAATGCCCTGTCTGGTATGGACATAAAACCCGATAGCAAACCCAACAAGGAGTTAGTCACTCAGAATCAAAAGGAAATCGATACTATGCTGTCATGTCTGTTGTACAGTGTAACAGATCGCACAATTTCGGGACCTGCACGAGATGCTGTCATGGAATTGCTAACACGTAATGTCCACTACACAGCATTGGAATGGGCTGAACGTTTGGTGGAACTAAGGGGTCTTTGTCGCCTCTTGGATGTGTGTTCCGAGTTGGAGGAATACAAATACGAAAGTGCCATGGATATTACATCATCTTCTAGAACCATTGCTGCAGTATGCTTGGCCCGTATCTATGAGAACATGTATCACGATAAGGCCCGTGAACGCTTTATGGAACAAATTGATGAGTACATTAAGGACAAGCTATTGGATCCTGAATTAGAATCCAAGGTGAGAGTGACTGTGGCAATTACCTCCCTGCTTTTGGGTCCTCTGGATGTTGGTAATCAAATTATTGGCCGTGAAGGTATTTTGCAAATGATTTTGGCCATGGCCACAACTGATGATGTTTTACAACAAAAAGTGGCCTGTGAATGTATTTATGCCGCTGCCTCCAAGAAGGACAAGGCAAAGGCTTTGTGTTCCGGTGGTGTGGATATACTCAAGAAACTTTATCACTCCAAGGATGATGGCATTCGAGTACGTGCCCTTGTGGGTCTTTGCAAAATCGGCAGTTATGGTGGTGAAGATGCGGGTATACGTCCATTTGCCGATGGAGCCAATCTCAAGTTGGCCGAGGCCTGTAGACGGTTCCTCATTAAACCTGGCAAAGATAAGGATATTCGTCGCTGGGCTGCTGATGGTTTAGCCTATTTGACATTGGATGCTGAAGTCAAGGAGAAGTTAATTGAAGATAAGGCTGCCATTCATGCCCTCATTGATTTGGCCCGCACCGGAGATCAGTCTTGTTTGTATGGTGTGGTCACCACCTTTGTGAATTTGTGTAATGCCTATGAGAAACAGGAAATCTTACCTGAAATGATTGAACTGGCCAAATTTGCCAAGGTCCACATACCCGAAGAACACGATTTGGATGATCATGATTTTGTACAAAAACGTATTGCAGTTTTGGCCAATGAAGGCATCACCACAGCCCTGGTGGCCTTGTCAAAGACGGAAAGTAATAATTCCCGTGAACTTATTGCTCGTGTGCTGAATGCTGTTTGCAGCTTGCAAGAATTGCGCGGCAAAGTTGTTCAAGATGGTGGTGTGAAGTGTCTGCTAAAATTGGCCTTGGAGGGTACTGATAAGGGTAAACGTCACGCCTGTCAAGCCCTGGCACGTATTGGTATTACCATCAATCCCGAGGTGGCCTTTGCTGGACAAAGAAGTTTGGATGTTATAAGACCACTGTTGAATTTATTGCCTCAAGAATGCACCGCCCTGGAGAATTTCGAAGCCCTTATGGCCCTCACAAATTTGGCAGCTATGAACGAGAGTGTACGCTTACGTATAATGGAGGAACAGGGTATAACTAAAATTGAATTTTATCTTATGGAAGATCATGAACTACTTACCAGGGCTGCTGCTCAATGTCTCTGCAATATGGTTATGTCCGAAGAGGCTGTAAAGCGTTTTGAGGGCGAAAATGATCGTGTGAAATTTTTGGCTTTACTTTGTGAATTGGAAGATGAGGAGACTGTTAAAGCCTGTTCCGGTGCCTTGGCCATTCTAACATCAACTTCAAAGAAATGTATTAAAAAGATATTCCAAGTTAAAAATTGGCTTGAAATCTTACACGTCCTCATTGCAAATCCCAGTCCTGCTGTTCAACATCGTGGTGTGGCATTAATATTGAATATGATTAATGCCGGCGAAGATATTGCTGCGGAATTATTGAAAACTGATATTATGGAATTGTTGAGTGGTCTTTCACAATTACCCGATGAAAGTCGTGCCAAGGCAAGAGAATTGGCGGCCGAGTGTCTGCAAGCAGCTGAACGTTTTAAGCTTATTCAAAAAGCTGAATAAAAATGCAATTTAGAGATTTTAACACAAAATATTAAGATTTTATCATACATACATATTTTCATTATTTTATTTTCATAATTTTTTTGCTACATTGTTGTAGTCAACAACAAGGTCCTTTTAAATTCGTCATCTGTTTTTATTATTCATTTAAAGAAAAAAATATTGACAATAATTAATTGTATGTTTTTTATGTTGTACTTAAATTAGTGAATTATTTCAAATTCACGGTATTACTTTTTTTTATAAAAAGTGAAATAAACATATTTTTATAAATGTTTTCATATACATGTAAATGGTTTTTATTTAATTTAATTTTGGAATGTTTCTAATGCCGGGCATACACTATGGGCATGCAGGACAGCATTTGTAATAGTATTAGTAAATTTTGAAGTTTCTGTCAATGTATTTGGGAGTAGTTTTGGCAGGATTGAAATCAAAATAGTTTTGATTTTGTAAATTGTTGGGGTCTTGGTTGCAAAGACGTATAGCAATAAAGACCCGAACAAATGCATTTTCCAAAAACATATGCTAATAGTTCCACATTTTGGTTACAGATGGCTACACAACTCACTGGAATTGATAACAGCAATGCCAATCGTTTTTGATTCCCATTTCTCGCGGCAGAAAACATTAATGTCGTGTTTTGTGGCTGAAATTTATTTCTTCACTATTTCTTATTTTTTATTTAATAAAAATACAAAAGTCAACTCCGTAAAATTTGAGTTTTAATGTTTTTCTTGTCAATATTCCAATGAGTAACAGTTTTCGTTTAACAGAATGTTGCTATGATATCATAGCAACAGAGGTTAACTCCCTCTACAGTTAATTTTTCACAATTGACTTTTCCTATCTTATAATATTGACATCTTTGTTGGTTGGTAAAATGAGGAACACACAATTTATATTTTTATACAAAAGAACACAATGTTTATTTAAGGAAGTAAAGACTCAGACTGAAGAAAATTTTCATAAATTTCTGTATATATGGTATAACATGTATATATGGTAAAAATGCATTGTAAACAAACCCACTTGTTGCTTAATTTTGAAGTTTTAGGAATTCAGGCAAAGACGTATAGCAACAAAGACCCGAACAAATGCATTTTCCAAAAACATATGCTAATAGTTCCACATTTTGGTTACAGATGGCTACACAACTCACTGGAATTGATAACAGCAATGTCAATCGTTTTTGATTCCCATTTCTCGCGGCAGAAAACATTAACGTCGTTTTTTTTTGGCTGAAATTTATTTCTTCACTATTTCTTATTTTTTATTTAATAAAAAAACAAAAGTCAACGCCGTAAAATTTTAGTTTTAATGTTTTTCTTGTCAATATTCCAATGAGTAACAGTTTTCGTTTAACAGAATGTTGCTATGATATCATAGCAACAGAGGTTAACTCCCTCTACAGTTAATTTTTCACAATTGACTTTTCCTATCTTATAATAGGGGTGTCTTTTTACTTACTAAATGTTGCTGGAACATTTTTTTCAGCAACTTTTCCTTTATACAACTGTCAAAATCTGCAACATTAGTAATAATTATTACTAATTATCACGTAAAAAGACACAGCTAATATTGACATCTTTGATTCAGGAAAAACAAGGGTTCTATAGATTTTTTTCATTTAAATCTACCTCTTTACTTATACCATGATATTGACAACTCATATTTCAATGGTATGTAGTTAGAAATATTATTTATGTTTACAGTGAATGTTTTACAAGTGTCTACAACATCTCCCTTTTTTTAAGTTAATCGATAAATCTGGCTTAGATCTTGTGAAATCTTGTGACAAAAAAAGTGGTGTTTAAAACCTTCTTAAATCAACAATCCACGGAATTACAGTGAATTTATATCGCGTTCATTAATATCCTCGTTAAAAACGAATACTTAGTACAACTTTTTTTTTATTATTTATCATTAAATTAAGTTAATTTCCTTCTGAAATTTAGTTTCCTTTTAATAGTATAAGAATTGTTTGTTGTTTGTTGGCAAATGGTGTGAGAAACAAATTTATATTCTCTTGTTAAACGGCAATCAAGTAGAAACGTTCGGAATCGAATCAACAACCTATCTAAATTGAGAGAAAAGTTTAAAAAAGATAATTAAAATTAATCGGAGTGTGTTTAGTTTCGTGTTAAATTGTTCTAAACTGTTTAAATTGCCATAAAATCACATCTGATCATAAAAATATTAAATCAAGTGGTAAAAATTGTGTCAAACTCATCATCTGTTCACTGAAAAGTGAATTAAATCGATGTTTGGAGCTAGCTGTGGGGATATTAACCAACTACCCCTACCCCCTCGAAAGGCCTTTCAACGTGGGAGCAGCGCCAATTAACAAGTAAGTGGTCAAACTCTTATACTCATATCAAATAAACACAAAAAGTGCTAAGAAACCCAGAGAATAAACAGAAAAACCGTTATATCTCTCAATTCATACAATCATTCTAAAAGTTGTAAAAATTAAAAACAAATTTTTTTCAAAAATTTTTAAAACTTTTTGAATTTACTATGATTTAAAATAAATTTAAAAAATATCCTTGGGTTTATTTGTGTTTGTTTGATCGTTTTGCGTTTATACACTAGTGATGTAGATCTGGTTGTAATTTTAATGTTAAGCACAGTGCTAACAGTTGACAAGCTGTTAAAGGTTTTGTTCCTCTGTTAGTTTTGTTAGAGAGAGAATATAGTTTGAAAAGCACTGCCTTGGTACATTTTTCAATTGCTAATAACTAATTTTTGTTTGGATTTTTGTTTAATAAATTTTACGATTTATCATTACTATTGCAACCAGTAAACATCATTAGTCATTGTTTTTATATCTGATGTGATTTTGCTATATAATTCGATCCTGATTATTACAAATTCGCGTTTAAATCCTTGTTAAAGAAATTCAAAGCTGATGACATACGCTAGTATGTGTGTGTGTGCATAAACCCATTCAGGTCATTGCACTCACAGCTGTTTTGATGACCATAATCAGAAACGAAACAAAAGAAAGAACACACACACACATAGTTTTTTTGGTATATTAATGATCTTTCTAATGTCGTCGAGTTGATGTAAAGAACTTTGCTTCGAAACCGTAATTTCTATTTCCTGGCCGATTTTACATTCACATCCATGGATGAATTACATGCATATATTTAAAAACAAGAAGATTTAAAAGGAAAACTAAGCTTAATTAATTTGCTACCTCACACCATTTCACGCTTACATCAAAGAAATAATATTTGTTTATGAATTACTATATCCCCACATACATATTTAATTTATACTGATATTTAAAATTTGAAACACATAGATCTGGCTCAAAACTTGTTGATATATTTTTATATGGTTTTTTTTTTAACCAAAGCTACTGATTTCTTATTGATGTTTGGTATGAATTTTGTATACTTCGAATTTAGCTTTCTAGCATTGTTTTCTCTGCTCCATTTCATGATTGTAGAATTAAGTTGAGGATTATTTATAGATTTTTTTTAATGGAATATATTTTTAATAAAATGTTTGGTTTTGTAATCATGTACTAAACGAACTTTTCGAGTTTGATTAGTAGGGGTTCGGAATAGACGGGTAAGGAAATGGATATGGGTTTACTATGAGTATTTGGATCTGTTTTTGGACTTGATAGTAAACAGGTAGGGAGGGTCTACATGCAACTTCCAGCTATGCATGTCATAAACCAGCTATGGTGGAAATAGCTCTTTCTTTCTATTTCTTATGGGACTATGGGTATTTTCCTTTCTTTTTTTTCAATTTTCAACTGCCTGTCTTTTGTCTTCTCTCAACATTAAATGCACGCATAAAAAAAATTAAAACTAGTAGCTCGCAAAAATTAGTTGTTGATCATTGGCAAGATCCCACCCCAACCCACGAGCAATAAGGCCGGTGAATATGCGTGTAGCCTATTGATCCAACTTAGACAACATCCTTTGGAAACAATTTTAGCTCAATCGAACCGATGCTCGCTACAGTTTTTGGCGCCCAACGTGGGGCCCGAGTGGTATATAATTTATCTATATATTATCAGAAATTCTTGTTGTTTCATTGCAACGTAGCAAATCCACTTGGGTTCCCTTTTTAATCTGCTATACTTTATTTTCTTACTTTTTTTTCATTTTTCTGTCAGTATAACTTTTAGTCTTTGGAATTTTTATGTTTTGAATGCAGAGATGCTATGACATAATACCAGGATTGATGTTATTCTGCCCTCTTATTCTACTTAGGAGTTTTCTTGGGACATTATGGTCGATTGAATTCAGTTACTGGATGAGATTCTAGTACTGACATCAACTTTGAGGTCTCAGATAAAGCTTTTAGTTCTATCCTTTTTATGATTTGGAATTTACAGGCATTATGGATGATGTTTGTAACCATCGTAAAATCTTATCCATAGTCCTTTCTTTTTCCTAACTTTTATTTTTAGTACCTTTCTTTTCCATTTCCCCATGTCCTGGTTTATTTCTTTTTAAATTTTTTTTCTCAACCTTATCCTGATTTTCCGATCACCCGAAGAAATCAAACTCGTTCTGTGAATATTTTTGCCGATTTTTGATACAATTTGTTTTAATTTTTTTTACTTTTATTTTGGTTTTTGGTCTGAACTTTGTTGATTTAAATAATGCCTCTGGAAAGGAGTTCTGAGGACATTTCTGCAAGCGGAGCAGCCGCTGCAGAGTATGCAATTATTTGCAGCATTTGTAACTCAGCCATACAAAATCCATCAGTTTTATTTGAAACTGCATGCAAGCACTCTTTCCACAAAATTTGTATTACCAATTACGTAAGGACACATTCTGATTGTCCCGTTTGCAATGCAAAAATTGTAGGCAATAGCAAGGCGTCAGGTTCTCAGAAATCTACATCCTCCGTTTCAACTAGATCGTCTTCTAAGGCGAAGAATTATGATTCTAATCGGACAGAAGATTCTTCCCGCCAGGATTCTCTTCCTAATTCCAATTATTCCAATGGAACCAATGCTTCTCAACCAGGTCTTACTGCTGATAATGTTCGTGATATTGTTTCGTCTTTGATGAGTAGTCAGCGGGCTGACCTTGTTGAGACTTTGACTGTTCAAATGGCCTCCATGGTGGAGAGAACTGTAGAGGCTAGCTTTGCTCGTCTGAATCTCAATACTGACCCTCAGACTCGTGATGCTTCGTCTCCGGTACTGTCCAGAGGTGGTCCAGAGATACCACATGTTAGTGATGTCGAACAGAGGGCGTTAGAGGAACTGTTAGGTATACCTCCTTCTAATCATGGACAAGGTGCCAATCATTCTGATCGTGGTAACCATGGAGGAAATTCTGCTAACGGGTCTAGTGATAGCTTTCCATCAACCAGCAGCGATTTATCTACACGTCCTGACAAGGTTAGCCAGATAATTGCTAACTGGAAGTTAAAGTTTAGCGGAAGTTCCAATAGCATGCCAGTAGACAACTTCATTTATAGAGTAGAAGCTCTTACCCGACAGACCTTAAATGGCGATTTTGACACTCTTTGCCGAAGTGCGAGTGCTCTCTTTGATGGGAAGGCCAGTGATTGGTTCTGGAGGTACCATAGAACTGTGCGTGTGGTGCGTTGGTCCGGGCTTTGCACGGCCTTGCGACAACAGTACAGGGACTCCAGAACCGACATTGACATTAAAGAGCTGATCCGAGACAGGAAACAAAAGCCAAATGAACCGTTTGATTCATTTTATGATTCTGTCATTGATTTAGTCGATCGATTAAACAAACCTATTGATGACAGGACACTTGTTGAAATACTGCGCAGAAACTTACAGCCAGATATTCAACACGAAATTTTGAATATGACAATTAATTCCGTGAGTCAATTGAGAGAGATCTGTCGCCGCCGAGAGTTTTTCCTGCAGGATATAACCCGACGACATGGATTCTCCGGTAGTAGAAGTAACAACTTCTCTAGACGAGCAGCGGAGCTTGACCTAGATGAACCTGTTGGTAATGAGTTACTTCTGTCTGAGGAAGTTTCAGAGATCTCGTCCATTTGTTGGAACTGCAGGATGCCCGGACACAGATACCAGGAGTGCGTAGCCGATCGTACGGTATTCTGTTATGGCTGCGGTACACCACAGGTTTATAAGCCAAATTGCAGCAAGTGTAAAGGAAGTTCAAAAAACTTCCAGGGTACAGCACTGAAGAGTGCGGCCAAACAATTGACTCATCAGCAGTCCCCAAAAACCAATTAAAGATCCTTGCTCGTCCTTCCGATTGTTCAGATAAGGATATCGAAGGCAAACAACCCTACCTTGATTGTTCTAATTATATACCGATTGAGTCAAGTAAAACCACCCCCGATACCAACGTTTTGATGAATAATTCTTCTTCTTCCCCAAAAGGACCTCGTCCTCTCATACCCTTTCACGTCAGATTAGAAAACTACAACAAAATTAGGAATCGTATTTTCAATAAAGAACCCAAAACTACTCGTTCTGCCAATAGAATCCGAGGTTTTTGGAAAAACGTGAAATCCTTAAAGAGAAAGTTTACCATTTCTATCCTTGATAGGCCTGGTGACATTCGTCCTTATGCCGAGGTTCAGTTGTTAGGCAAGACTATGCGCGGTCTTTTGGATACAGGTGCATCCGTGACATGTTTTGGATCAAAGGCAGCTGTTGATTACCTTGGTTCTGCATGTCCTTATAAAAAACTAAATACCATTATCAATACAGCGGATGGTAAACCACAGACCATTGCTGGTGTTTTTACGACGGATGTCTCTTTCAGAGGTTTTACACACCCTATTACAATATATATTGTGCCAAATTTGTCTCAAGACCTAATTTTGGGAATTGATTTTTGGCAAATGTTTAATCTTCTTCCCCCTTCTCTTCTGAAAAATGTCTCTAGTTTGGAACTGTCAGTGCAAAATGATAGCTCGTTGGATCAGAAACAGTTGACCATGCAACAAAAGTATCAGCTCCAATGTGCGATCGATATGTTTCCCTCATTCGCGAAGGAGGGCCTGGGAAAAACCAATGTCATATGTCATACTATAAACACTGGTAATGCCACCCCCATAAAGCAAAGACATTTCCCAGTCTCTCCGGCGATAGAGAAACTTATCTACGAGGAGCTAGATCGCATGTTGTCCATGGGTGTTATTGAGGAATCCTCGAGTCCTTGGTGTTCTCCTATAGTATTGCACAGGAAGCCAGGAAAAAACCGTTTATGTTTAGACAGTAGAAAATTGAATGCCGTAACTGAAGGAGATGCCTATCCACTTCCCCATATCGAGGGAATATTAAGTCGATTGCCCAAGGCCGAGTTCATATCCAGCCTTGATCTCAAGGACGCGTTTTGGCAGATACCTCTAGACGAATCGTCGAAAGGTAAGACTGCCTTCACTGTTCCTGGGAGACCGCTCTACCACTTTAAAGTCATGCCCTTCGGGCTATGTAACGCCCCACAAACAATGTGTAGGTTAATGGACAGAGTGGTTCCGGCGTCTCTCAGGACTGAAGTGTTGGTCTACCTGGATGATTTGCTAGTGGTATCTCCAACGTTTGAACGGCATGTTGAGGTGTTAGTGGAAGTGGCAAAGTGTCTCCGGAAGGCAGGTCTAACAATAAACGTTGAAAAAAGCAAATTTTGTATGACAGAGGTACGGTACTTAGGACACGTTGTTGGAAACGGTACGATTAGGACCGATCCTGACAAGATTTCCGCCATCACCGAATTTCCTATACCTAGATCCGTAAAACAAGTTCGACGATTTCTTGGTATGTCCGGTTGGTACCGGAAGTTCATCAGGAATTATGCTGCTATTTCTACCCCATTGACCGATTTGTTGAAAACCAACCGAAAATTTGTGTGGACCAATGAGGCCCAAAAATCCTTTGAAGATTTGAAGTCTATCCTTAGTTCAGCCCCTGTCTTGCATAGTCCAGATTTCTCACAGCCGTTCTTTATACACTGTGATGCAAGCAAGACAGGAATAGGAGGAGTCTTGGTGCAAAAGAATGCGGAGGGTGATGAGTTTCCGATAGCATTTATGTCTAAGAAACTCAACCAAGCCCAACGTAACTATAGCGTCACCGAACAAGAATGCTTAGCAGCAATGCTTTGCATTAAAAAGTTCAGAGCTTATGTCGAGGGACATGAGTTCACGGTGATCACCGATCACGCCTCTCTTAAGTGGCTCATGTCCCAGACTGACTTAAGCACACGGCTGGCTAGGTGGGCCTTGAAACTTCAAGGATACCGGTTTAGAATAGAGCATAGAAAGGGGTCGCAGAATATAGTTCCTGATGCGCTTTCGCGTACTAACACTGAGGATTTATCGGAAATAGGATGTTTGTCGGAGGTAATTGACGAACGTGGCGTTTTCGTTGATCTAGAGTCGGTTCACTTCTCTTCAGATGAGTACAAGGAATTAGTGAGAAAGGTGGTGGACAATATTGCTTCTACTCCAGATCTAAAAGTGATTGATGGTTATGTCTATAGGAGAACCGAACATGCGGTAGGTGACCCTGTCACTGACGATTTAGCATGGAAGCTTTGGGTTCCTAAGAGTATGGTTCCTGAAATTCTTCAGAAGTATCACGATGATCCAGTGTCAGCTCATTGTGGCATCAATAAGACTCTGGAGAAAATACGCAGATTTTTGTTCTGGCCTAATCTGGTGAATGATGTGAAACATTATATTAATTCGTGTGAAGTCTGCAAGAGCACGAAACACCCGAATGTGGTGATGAGACCTCCAATGGGAGACACTGGTACCACATATCGCTTTTTCCAACGTCTCTATGTTGACTTCATTGGCCCTTACCCTCGGTCTAGGTCAGGGAATATAGGCATTTTCATTGTTTTGGATCATTTTTCCAAATTTTGCTTCCTGAAACCTGTAAAGAAGTTTACCGCTGATGCAGTCATAAAATATATGGAAGAAGATTTATTCCACACATTTGGTGTTCCAGAGTGTTTAATATCTGACAATGGGACCCAATTTAAGGCGAAAAAATTTAATGAGTTGTTAGATTCTTATAAAATATCGCACGTTTACACCGCAGTTCATTCGCCACAGGCGAATGCTTCTGAAAGGGTAAACAGGTCAGTCATTTCCGCCATTAAAGCCTATGTCAAACCCGACCAAAAAGATTGGGATGAGAAGCTAAGTCATATTGCTTGTGCTCTTCGTTCCACTGTGCATGCTTCCATTGGAACCTCGCCTTACTTTATGACATTCGGTCAGCACATGGTGACGAATGCCTCGACATACCAACTTCTTAGAAAGCTAAATGTTTTGGATGATAGATCCATGAACTTTTCCAGATCGGATACATTTGACATTATCAGATCTAAAGCTGCAGATGTTATGAGGAGACAACAGGAACGTAATGAAAGACAATATAATTTACGATCCAGACCTGTTTCATATGACGTAGGACAAGAAGTTTACAGGAGGAACTTTAGCCAAAGTAATTTTGAGAAAGGCTATAACGCAAAACTGGCACCAACCTTCATTAAAAGCAGAGTCAGGCGTAAGCTTGGTAATTGTTACTATGAATTGGAGGACCTCCAAGGCAAATTAATCGGAACATACCATGCCAAGGATATAAGACAGTAGTCTGTATCTCCAGGTGGTATCAGCCTTTATATCCCTTTGGTCTAGTAAGTCTGATTTTGGAGGGGGGGTATATGTAGGGGCACCTGTAGATACCCTTATGCATTTAGATTTTTGGATTTATTATGGCACCCCCTATAATAAGAGTTGGACATCTCTTCTTACATCTGTTGTCGGTCCGAATATTAACTTACATTATGCTTTACAGATGTTATCTTACATTACATACTTCTTTAGAATTCTATTTATAGAACTTCACTTGGGATGAGATCGCTCTGTTAGCTCTGTTCTGTTTTCCGAGTTTGTGATCACCAACACATCAAACATTAACATTACAGCATAATCGGTTGTTGTTCACTCTAAGCTCGTTGGTAACCCAAGCTTGCGATAGCTCAGTGGGTGTGCTGTGCAGTACGGGTCGTGGAACCTAGGTTCGATTCCCACGACCAGCGATGTTTTTTTTTTGTTTCTTCTTATTACTATAATTTAAGCAAATGGTTTTTTTTATAGATTTTCATTTTTTTTATCTTATAACTTAATGGAAATTATATAGAGATAAATGCACATAAATTCTGGTTTGATGGTTATAATTTCATCCCAAAAGCTTTTGTTTTTTTTTTTTTCGGGTGTTAAAATTTCCCTTTTGTAACAGAAAGTGGAGAGAAATACTTTCCCTTTTTATTACCTTTCTCTTTTCATTCAAAGTCATACCCACACATAGATAACATTGTCATATTTCGTTGAGTGAAATATAATTTTTTTTATGATTTTTATTAGAAGCCATATTTATTCTGGAATTTTGGGTCTGTATGGGTAATTCAGCCATTTCTCTTGCAAAATAGCCGAGGTTACAAAAGGTGGCTAAGGGTAAAATTTGCTGATCATTTTGTTCTAACCTTGACAGTGTTAATTTCATTATTCAAGTGCTTCATTATCAGTCCTTAAAAGAAAGTATTATCCTTTCGAGTGATTAAAGTTATATCCTTGAACCTATTTTGTAAAAATCCTTGTTCAAGAGAAACGAAGATCTTGCGTGAAACATATTTGTTGTCATTGTAACCAAAAGTGGCTGTTCGCTGTATTAGAGTGGCAATTAGTTCGGTTTTTTTGCTAACCTATAAATTTTACCAAAAATATCTGGTCGCCACAATCAACATTTTTATCCTTGAGGGTTTTTGAATGAAAATTCTTTGGTGGCCTGATGCAAAATCCTGTTCCTGAGCACTTGGAAATTCCCTGCCAATATTATTCAAATTCGTTTGGATATTTCTACTTTGGTAAGCCCAAGACACCACATAAAACCTCTCTAATATACGAGAGCTAATTTTCCTTTGGTATGTTTTGCATTCTTATGTTTCTAGAACACCCTTTTCCCTGGTTCTGCAATCTGTTCCCCCTTATGCCTACAAGCTTTTTGCCCGGAGAGATTCATCAAGTATATGCAGTGTTTAGTTGTTTCTGGTGATCGTGCCAAACGGTTGTATAACCATCAAAGCCGACGGGAAATCTTGTGACAAAAAAAGTGGTGTTTAAAACCTTCTTAAATCAACAATCCACGGAATTACAGTGAATTTATATCGCGTTCATTAATATCCTCGTTAAAAACGAATACTTAGTACAACTTTTTTTTTATTATTTATCATTAAATTAAGTTAATTTCCTTCTGAAATTTAGTTTCCTTTTAATAGTATAAGAATTGTTTGTTGTTTGTTGGCAAATGGTGTGAGAAACAAATTTATATTCTCTTGTTAAACGGCAATCAAGTAGAAACGTTCGGAATCGAATCAACAACCTATCTAAATTGAGAGAAAAGTTTAAAAAAGATAATTAAAATTAATCGGAGTGTGTTTAGTTTCGTGTTAAATTGTTCTAAACTGTTTAAATTGCCATAAAATCACATCTGATCATAAAAATATTAAATCAAGTGGTAAAAATTGTGTCAAACTCATCATCTGTTCACTGAAAAGTGAATTAAATCGATGTTTGGAGCTAGCTGTGGGGATATTAACCAACTACCCCTACCCCCTCGAAAGGCCTTTCAACGTGGGAGCAGCGCCAATTAACAAGTAAGTGGTCAAACTCTTATACTCATATCAAATAAACACAAAAAGTGCTAAGAAACCCAGAGAATAAACAGAAAAACCGTTATATCTCTCAATTCATACAATCATTCTAAAAGTTGTAAAAATTAAAAACAAATTTTTTTCAAAAATTTTTAAAACTTTTTGAATTTACTATGATTTAAAATAAATTTAAAAAATATCCTTGGGTTTATTTGTGTTTGTTTGATCGTTTTGCGTTTATACACTAGTGATGTAGATCTGGTTGTAATTTTAATGTTAAGCACAGTGCTAACAGTTGACAAGCTGTTAAAGGTTTTGTTCCTCTGTTAGTTTTGTTAGAGAGAGAATATAGTTTGAAAAGCACTGCCTTGGTACATTTTTCAATTGCTAATAACTAATTTTTGTTTGGATTTTTGTTTAATAAATTTTACGATTTATCATTACTATTGCAACCAGTAAACATCATTAGTCATTGTTTTTATATCTGATGTGATTTTGCTATATAATTCGATCCTGATTATTACAAATTCGCGTTTAAATCCTTGTTAAAGAAATTCAAAGCTGATGACATACGCTAGTATGTGTGTGTGTGCATAAACCCATTCAGGTCATTGCACTCACAGCTGTTTTGATGACCATAATCAGAAACGAAACAAAAGAAAGAACACACACACACATAGTTTTTTTGGTATATTAATGATCTTTCTAATGTCGTCGAGTTGATGTAAAGAACTTTGCTTCGAAACCGTAATTTCTATTTCCTGGCCGATTTTACATTCACATCCATGGATGAATTACATGCATATATTTAAAAACAAGAAGATTTAAAAGGAAAACTAAGCTTAATTAATTTGCTACCTCACACCATTTCACGCTTACATCAAAGAAATAATATTTGTTTATGAATTACTATATCCCCACATACATATTTAATTTATACTGATATTTAAAATTTGAAACACATAGATCTGGCTCAAAACTTGTTGATATATTTTTATATGGTTTTTTTTTTAACCAAAGCTACTGATTTCTTATTGATGTTTGGTATGAATTTTGTATACTTCGAATTTAGCTTTCTAGCATTGTTTTCTCTGCTCCATTTCATGATTGTAGAATTAAGTTGAGGATTATTTATAGATTTTTTTTAATGGAATATATTTTTAATAAAATGTTTGGTTTTGTAATCATGTACTAAACGAACTTTTCGAGTTTGATTAGTAGGGGTTCGGAATAGACGGGTAAGGAAATGGATATGGGTTTACTATGAGTATTTGGATCTGTTTTTGGACTTGATAGTAAACAGGTAGGGAGGGTCTACATGCAACTTCCAGCTATGCATGTCATAAACCAGCTATGGTGGAAATAGCTCTTTCTTTCTATTTCTTATGGGACTATGGGTATTTTCCTTTCTTTTTTTTCAATTTTCAACTGCCTGTCTTTTGTCTTCTCTCAACATTAAATGCACGCATAAAAAAAATTAAAACTAGTAGCTCGCAAAAATTAGTTGTTGATCATTGGCAAGATCCCACCCCAACCCACGAGCAATAAGGCCGGTGAATATGCGTGTAGCCTATTGATCCAACTTAGACAACATCCTTTGGAAACAATTTTAGCTCAATCGAACCGATGCTCGCTACAGTTTTTGGCGCCCAACGTGGGGCCCGAGTGGTATATAATTTATCTATATATTATCAGAAATTCTTGTTGTTTCATTGCAACGTAGCAAATCCACTTGGGTTCCCTTTTTAATCTGCTATACTTTATTTTCTTACTTTTTTTTCATTTTTCTGTCAGTATAACTTTTAGTCTTTGGAATTTTTATGTTTTGAATGCAGAGATGCTATGACATAATACCAGGATTGATGTTATTCTGCCCTCTTATTCTACTTAGGAGTTTTCTTGGGACATTATGGTCGATTGAATTCAGTTACTGGATGAGATTCTAGTACTGACATCAACTTTGAGGTCTCAGATAAAGCTTTTAGTTCTATCCTTTTTATGATTTGGAATTTACAGGCATTATGGATGATGTTTGTAACCATCGTAAAATCTTATCCATAGTCCTTTCTTTTTCCTAACTTTTATTTTTAGTACCTTTCTTTTCCATTTCCCCATGTCCTGGTTTATTTCTTTTTAAATTTTTTTTCTCAACCTTATCCTGATTTTCCGATCACCCGAAGAAATCAAACTCGTTCTGTGAATATTTTTGCCGATTTTTGATACAATTTGTTTTAATTTTTTTTACTTTTATTTTGGTTTTTGGTCTGAACTTTGTTGATTTAAATAATGCCTCTGGAAAGGAGTTCTGAGGACATTTCTGCAAGCGGAGCAGCCGCTGCAGAGTATGCAATTATTTGCAGCATTTGTAACTCAGCCATACAAAATCCATCAGTTTTATTTGAAACTGCATGCAAGCACTCTTTCCACAAAATTTGTATTACCAATTACGTAAGGACACATTCTGATTGTCCCGTTTGCAATGCAAAAATTGTAGGCAATAGCAAGGCGTCAGGTTCTCAGAAATCTACATCCTCCGTTTCAACTAGATCGTCTTCTAAGGCGAAGAATTATGATTCTAATCGGACAGAAGATTCTTCCCGCCAGGATTCTCTTCCTAATTCCAATTATTCCAATGGAACCAATGCTTCTCAACCAGGTCTTACTGCTGATAATGTTCGTGATATTGTTTCGTCTTTGATGAGTAGTCAGCGGGCTGACCTTGTTGAGACTTTGACTGTTCAAATGGCCTCCATGGTGGAGAGAACTGTAGAGGCTAGCTTTGCTCGTCTGAATCTCAATACTGACCCTCAGACTCGTGATGCTTCGTCTCCGGTACTGTCCAGAGGTGGTCCAGAGATACCACATGTTAGTGATGTCGAACAGAGGGCGTTAGAGGAACTGTTAGGTATACCTCCTTCTAATCATGGACAAGGTGCCAATCATTCTGATCGTGGTAACCATGGAGGAAATTCTGCTAACGGGTCTAGTGATAGCTTTCCATCAACCAGCAGCGATTTATCTACACGTCCTGACAAGGTTAGCCAGATAATTGCTAACTGGAAGTTAAAGTTTAGCGGAAGTTCCAATAGCATGCCAGTAGACAACTTCATTTATAGAGTAGAAGCTCTTACCCGACAGACCTTAAATGGCGATTTTGACACTCTTTGCCGAAGTGCGAGTGCTCTCTTTGATGGGAAGGCCAGTGATTGGTTCTGGAGGTACCATAGAACTGTGCGTGTGGTGCGTTGGTCCGGGCTTTGCACGGCCTTGCGACAACAGTACAGGGACTCCAGAACCGACATTGACATTAAAGAGCTGATCCGAGACAGGAAACAAAAGCCAAATGAACCGTTTGATTCATTTTATGATTCTGTCATTGATTTAGTCGATCGATTAAACAAACCTATTGATGACAGGACACTTGTTGAAATACTGCGCAGAAACTTACAGCCAGATATTCAACACGAAATTTTGAATATGACAATTAATTCCGTGAGTCAATTGAGAGAGATCTGTCGCCGCCGAGAGTTTTTCCTGCAGGATATAACCCGACGACATGGATTCTCCGGTAGTAGAAGTAACAACTTCTCTAGACGAGCAGCGGAGCTTGACCTAGATGAACCTGTTGGTAATGAGTTACTTCTGTCTGAGGAAGTTTCAGAGATCTCGTCCATTTGTTGGAACTGCAGGATGCCCGGACACAGATACCAGGAGTGCGTAGCCGATCGTACGGTATTCTGTTATGGCTGCGGTACACCACAGGTTTATAAGCCAAATTGCAGCAAGTGTAAAGGAAGTTCAAAAAACTTCCAGGGTACAGCACTGAAGAGTGCGGCCAAACAATTGACTCATCAGCAGTCCCCAAAAACCAATTAAAGATCCTTGCTCGTCCTTCCGATTGTTCAGATAAGGATATCGAAGGCAAACAACCCTACCTTGATTGTTCTAATTATATACCGATTGAGTCAAGTAAAACCACCCCCGATACCAACGTTTTGATGAATAATTCTTCTTCTTCCCCAAAAGGACCTCGTCCTCTCATACCCTTTCACGTCAGATTAGAAAACTACAACAAAATTAGGAATCGTATTTTCAATAAAGAACCCAAAACTACTCGTTCTGCCAATAGAATCCGAGGTTTTTGGAAAAACGTGAAATCCTTAAAGAGAAAGTTTACCATTTCTATCCTTGATAGGCCTGGTGACATTCGTCCTTATGCCGAGGTTCAGTTGTTAGGCAAGACTATGCGCGGTCTTTTGGATACAGGTGCATCCGTGACATGTTTTGGATCAAAGGCAGCTGTTGATTACCTTGGTTCTGCATGTCCTTATAAAAAACTAAATACCATTATCAATACAGCGGATGGTAAACCACAGACCATTGCTGGTGTTTTTACGACGGATGTCTCTTTCAGAGGTTTTACACACCCTATTACAATATATATTGTGCCAAATTTGTCTCAAGACCTAATTTTGGGAATTGATTTTTGGCAAATGTTTAATCTTCTTCCCCCTTCTCTTCTGAAAAATGTCTCTAGTTTGGAACTGTCAGTGCAAAATGATAGCTCGTTGGATCAGAAACAGTTGACCATGCAACAAAAGTATCAGCTCCAATGTGCGATCGATATGTTTCCCTCATTCGCGAAGGAGGGCCTGGGAAAAACCAATGTCATATGTCATACTATAAACACTGGTAATGCCACCCCCATAAAGCAAAGACATTTCCCAGTCTCTCCGGCGATAGAGAAACTTATCTACGAGGAGCTAGATCGCATGTTGTCCATGGGTGTTATTGAGGAATCCTCGAGTCCTTGGTCTTCTCCTATAGTATTGCACAGGAAGCCAGGAAAAAACCGTTTATGTTTAGACAGTAGAAAATTGAATGCCGTAACTGAAGGAGATGCCTATCCACTTCCCCATATCGAGGGAATATTAAGTCGATTGCCCAAGGCCGAGTTCATATCCAGCCTTGATCTCAAGGACGCGTTTTGGCAGATACCTCTAGACGAATCGTCGAAAGGTAAGACTGCCTTCACTGTTCCTGGGAGACCGCTCTACCACTTTAAAGTCATGCCCTTCGGGCTATGTAACGCCCCACAAACAATGTGTAGGTTAATGGACAGAGTGGTTCCGGCGTCTCTCAGGACTGAAGTGTTGGTCTACCTGGATGATTTGCTAGTGGTATCTCCAACGTTTGAACGGCATGTTGAGGTGTTAGTGGAAGTGGCAAAGTGTCTCCGGAAGGCAGGTCTAACAATAAACGTTGAAAAAAGCAAATTTTGTATGACAGAGGTACGGTACTTAGGACACGTTGTTGGAAACGGTACGATTAGGACCGATCCTGACAAGATTTCCGCCATCACCGAATTTCCTATACCTAGATCCGTAAAACAAGTTCGACGATTTCTTGGTATGTCCGGTTGGTACCGGAAGTTCATCAGGAATTATGCTGCTATTTCTACCCCATTGACCGATTTGTTGAAAACCAACCGAAAATTTGTGTGGACCAATGAGGCCCAAAAATCCTTTGAAGATTTGAAGTCTATCCTTAGTTCAGCCCCTGTCTTGCATAGTCCAGATTTCTCACAGCCGTTCTTTATACACTGTGATGCAAGCAAGACAGGAATAGGAGGAGTCTTGGTGCAAAAGAATGCGGAGGGTGATGAGTTTCCGATAGCATTTATGTCTAAGAAACTCAACCAAGCCCAACGTAACTATAGCGTCACCGAACAAGAATGCTTAGCAGCAATGCTTTGCATTAAAAAGTTCAGAGCTTATGTCGAGGGACATGAGTTCACGGTGATCACCGATCACGCCTCTCTTAAGTGGCTCATGTCCCAGACTGACTTAAGCACACGGCTGGCTAGGTGGGCCTTGAAACTTCAAGGATACCGGTTTAGAATAGAGCATAGAAAGGGGTCGCAGAATATAGTTCCTGATGCGCTTTCGCGTACTAACACTGAGGATTTATCGGAAATAGGATGTTTGTCGGAGGTAATTGACGAACGTGGCGTTTTCGTTGATCTAGAGTCGGTTCACTTCTCTTCAGATGAGTACAAGGAATTAGTGAGAAAGGTGGTGGACAATATTGCTTCTACTCCAGATCTAAAAGTGATTGATGGTTATGTCTATAGGAGAACCGAACATGCGGTAGGTGACCCTGTCACTGACGATTTAGCATGGAAGCTTTGGGTTCCTAAGAGTATGGTTCCTGAAATTCTTCAGAAGTATCACGATGATCCAGTGTCAGCTCATTGTGGCATCAATAAGACTCTGGAGAAAATACGCAGATTTTTGTTCTGGCCTAATCTGGTGAATGATGTGAAACATTATATTAATTCGTGTGAAGTCTGCAAGAGCACGAAACACCCGAATGTGGTGATGAGACCTCCAATGGGAGACACTGGTACCACATATCGCTTTTTCCAACGTCTCTATGTTGACTTCATTGGCCCTTACCCTCGGTCTAGGTCAGGGAATATAGGCATTTTCATTGTTTTGGATCATTTTTCCAAATTTTGCTTCCTGAAACCTGTAAAGAAGTTTACCGCTGATGCAGTCATAAAATATATGGAAGAAGATTTATTCCACACATTTGGTGTTCCAGAGTGTTTAATATCTGACAATGGGACCCAATTTAAGGCGAAAAAATTTAATGAGTTGTTAGATTCTTATAAAATATCGCACGTTTACACCGCAGTTCATTCGCCACAGGCGAATGCTTCTGAAAGGGTAAACAGGTCAGTCATTTCCGCCATTAAAGCCTATGTCAAACCCGACCAAAAAGATTGGGATGAGAAGCTAAGTCATATTGCTTGTGCTCTTCGTTCCACTGTGCATGCTTCCATTGGAACCTCGCCTTACTTTATGACATTCGGCTAAATGTTTTGGATGATAGATCCATGAACTTTTCCAGATCGGATACATTTGACATTATCAGATCTAAAGCTGCAGATGTTATGAGGAGACAACAGGAACGTAATGAAAGACAATATAATTTACGATCCAGACCTGTTTCATATGACGTAGGACAAGAAGTTTACAGGAGGAACTTTAGCCAAAGTAATTTTGAGAAAGGCTATAACGCAAAACTGGCACCAACCTTCATTAAAAGCAGAGTCAGGCGTAAGCTTGGTAATTGTTACTATGAATTGGAGGACCTCCAAGGCAAATTAATCGGAACATACCATGCCAAGGATATAAGACAGTAGTCTGTATCTCCAGGTGGTATCAGCCTTTATATCCCTTTGGTCTAGTAAGTCTGATTTTGGAGGGGGGGTATATGTAGGGGCACCTGTAGATACCCTTATGCATTTAGATTTTTGGATTTATTATGGCACCCCCTATAATAAGAGTTGGACATCTCTTCTTACATCTGTTGTCGGTCCGAATATTAACTTACATTATGCTTTACAGATGTTATCTTACATTACATACTTCTTTAGAATTCTATTTATAGAACTTCACTTGGGATGAGATCGCTCTGTTAGCTCTGTTCTGTTTTCCGAGTTTGTGATCACCAACACATCAAACATTAACATTACAGCATAATCGGTTGTTGTTCACTCTAAGCTCGTTGGTAACCCAAGCTTGCGATAGCTCAGTGGGTGTGCTGTGCAGTACGGGTCGTGGAACCTAGGTTCGATTCCCACGACCAGCGATGTTTTTTTTTTTGTTTCTTCTTATTACTATAATTTAAGCAAATGGTTTTTTTTATAGATTTTCATTTTTTTTATCTTATAACTTAATGGAAATTATATAGAGATAAATGCACATAAATTCTGGTTTGATGGTTATAATTTCATCCCAAAAGCTTTTGTTTTTTTTTTTTTTCGGGTGTTAAAATTTCCCTTTTGTAACAGAAAGTGGAGAGAAATACTTTCCCTTTTTATTACCTTTCTCTTTTCATTCAAAGTCATACCCACACATAGATAACATTGTCATATTTCGTTGAGTGAAATATAATTTTTTTTATGATTTTTATTAGAAGCCATATTTATTCTGGAATTTTGGGTCTGTATGGGTAATTCAGCCATTTCTCTTGCAAAATAGCCGAGGTTACAAAAGGTGGCTAAGGGTAAAATTTGCTGATCATTTTGTTCTAACCTTGACAGTGTTAATTTCATTATTCAAGTGCTTCATTATCAGTCCTTAAAAGAAAGTATTATCCTTTCGAGTGATTAAAGTTATATCCTTGAACCTATTTTGTAAAAATCCTTGTTCAAGAGAAACGAAGATCTTGCGTGAAACATATTTGTTGTCATTGTAACCAAAAGTGGCTGTTCGCTGTATTAGAGTGGCAATTAGTTCGGTTTTTTTGCTAACCTATAAATTTTACCAAAAATATCTGGTCGCCACAATCAACATTTTTATCCTTGAGGGTTTTTGAATGAAAATTCTTTGGTGGCCTGATGCAAAATCCTGTTCCTGAGCACTTGGAAATTCCCTGCCAATATTATTCAAATTCGTTTGGATATTTCTACTTTGGTAAGCCCAAGACACCACATAAAACCTCTCTAATATACGAGAGCTAATTTTCCTTTGGTATGTTTTGCATTCTTATGTTTCTAGAACACCCTTTTCCCTGGTTCTGCAATCTGTTCCCCCTTATGCCTACAAGCTTTTTGCCCGGAGAGATTCATCAAGTATATGCAGTGTTTAGTTGTTTCTGGTGATCGTGCCAAACGGTTGTATAACCATCAAAGCCGACGGGAAATCTTGTGACAAAAAAAGTGGTGTTTAAAACCTTCTTAAATCAACAATCCACGGAATTACAGTGAATTTATATCGCGTTCATTAATATCCTCGTTAAAAACGAATACTTAGTACAACTTTTTTTTTATTATTTATCATTAAATTAAGTTAATTTCCTTCTGAAATTTAGTTTCCTTTTAATAGTATAAGAATTGTTTGTTGTTTGTTGGCAAATGGTGTGAGAAACAAATTTATATTCTCTTGTTAAACGGCAATCAAGTAGAAACGTTCGGAATCGAATCAACAACCTATCTAAATTGAGAGAAAAGTTTAAAAAAGATAATTAAAATTAATCGGAGTGTGTTTAGTTTCGTGTTAAATTGTTCTAAACTGTTTAAATTGCCATAAAATCACATCTGATCATAAAAATATTAAATCAAGTGGTAAAAATTGTGTCAAACTCATCATCTGTTCACTGAAAAGTGAATTAAATCGATGTTTGGAGCTAGCTGTGGGGATATTAACCAACTACCCCTACCCCCTCGAAAGGCCTTTCAACGTGGGAGCAGCGCCAATTAACAAGTAAGTGGTCAAACTCTTATACTCATATCAAATAAACACAAAAAGTGCTAAGAAACCCAGAGAATAAACAGAAAAACCGTTATATCTCTCAATTCATACAATCATTCTAAAAGTTGTAAAAATTAAAAACAAATTTTTTTCAAAAATTTTTAAAACTTTTTGAATTTACTATGATTTAAAATAAATTTAAAAAATATCCTTGGGTTTATTTGTGTTTGTTTGATCGTTTTGCGTTTATACACTAGTGATGTAGATCTGGTTGTAATTTTAATGTTAAGCACAGTGCTAACAGTTGACAAGCTGTTAAAGGTTTTGTTCCTCTGTTAGTTTTGTTAGAGAGAGAATATAGTTTGAAAAGCACTGCCTTGGTACATTTTTCAATTGCTAATAACTAATTTTTGTTTGGATTTTTGTTTAATAAATTTTACGATTTATCATTACTATTGCAACCAGTAAACATCATTAGTCATTGTTTTTATATCTGATGTGATTTTGCTATATAATTCGATCCTGATTATTACAAATTCGCGTTTAAATCCTTGTTAAAGAAATTCAAAGCTGATGACATACGCTAGTATGTGTGTGTGTGCATAAACCCATTCAGGTCATTGCACTCACAGCTGTTTTGATGACCATAATCAGAAACGAAACAAAAGAAAGAACACACACACACATAGTTTTTTTGGTATATTAATGATCTTTCTAATGTCGTCGAGTTGATGTAAAGAACTTTGCTTCGAAACCGTAATTTCTATTTCCTGGCCGATTTTACATTCACATCCATGGATGAATTACATGCATATATTTAAAAACAAGAAGATTTAAAAGGAAAACTAAGCTTAATTAATTTGCTACCTCACACCATTTCACGCTTACATCAAAGAAATAATATTTGTTTATGAATTACTATATCCCCACATACATATTTAATTTATACTGATATTTAAAATTTGAAACACATAGATCTGGCTCAAAACTTGTTGATATATTTTTATATGGTTTTTTTTTTAACCAAAGCTACTGATTTCTTATTGATGTTTGGTATGAATTTTGTATACTTCGAATTTAGCTTTCTAGCATTGTTTTCTCTGCTCCATTTCATGATTGTAGAATTAAGTTGAGGATTATTTATAGATTTTTTTTAATGGAATATATTTTTAATAAAATGTTTGGTTTTGTAATCATGTACTAAACGAACTTTTCGAGTTTGATTAGTAGGGGTTCGGAATAGACGGGTAAGGAAATGGATATGGGTTTACTATGAGTATTTGGATCTGTTTTTGGACTTGATAGTAAACAGGTAGGGAGGGTCTACATGCAACTTCCAGCTATGCATGTCATAAACCAGCTATGGTGGAAATAGCTCTTTCTTTCTATTTCTTATGGGACTATGGGTATTTTCCTTTCTTTTTTTTCAATTTTCAACTGCCTGTCTTTTGTCTTCTCTCAACATTAAATGCACGCATAAAAAAAATTAAAACTAGTAGCTCGCAAAAATTAGTTGTTGATCATTGGCAAGATCCCACCCCAACCCACGAGCAATAAGGCCGGTGAATATGCGTGTAGCCTATTGATCCAACTTAGACAACATCCTTTGGAAACAATTTTAGCTCAATCGAACCGATGCTCGCTACAGTTTTTGGCGCCCAACGTGGGGCCCGAGTGGTATATAATTTATCTATATATTATCAGAAATTCTTGTTGTTTCATTGCAACGTAGCAAATCCACTTGGGTTCCCTTTTTAATCTGCTATACTTTATTTTCTTACTTTTTTTTCATTTTTCTGTCAGTATAACTTTTAGTCTTTGGAATTTTTATGTTTTGAATGCAGAGATGCTATGACATAATACCAGGATTGATGTTATTCTGCCCTCTTATTCTACTTAGGAGTTTTCTTGGGACATTATGGTCGATTGAATTCAGTTACTGGATGAGATTCTAGTACTGACATCAACTTTGAGGTCTCAGATAAAGCTTTTAGTTCTATCCTTTTTATGATTTGGAATTTACAGGCATTATGGATGATGTTTGTAACCATCGTAAAATCTTATCCATAGTCCTTTCTTTTTCCTAACTTTTATTTTTAGTACCTTTCTTTTCCATTTCCCCATGTCCTGGTTTATTTCTTTTTAAATTTTTTTTCTCAACCTTATCCTGATTTTCCGATCACCCGAAGAAATCAAACTCGTTCTGTGAATATTTTTGCCGATTTTTGATACAATTTGTTTTAATTTTTTTTACTTTTATTTTGGTTTTTGGTCTGAACTTTGTTGATTTAAATAATGCCTCTGGAAAGGAGTTCTGAGGACATTTCTGCAAGCGGAGCAGCCGCTGCAGAGTATGCAATTATTTGCAGCATTTGTAACTCAGCCATACAAAATCCATCAGTTTTATTTGAAACTGCATGCAAGCACTCTTTCCACAAAATTTGTATTACCAATTACGTAAGGACACATTCTGATTGTCCCGTTTGCAATGCAAAAATTGTAGGCAATAGCAAGGCGTCAGGTTCTCAGAAATCTACATCCTCCGTTTCAACTAGATCGTCTTCTAAGGCGAAGAATTATGATTCTAATCGGACAGAAGATTCTTCCCGCCAGGATTCTCTTCCTAATTCCAATTATTCCAATGGAACCAATGCTTCTCAACCAGGTCTTACTGCTGATAATGTTCGTGATATTGTTTCGTCTTTGATGAGTAGTCAGCGGGCTGACCTTGTTGAGACTTTGACTGTTCAAATGGCCTCCATGGTGGAGAGAACTGTAGAGGCTAGCTTTGCTCGTCTGAATCTCAATACTGACCCTCAGACTCGTGATGCTTCGTCTCCGGTACTGTCCAGAGGTGGTCCAGAGATACCACATGTTAGTGATGTCGAACAGAGGGCGTTAGAGGAACTGTTAGGTATACCTCCTTCTAATCATGGACAAGGTGCCAATCATTCTGATCGTGGTAACCATGGAGGAAATTCTGCTAACGGGTCTAGTGATAGCTTTCCATCAACCAGCAGCGATTTATCTACACGTCCTGACAAGGTTAGCCAGATAATTGCTAACTGGAAGTTAAAGTTTAGCGGAAGTTCCAATAGCATGCCAGTAGACAACTTCATTTATAGAGTAGAAGCTCTTACCCGACAGACCTTAAATGGCGATTTTGACACTCTTTGCCGAAGTGCGAGTGCTCTCTTTGATGGGAAGGCCAGTGATTGGTTCTGGAGGTACCATAGAACTGTGCGTGTGGTGCGTTGGTCCGGGCTTTGCACGGCCTTGCGACAACAGTACAGGGACTCCAGAACCGACATTGACATTAAAGAGCTGATCCGAGACAGGAAACAAAAGCCAAATGAACCGTTTGATTCATTTTATGATTCTGTCATTGATTTAGTCGATCGATTAAACAAACCTATTGATGACAGGACACTTGTTGAAATACTGCGCAGAAACTTACAGCCAGATATTCAACACGAAATTTTGAATATGACAATTAATTCCGTGAGTCAATTGAGAGAGATCTGTCGCCGCCGAGAGTTTTTCCTGCAGGATATAACCCGACGACATGGATTCTCCGGTAGTAGAAGTAACAACTTCTCTAGACGAGCAGCGGAGCTTGACCTAGATGAACCTGTTGGTAATGAGTTACTTCTGTCTGAGGAAGTTTCAGAGATCTCGTCCATTTGTTGGAACTGCAGGATGCCCGGACACAGATACCAGGAGTGCGTAGCCGATCGTACGGTATTCTGTTATGGCTGCGGTACACCACAGGTTTATAAGCCAAATTGCAGCAAGTGTAAAGGAAGTTCAAAAAACTTCCAGGGTACAGCACTGAAGAGTGCGGCCAAACAATTGACTCATCAGCAGTCCCCAAAAACCAATTAAAGATCCTTGCTCGTCCTTCCGATTGTTCAGATAAGGATATCGAAGGCAAACAACCCTACCTTGATTGTTCTAATTATATACCGATTGAGTCAAGTAAAACCACCCCCGATACCAACGTTTTGATGAATAATTCTTCTTCTTCCCCAAAAGGACCTCGTCCTCTCATACCCTTTCACGTCAGATTAGAAAACTACAACAAAATTAGGAATCGTATTTTCAATAAAGAACCCAAAACTACTCGTTCTGCCAATAGAATCCGAGGTTTTTGGAAAAACGTGAAATCCTTAAAGAGAAAGTTTACCATTTCTATCCTTGATAGGCCTGGTGACATTCGTCCTTATGCCGAGGTTCAGTTGTTAGGCAAGACTATGCGCGGTCTTTTGGATACAGGTGCATCCGTGACATGTTTTGGATCAAAGGCAGCTGTTGATTACCTTGGTTCTGCATGTCCTTATAAAAAACTAAATACCATTATCAATACAGCGGATGGTAAACCACAGACCATTGCTGGTGTTTTTACGACGGATGTCTCTTTCAGAGGTTTTACACACCCTATTACAATATATATTGTGCCAAATTTGTCTCAAGACCTAATTTTGGGAATTGATTTTTGGCAAATGTTTAATCTTCTTCCCCCTTCTCTTCTGAAAAATGTCTCTAGTTTGGAACTGTCAGTGCAAAATGATAGCTCGTTGGATCAGAAACAGTTGACCATGCAACAAAAGTATCAGCTCCAATGTGCGATCGATATGTTTCCCTCATTCGCGAAGGAGGGCCTGGGAAAAACCAATGTCATATGTCATACTATAAACACTGGTAATGCCACCCCCATAAAGCAAAGACATTTCCCAGTCTCTCCGGCGATAGAGAAACTTATCTACGAGGAGCTAGATCGCATGTTGTCCATGGGTGTTATTGAGGAATCCTCGAGTCCTTGGTCTTCTCCTATAGTATTGCACAGGAAGCCAGGAAAAAACCGTTTATGTTTAGACAGTAGAAAATTGAATGCCGTAACTGAAGGAGATGCCTATCCACTTCCCCATATCGAGGGAATATTAAGTCGATTGCCCAAGGCCGAGTTCATATCCAGCCTTGATCTCAAGGACGCGTTTTGGCAGATACCTCTAGACGAATCGTCGAAAGGTAAGACTGCCTTCACTGTTCCTGGGAGACCGCTCTACCACTTTAAAGTCATGCCCTTCGGGCTATGTAACGCCCCACAAACAATGTGTAGGTTAATGGACAGAGTGGTTCCGGCGTCTCTCAGGACTGAAGTGTTGGTCTACCTGGATGATTTGCTAGTGGTATCTCCAACGTTTGAACGGCATGTTGAGGTGTTAGTGGAAGTGGCAAAGTGTCTCCGGAAGGCAGGTCTAACAATAAACGTTGAAAAAAGCAAATTTTGTATGACAGAGGTACGGTACTTAGGACACGTTGTTGGAAACGGTACGATTAGGACCGATCCTGACAAGATTTCCGCCATCACCGAATTTCCTATACCTAGATCCGTAAAACAAGTTCGACGATTTCTTGGTATGTCCGGTTGGTACCGGAAGTTCATCAGGAATTATGCTGCTATTTCTACCCCATTGACCGATTTGTTGAAAACCAACCGAAAATTTGTGTGGACCAATGAGGCCCAAAAATCCTTTGAAGATTTGAAGTCTATCCTTAGTTCAGCCCCTGTCTTGCATAGTCCAGATTTCTCACAGCCGTTCTTTATACACTGTGATGCAAGCAAGACAGGAATAGGAGGAGTCTTGGTGCAAAAGAATGCGGAGGGTGATGAGTTTCCGATAGCATTTATGTCTAAGAAACTCAACCAAGCCCAACGTAACTATAGCGTCACCGAACAAGAATGCTTAGCAGCAATGCTTTGCATTAAAAAGTTCAGAGCTTATGTCGAGGGACATGAGTTCACGGTGATCACCGATCACGCCTCTCTTAAGTGGCTCATGTCCCAGACTGACTTAAGCACACGGCTGGCTAGGTGGGCCTTGAAACTTCAAGGATACCGGTTTAGAATAGAGCATAGAAAGGGGTCGCAGAATATAGTTCCTGATGCGCTTTCGCGTACTAACACTGAGGATTTATCGGAAATAGGATGTTTGTCGGAGGTAATTGACGAACGTGGCGTTTTCGTTGATCTAGAGTCGGTTCACTTCTCTTCAGATGAGTACAAGGAATTAGTGAGAAAGGTGGTGGACAATATTGCTTCTACTCCAGATCTAAAAGTGATTGATGGTTATGTCTATAGGAGAACCGAACATGCGGTAGGTGACCCTGTCACTGACGATTTAGCATGGAAGCTTTGGGTTCCTAAGAGTATGGTTCCTGAAATTCTTCAGAAGTATCACGATGATCCAGTGTCAGCTCATTGTGGCATCAATAAGACTCTGGAGAAAATACGCAGATTTTTGTTCTGGCCTAATCTGGTGAATGATGTGAAACATTATATTAATTCGTGTGAAGTCTGCAAGAGCACGAAACACCCGAATGTGGTGATGAGACCTCCAATGGGAGACACTGGTACCACATATCGCTTTTTCCAACGTCTCTATGTTGACTTCATTGGCCCTTACCCTCGGTCTAGGTCAGGGAATATAGGCATTTTCATTGTTTTGGATCATTTTTCCAAATTTTGCTTCCTGAAACCTGTAAAGAAGTTTACCGCTGATGCAGTCATAAAATATATGGAAGAAGATTTATTCCACACATTTGGTGTTCCAGAGTGTTTAATATCTGACAATGGGACCCAATTTAAGGCGAAAAAATTTAATGAGTTGTTAGATTCTTATAAAATATCGCACGTTTACACCGCAGTTCATTCGCCACAGGCGAATGCTTCTGAAAGGGTAAACAGGTCAGTCATTTCCGCCATTAAAGCCTATGTCAAACCCGACCAAAAAGATTGGGATGAGAAGCTAAGTCATATTGCTTGTGCTCTTCGTTCCACTGTGCATGCTTCCATTGGAACCTCGCCTTACTTTATGACATTCGGTCAGCACATGGTGACGAATGCCTCGACATACCAACTTCTTAGAAAGCTAAATGTTTTGGATGATAGATCCATGAACTTTTCCAGATCGGATACATTTGACATTATCAGATCTAAAGCTGCAGATGTTATGAGGAGACAACAGGAACGTAATGAAAGACAATATAATTTACGATCCAGACCTGTTTCATATGACGTAGGACAAGAAGTTTACAGGAGGAACTTTAGCCAAAGTAATTTTGAGAAAGGCTATAACGCAAAACTGGCACCAACCTTCATTAAAAGCAGAGTCAGGCGTAAGCTTGGTAATTGTTACTATGAATTGGAGGACCTCCAAGGCAAATTAATCGGAACATACCATGCCAAGGATATAAGACAGTAGTCTGTATCTCCAGGTGGTATCAGCCTTTATATCCCTTTGGTCTAGTAAGTCTGATTTTGGAGGGGGGGTATATGTAGGGGCACCTGTAGATACCCTTATGCATTTAGATTTTTGGATTTATTATGGCACCCCCTATAATAAGAGTTGGACATCTCTTCTTACATCTGTTGTCGGTCCGAATATTAACTTACATTATGCTTTACAGATGTTATCTTACATTACATACTTCTTTAGAATTCTATTTATAGAACTTCACTTGGGATGAGATCGCTCTGTTAGCTCTGTTCTGTTTTCCGAGTTTGTGATCACCAACACATCAAACATTAACATTACAGCATAATCGGTTGTTGTTCACTCTAAGCTCGTTGGTAACCCAAGCTTGCGATAGCTCAGTGGGTGTGCTGTGCAGTACGGGTCGTGGAACCTAGGTTCGATTCCCACGACCAGCGATGTTTTTTTTTTGTTTCTTCTTATTACTATAATTTAAGCAAATGGTTTTTTTTATAGATTTTCATTTTTTTTATCTTATAACTTAATGGAAATTATATAGAGATAAATGCACATAAATTCTGGTTTGATGGTTATAATTTCATCCCAAAAGCTTTTGTTTTTTTTTTTTTCGGGTGTTAAAATTTCCCTTTTGTAACAGAAAGTGGAGAGAAATACTTTCCCTTTTTATTACCTTTCTCTTTTCATTCAAAGTCATACCCACACATAGATAACATTGTCATATTTCGTTGAGTGAAATATAATTTTTTTTATGATTTTTATTAGAAGCCATATTTATTCTGGAATTTTGGGTCTGTATGGGTAATTCAGCCATTTCTCTTGCAAAATAGCCGAGGTTACAAAAGGTGGCTAAGGGTAAAATTTGCTGATCATTTTGTTCTAACCTTGACAGTGTTAATTTCATTATTCAAGTGCTTCATTATCAGTCCTTAAAAGAAAGTATTATCCTTTCGAGTGATTAAAGTTATATCCTTGAACCTATTTTGTAAAAATCCTTGTTCAAGAGAAACGAAGATCTTGCGTGAAACATATTTGTTGTCATTGTAACCAAAAGTGGCTGTTCGCTGTATTAGAGTGGCAATTAGTTCGGTTTTTTTGCTAACCTATAAATTTTACCAAAAATATCTGGTCGCCACAATCAACATTTTTATCCTTGAGGGTTTTTGAATGAAAATTCTTTGGTGGCCTGATGCAAAATCCTGTTCCTGAGCACTTGGAAATTCCCTGCCAATATTATTCAAATTCGTTTGGATATTTCTACTTTGGTAAGCCCAAGACACCACATAAAACCTCTCTAATATACGAGAGCTAATTTTCCTTTGGTATGTTTTGCATTCTTATGTTTCTAGAACACCCTTTTCCCTGGTTCTGCAATCTGTTCCCCCTTATGCCTACAAGCTTTTTGCCCGGAGAGATTCATCAAGTATATGCAGTGTTTAGTTGTTTCTGGTGATCGTGCCAAACGGTTGTATAACCATCAAAGCCGACGGGAAATCTTGTGACAAAAAAAGTGGTGTTTAAAACCTTCTTAAATCAACAATCCACGGAATTACAGTGAATTTATATCGCGTTCATTAATATCCTCGTTAAAAACGAATACTTAGTACAACTTTTTTTTTATTATTTATCATTAAATTAAGTTAATTTCCTTCTGAAATTTAGTTTCCTTTTAATAGTATAAGAATTGTTTGTTGTTTGTTGGCAAATGGTGTGAGAAACAAATTTATATTCTCTTGTTAAACGGCAATCAAGTAGAAACGTTCGGAATCGAATCAACAACCTATCTAAATTGAGAGAAAAGTTTAAAAAAGATAATTAAAATTAATCGGAGTGTGTTTAGTTTCGTGTTAAATTGTTCTAAACTGTTTAAATTGCCATAAAATCACATCTGATCATAAAAATATTAAATCAAGTGGTAAAAATTGTGTCAAACTCATCATCTGTTCACTGAAAAGTGAATTAAATCGATGTTTGGAGCTAGCTGTGGGGATATTAACCAACTACCCCTACCCCCTCGAAAGGCCTTTCAACGTGGGAGCAGCGCCAATTAACAAGTAAGTGGTCAAACTCTTATACTCATATCAAATAAACACAAAAAGTGCTAAGAAACCCAGAGAATAAACAGAAAAACCGTTATATCTCTCAATTCATACAATCATTCTAAAAGTTGTAAAAATTAAAAACAAATTTTTTTCAAAAATTTTTAAAACTTTTTGAATTTACTATGATTTAAAATAAATTTAAAAAATATCCTTGGGTTTATTTGTGTTTGTTTGATCGTTTTGCGTTTATACACTAGTGATGTAGATCTGGTTGTAATTTTAATGTTAAGCACAGTGCTAACAGTTGACAAGCTGTTAAAGGTTTTGTTCCTCTGTTAGTTTTGTTAGAGAGAGAATATAGTTTGAAAAGCACTGCCTTGGTACATTTTTCAATTGCTAATAACTAATTTTTGTTTGGATTTTTGTTTAATAAATTTTACGATTTATCATTACTATTGCAACCAGTAAACATCATTAGTCATTGTTTTTATATCTGATGTGATTTTGCTATATAATTCGATCCTGATTATTACAAATTCGCGTTTAAATCCTTGTTAAAGAAATTCAAAGCTGATGACATACGCTAGTATGTGTGTGTGTGCATAAACCCATTCAGGTCATTGCACTCACAGCTGTTTTGATGACCATAATCAGAAACGAAACAAAAGAAAGAACACACACACACATAGTTTTTTTGGTATATTAATGATCTTTCTAATGTCGTCGAGTTGATGTAAAGAACTTTGCTTCGAAACCGTAATTTCTATTTCCTGGCCGATTTTACATTCACATCCATGGATGAATTACATGCATATATTTAAAAACAAGAAGATTTAAAAGGAAAACTAAGCTTAATTAATTTGCTACCTCACACCATTTCACGCTTACATCAAAGAAATAATATTTGTTTATGAATTACTATATCCCCACATACATATTTAATTTATACTGATATTTAAAATTTGAAACACATAGATCTGGCTCAAAACTTGTTGATATATTTTTATATGGTTTTTTTTTTAACCAAAGCTACTGATTTCTTATTGATGTTTGGTATGAATTTTGTATACTTCGAATTTAGCTTTCTAGCATTGTTTTCTCTGCTCCATTTCATGATTGTAGAATTAAGTTGAGGATTATTTATAGATTTTTTTTAATGGAATATATTTTTAATAAAATGTTTGGTTTTGTAATCATGTACTAAACGAACTTTTCGAGTTTGATTAGTAGGGGTTCGGAATAGACGGGTAAGGAAATGGATATGGGTTTACTATGAGTATTTGGATCTGTTTTTGGACTTGATAGTAAACAGGTAGGGAGGGTCTACATGCAACTTCCAGCTATGCATGTCATAAACCAGCTATGGTGGAAATAGCTCTTTCTTTCTATTTCTTATGGGACTATGGGTATTTTCCTTTCTTTTTTTTCAATTTTCAACTGCCTGTCTTTTGTCTTCTCTCAACATTAAATGCACGCATAAAAAAAATTAAAACTAGTAGCTCGCAAAAATTAGTTGTTGATCATTGGCAAGATCCCACCCCAACCCACGAGCAATAAGGCCGGTGAATATGCGTGTAGCCTATTGATCCAACTTAGACAACATCCTTTGGAAACAATTTTAGCTCAATCGAACCGATGCTCGCTACAGATTCTTGTAATCCAAAAATTTCTTTTAAGATTTTGACTGACTCTGCAAACGAATTGTCCCTTGGATTCTTAGGTAAAATGAATGATGCGTATTTGCTATATGCAACAGAATTCAGTTTCCGCATTAACAATCGTACTTTGGCAGCATCGTCCAGCGAATTTCCTTCAACCAAGAATATATCTTCATATCTGGAATACCAATTATTGAATGTTAAACCTTCTGTTTCATCGTAGCAAAATTCCGAAATGCTGTTGGATAATTTCTCAATTAATTGTTCATTATTAAGAGGAGTTCCATTCGTCAAGCTTGCTAGGAGTTTGCTCTGCAATTCCAATAGTTCCAAAACTTTTTGATCTGCCATAATCCTCGTCGCCAATTTGTTGGGGTCTTGGTTGGTAAAATGAGGAACACACAATTTATATTTTTATACAAAAGAACACAATGTTTATTTAAGGAAGTAAAGACTCAGACTGAAGAAAATTTTCATAAATTTCTGTATATATGGTATAATATTGACAACTCATATTTCAATGGTATGTAGTTAGAAATATTATTTATGTTTACAGTGAATGTTTTACAAGTGTCTACAACATAAATGAACCCCTTTCAATCCGATGAATTTTGTTTATTTTGCAAGTAACCAACAAATAATTTTTAAAAACAACAAATATTATTTGTGAGGAAATTAAAAAAATTGGAAAATTCATCATTCTTGGAATATGGATTGAAGGAATGCCACACACTATTCAATCACACACGTACACAAGGGTTCATTTGGCAGTGCAGTTTGGCAGTATAGTGTATGCCCCGCATAATGTTTCTTGGCATATATATGCAGGGACGTACGCAGGATTTCATTTCGGGGGGGGGGGGGGGGGCCCAACTTGACCAAAAATTATGAAATTAAAAAATGTTGTGTAGCATTACGTAAAGCTATTTTAAAGGGGTTTTAGTTGATTTTATATGAAGTATTGATACAAAGTATATAATTTCAATTGAGAGAGTTTAAAATATTTTAGATATTACTTTGAAATTTGGAACAGAGTATAATAAATTAGTCTTTGGATGTTAAGAATTGAAATTAACCATATCAGAACATGTTCAGTATAGTCCCCATACACAAATTCCGCCTGGTATTTTGAAGATTTTAACCAAATTCTCCAACGCAATTGACGCAATAACTAAAAAATCTTTCAAATGAACATTACCCATATAGGTTTACGTTTTAATGTATCCCAGGATTTTTAACCACAGTAGCTCTTATTTGGCATTTTCGATTCTATTTCAAAGATTTTCAGTATTTCTTCTTCTTTAAAGTACATATCCATATATCCCACATTAACTTCAGTCCCATTAAAAAAGGCAAAAATAAGACAAGGACTGATTCTGACAAGAAGATATATCTAAAAACCTATTAATGTTATTTGTATACCATTAATTAATTGAAATCAATAACTCCAAAAAAGAATAAATCGAATCCGCGAGTGCAGATTGGGCTTGTACCGAACTATTGTTAGAAAATAATATTCTTTTATGTCATAAAAACACCAAAACTTTACTATTTTACCAGAAGTGATAGAGTTCATGCAAGCCAACTAAAAAATTCAGAAAATTACATTTATGGTCTGTTCCAGTACTGCAAGAATCTACTCATTCTTAGTAGCAAAAATGTGTAGATTCCTGCAGGTTCTGGAACAGGCATTTACAGCCCATAAATTGCACTTATGTTGAAATTTTGTGAGGGAGGTATCCGAAGATGTTGTCGCATATAGACCCTCTTGGTACTTGATATACATATCGCTCATTTACTCAAAGAGTGGCATAACTCAAAAAACGCGTTTTCTGAGTTAGCATTTTCTATTTTTTCTACGACTTCTACTTTATCTTGTGTCAAATTTTCATGCTGATATCTATAAAACTCGACGAGTTATAGCTCATTTACTACGAGTTTCGCATAACTCAACACAAACGTTTTTGGAGTTTATGAAGCACTAAAACACTTCAAATCGTGCTTTATCTTACACAAAAATGTATCACTGATATCTGGCTAACTGCTAGCAAAATATGGTCCGAGTAGTTATTTTAGTTTTTGTGTAATAATATTTTCAAGTAGAGAAGTCAAATTTCAATCACCAACTTAAAACGCGTTTTTCTCGAAACTCGATTTTTTTAAATGTGTCACTCTTTGAGTAAATGAGCGATATATCCAGTATGTGTCATAGCCCGCACGACACACTGCATCCGGCACCGTTAAACCTTCACAACTAACTCCAGTAGCTTTTTGGTTACAACAACCCATCGAATCAGCCTCATTCCTAGAACTGGAGGTAGACCCAGAGCCAGATTAAACAGAAAAACGGACTTATAAACTTACGTACTGCTGCAACAAGAACAACAACAGCAACGTTCCTCAACTTCATCTGGTTCACATTTACATACGACTTTGTCAAAGAAACCTTTGATTGCCCCACAAGGGCTACGGGAAACTGATTAGAGGGTTTGAAGACCTTATTGAGATCTTTTATAGATAAAAGTTTGTTATATGGGATTTCTATGTACTTTAGAAGTTGCTTTATAGAGGTATCCTATGGGTATAGGGCTTTCCATATAGAGCTTTGCGTTGAGATCTTTCGAGATAGAAGATCTGTTATTGATGAAATGTACTCAACTATTACTCCTTCATTGCAAAACTAAATTTTGTTTCAATTTCTCTTACTATGAAACAAAATCTCGTACGAACAATCGTATAAATGTAAAACACCACTATTTTAAAAGGATAAGTTCAGTGGAATTATTTTTTATGATTAAAAAAATGTACAGGACATGACAAGTCGAATCCATTGGAATTGCCATCTGTACTGTAAGTTGAAGCTCATGTTGGAAAGACCTGTATAATCAGTAAATTATTTTAGGTTTAAGGCGTATTTTCGATTGCCAAAGGATGCCGTAGTTTACATAGTTTTAACGTTAAGGATGACTTCAAAGTAAGTTACAGATCAAGAGAAATGCCCCTACTTTTAAAAGTGTGCGCTGCGTTGAGATTTTTGCGGAGGGAAGTTTCCAAAAGTCCCATGGCAATGATTACAACAATTGCATGGCTCAATGTACATTGTCGAACGTATTTGAGGAAGTTGACCACTTGATAGAGGACAAATTGGATGGTTTCGAAGTTGACGGAGGAGGAAAAAAGACAAAACAAAAATCATTTTTATTCAAAAACGAAATTCCCTCGTGTAGTTGGCTGCATAGATGGAACCCATGTGCACATCGGATTTGCACTCAATTTATCAATTAATATTTCAAACTGTTGTTTTGTTGTTGTTTTCACCATATTTTTGATACACAAAATTAATTAATCATGCAAATAATCAACAATTGTAAAGAAAACGTTTTTCCTTTCAATTTTACTTCTTGTTTCTTCGAAAATATTCACTACAACTGAAAATAACTGGTTGCTGAAAAATAGCTGGTTCGTCAACTGAGATTAGAAACTTCAGTTGAAGGTTGCCATACATAAAGTAATTTTGACAACTGGCAACTCCACTCAACGATAATTGCTTTCGGTAATCGACCCCCTAGTCTTCTTTTGTGCAACCCATGAACATCCCAATTTAATGTATTTCGACGGATTTTTTCAACTTTTCGAACCGAGGTTGCTGTAATTTAGTGTTGCATGTTGTCAAAGGATACGTAAGCTCATTTCGGAAAATTGTAAGTATCTGTCCTTTAAAGGGTTTTTACTCCATTTTTCTTCTAAAATGGATGGAATTTGGTATTTTGGAATCACAATGGGAAGAATCTCAAACTCTATGCAGAATATTATCAATACCAAGTGATTATCATCAGTTAAGATATTCTGCTCCTCCAAGAAATAAGCCGTAACGTAGAGAAAGAGCTTTGTACTTTCACAAGCGAAAGGAAACTAAATGTTCCTAAATGTTTTTATATAATATAGGTCCTGGATAGGAAACTTTCTTAGATATTTTTCGTAGATGGAAGATCGTTTGGAATGATCTTTAATGTATGTTTCAATATACTTCTTTTGTAGAGATCTTTTATTAATAGAAAACTTTCCATAAAGACCTTATTTAGATAACAGTTTTTCTAGGAGTTTTAACAGGTGATTTATATGGATGGAAATTGTTTTCGTAGGGATCTAGAAGTGTTTGGTTGTTAGATGAATAGAAGACCTTGTACGAAGTCTTTTAATCGATATAGGACATTTTCTACATCCATGCAAACATTTCTCAAAATTTTGGAAGATTGTTCGCTTAGATTAATCTTCTGTAATTCCCAACTGCAATCATTGGACGATTTTTTACATTTTTTCTTAGATTTGTGAAATGATCGCCCTAGAAAATAACAGAATGCTCTTCTGGAAGAGCAACAGATGATTGTCACTGACATGTTTGATTTGGTTGTATATAATTCTCATATACACTTTCGACAGAACTTTGATATAAATGTCACGTATTATATTATGAGAATTGATAAACACAGCACATGCCCAGGTTTTGCCCAGTTTAACTAGAAAGGCAACAAATTGAGTGGAGAAACAGTATTAGAACCACCATCAACCAAAGTAATTATTAAGAATCATAACAAAGCAGAAAAAAACAAAAGTGGTAGAACTCAACGACAACAAATGAAACAAAAAACAAAACTCAAAGAAGAATGAAAAAGAAATCTGCTCCTTCTATTCTTTTTTTACTTTTTTCTTTATATTCTAATCTTCTAAAGATCTTATATAATAAATCTGCGATTCTTCTATGGGATTAGCTTCTTAGCCACAGTTGCTTTATGTTGGGGATTCGAAGAAGATCTTTATGTGCGCTCTTCCGCGATTGAATTGATCTTCCATGCGAATCCCAGAATGTCGTTAAGCGATTGAAAATTTCGAAAAATGTTTGCAAGGATACATATGCCTTCGTTACGATGACATTTCCAATTATGTATGTATGTATGTACATACACCCTATAAATCTCGAGTTTTTAGGGTAAAGAAACATTTTTATGAAAATCCAAGTACATAGTTCTATTTCATATCCCTAATGAAGAACACCAGAGCAACTTCATTAAAAAAATTAATGAAATTAGGCTTTCTTAGATCGAGTTCTCCTACATAAATTTAATGATTTTACTCTACTATGGAACTCGACCTAGAGACGCATAGTTTCATGCTATTTTTTTAATGAAATCACTCTAATGGAGACCGGGACTAAGTAAAAGATCCTCGTATATATGTATGTGCGTATGTATTACAAAATATTAAGTAATAGTTCTATGAGAACACTATGCAACACTGAAAATGCAAACAACTTGTAGTATGCATTTTTTTAAGTACATATTGAGACTACAAGGTTTTGTCCTGTCAGATCCAGTTCGGATTTTATGGTCTCATCTAAACCGGGCTAAATCTACACTTTTTTGCCTTAATCAGGCCTTTATCCCAGAAACGAATAGGAATTTGGCCTTGCCGTCTTTAGCAATATTGTAGCCCTAAACTGGTAGAACTTATCTTTTGAAAAAACCACTCCATCTAGGGCATCAAAATCTATAAAATATAGAGAATTTTTATATAATTGCTGAAAATCTGGTCAGTATCCGCTAAACTATTGGGAGTTGAACCAGGTAACCTTTTGCAAAACTCGTCCAAATAAAGTTCTCAACGATTCTTTAGAACATTCTGAAACTCTAAAATGCTTACTTCATGTTGTTTCAGCGGTATTTTGCATCATATCTTTTACAACACGTATTTCAAACACAGTGCACACCAACCGTTTATTCCCGCATTTCGGATTTCATCACATTATTGACATATTTATTTAATGGTCGTTGAAAAATATACTGAAAACAACGTGATAGAGGCATTTTACAACAATGACATGTTCTGAAGAGTTGTGTATTATATTCCAGGGAATATTTTTCCAAAAGAAAATATTCAGAAAAAATTCACGGTTTTGGAGATACGGTGCGAAATGTATAAAAATTGTGGAATTTTTGCATATATTTTGAAATTTGAGGCAATAAATGTAGTTTTTCGAGTTCATTAATGTTGCACAGTGGAATATGTTCCGTTCGTTCATTTGGTGATTATTGTACTGTTTTATTTATTAATCGTATTGGCGCACGACCAAATCAAAGTTGTATTATCATCACATGTTGACAAAAAATATGCGGAATCATGTTAATAATTTGCGATACCCAAATGTTTACAGCAGCAATCATCCACTTAAGAAATTGATATCAATACGGCGTCCATATTTTGATAATAGAATTCGTTGGCAGCACGTTAAAGAAATACAAGACAAATTTTGCGTCAGATGTTGAGTGACTTTAAGAAATGGCTAACATGCATATACATATGTATGTATATTTAAGTGTGTATGTGTGTACATAATAGAGGAAGCAACGTAATTATTAACGTTGATCGGATATGAAAGGAAATTCGAAAACTATCTTATCTTCGAGGGGTAAAGGTCATTGAGCGCTGATACAAAACTGAATGAGTTCCTTCCAGAATAAATACTACGAGAATTTAAAGGACATTTTTGAAGATTTTTTCAAGGGATATCATGAGCGATGTTATGGCGTTTGTATACATCAAAACATGCCACTAAGTATCCTCTTCATTGGTAATATTTTCATGCAATATCTATTTGTTGAGAGATCGATGGTTAGTTGTCCCCTTCATGGGTAATCTTATCATTCGTTATTTTGTCGTCAGAAGTCAATCGTGTGTTTTTCGAACGATTTCTTATCAATTATCAATTTTGATACAACACTTATGTGTGCGAAACATAACCAGTCGTGTCTAAGAAATTTCGCATAAAATGTCGCAACAAAGCTAAGAACAGTTTAATTGAAAGTTAACTATTTGCCGTGTTCGGAGTAGAAAGAGTTATTTGCAGAAGACGACGCAAACATGAGTATTTATAATGCCGATGAATTGGTGGCACCATCATGGATTAATCAAGAGTTTTTGGAAAAAGTTTTAACACAATACGAAAATAATGTTGATGTTGAGGTAGGTTGGAGAAGCAGTCACTTTGCCACATTACTGAAGCTATTTATAATTTAAAACATTACACATCTTCCAGGTTGTTCAATTCGATTTAAGCCCAGCCAGCATGAAGGGTGATCATTATGCCAGTATCATGTTCCGAGGCAAGGTACAATATCGTTTCGATAAAAATGCCAGTGTCAAAAACAAGTCGTTGATTATAAAAACTTTGCCCATGGATGGTCCCAAACGTGAAATGTTAATGGAATCGTTTCTTTTTGAGACTGAAATCGACATGTATTCCGAAACATTGCCGAAAATTGAGAAAATCTTAGCCGATTGTGGAGAACCAACCAAGATGTCAGCAGAGTAAGTAGTGCAACTATTTGTTCCTTCTTGGATGGAAAGAAGGGTTTTGGGGGTTTTCAATGAAAAGCTTTTCACATCTGTTTCTCCTTTCAGACTTATCTATCATGCCTTGGAACCCCACAAAGTCATTATTTTCGAAGATCTGTGTGATTCGGGTTACGACACGATACGTTCACGTTTTCTCAACGAAGATGAAATCAAAGCTGTCTACAGTAAATTGGCAAAGCTACACGCAGTCTCCTATATGTTGGGTCACAGTGAAGAACATGAGCTGGTGACCAAATATAAATATGGCATCCTAAGCATGGATAGCCCCCAATTAGAGCAATTAATGGAAGATGGCGTTCGCAATTTTATTGATATGCTATCGTGTCATGACGAATTCGATGTTTACTATCAAAAAGTTAAAGCCATGAAGGATAAAATCAATCCATGCAGTAAACAGCTATACCAATCCTATCAGCTGAACCAGGGCAAAGGTGATATTTTCGTATTGAATCACGGTGATTTCCACATGAAAAATATGATGTTCCGTTTCAATAAAAGGAATCAAATGGAAGACAGTATTATGGTCGATTATCAAATCAGTTGTTATGCCCCCTCAAACATTGATTTGGTCTATTCACAAATTATGATGCTTAGTCCAGAATTGCGGTTGAAACGTCATGAGCTGATGCAATACTATTTTACGGAATTCATAAGGATTTTGAAGAAAATCGGCTATCAGGGAGAGTTGCCATTGTATTCGGATTTCCAAATTTCCGGTTTGAAATATAGACATTTCAGTAAGTATTCTAGTTTTGTTTGTTTTTCAAAACAAAAGTGTATTTTAACAATTTATTTTTGTTTAGCCATCTCTTTGGTGGCCACATTCTTGCCAATGGTTGTTGGTTTTATTGGCAAATCTGCTGAGGAATTGAAGAATATTGATACCACCAAACAATTTGAAAATCCCGATTTGATGACCATGGTTTATCGTACACCGGGATTTATCCAAGAAGTTCGCAAATTTATGCCCATTTTGTTAAGAGAAGGCTATTTGGATTAGTGTTACATTATGTTCTGAATTTATTTTTGTTGTTATGTTTTCTTTTTTTAATTCGTAAATTTTTTGTTATTAATGTTATTTATTGTTTATGTAAAATTGTTCATAATATTTATGAAATTTTACGTACTTTACATGTTTAATAAAGTTAATAAAAATATATGTACATACATTTTTAAATCATGTCATCGTTTAATTGAATTCAAATCAGAGTGGGTCATGGAAGAGGAGGTACAATTGCAGACACGATTTTCAGGGGTTTGAATGCTCTTGAACTAGTAAACCAATTTTGGGAGATATATCAGATGCAAAATCCGGCTACGGGTACAATTTTTTTAAATTTATGTTAGAGGAGTCCTAATTCGTTTCGTTTGACTTCAAACAATTTTATTAATCATTTTTTCGAGTCATACGAGTTCAATAAGGGACACAAGTCCCGAAATATTTTTGAGGGAATTTTTCTTAGGGACTTCAGAATATTCTTAAAAAATCCACGTCTAAGGAACTTCAGAATATTCTTAAAAAATCCACGTCTAAGGAACTTCAGAATATTCTTAAAAATCCACGTCTAAGGAACGTCAGAATATTCTTAAAAAATCCACTTATAAGGAACTTCAAAATATTCTTTAAAAATCCACGTCTAAGGAACTTCAAAATATTCTTAAAAAGTCCTCGTCTAAGGAACTTCAGAATAATATTAAAAAATCCTCGTCTACTTTTTATCACCGAGTCCGAACGGCGTGTCTTAAAACAGCATTTGTAGAGAATTTTAAATAAGGGGACAATATTGGTTTCCTGTTTTTTTGGACTATCGAAGCATTTCAGTTGCATTTTGAGTTTTAGCGTAATCTGAAACCTACAAACAAATTTTAGAGCGGAACCTTTTCTGGTCAAATTTGTGACTATCATCAGTAAGTGATCTTGCGTCGCACAATGGTTCAGAAATCGATTTCCCTGGCCAAAAATCAAAATTTTGTTTTGTCAAAGATATTTATTTTCTATATGGAATTCGATAGTAAACATATTGAAACTAAGGAAACCAAAAAATTAGGTCAAAATATTGCAAGGTGTGGGCGTGGTGTGCCCCTAAAGACGAACATTTTCCCCATTTTTGGGAAATACGTAATTTTTGCAAATTTCTGGAGAAAGACGTAGCTATTTCTCGGAAACTATAACATATGTTGTGTTCATTGTTTTTTTGTAAGGTAGTAATTTTGTTTGTTTGGATTGTGGCCTTTAAAAATCGTTTTAGTAAATAACCGTAGCGTTTACACAACATGATCTATTTTATTTTTCCTCCGATACTAAATTTTATGAAGTTCCAAATTTAGTGGACTAGAACTTTTGTGGAACAACATGGAACAAAGTTCTGTTTTCACAGAAAGATGCCCGAAAGTCTCCTCTTTTAGCCCATATATACTTTTGTACCCGTCCCGTTCCGTTCGTTTAACACTTTTTTCAATTTATTGAAATTACATAGTTAAAATTGTGTGTTTTTCTATATTTTTTCTATATGAATTACAGCTTTTTGATACAAATTAAAATTTTTTTGAGTATATGAGTTTTTATACTAGTTATATAAGTTTTATTAAACCCCAAGGAGTATTTTTTTAATTTTTGAAAAAATTCAAATTCTTTTGTAAAATTTTTGTTTACAATTTTTTTGAAAATTTTTTTTTCGAAATTTTTTCTTTATTATTTTTAGTTTTTTGGTAATTTTATTGTTTATTTGTTGGTGTTTGACCATCATTAATACATAGGAAGATATAAAAACCACAAAAACACGCATATTTTGATGAAAAATAGTTTAAAAAACCCAAAAGTTTAATTTTGACCTTGAATTTCTCTGCAACTGTCAGACCGAATTTGACTGCCTGTGATTCGTCTGAAAGCTGATTGTGTTATCTGTCTAACAAAAAAAGAATTATGAAAATATCTCTATCCGTTCAAAAGTTACAGAATTTTGACCAGGAAAAACCCATTCTGAACCACTGTGCGTCGAAGATATACAAAAACGTTCAATGGAAGTGATATTGTCACCGCAAGATATGTTGGACGCTTTATGAAAATGTGGCGCCCAACGTGTGTTTCAGCACCCAAATCGTTTGAAAAGGAATCTCATAAAAAAACATTTACCGTAACATTTATACAGAAACCTAATATTGATTTCCAGTGTTCACAAAACTGTTCTACCATAAATTTGTCAACATGAGTCCATGTTTTGGTATAGTCCCCATATGACGGTACCTCTAAATTTTCGGTACTTTGAAGATTTTAGGTACAGTTTTTGACCGAACTACCTGTAATTTGGCATATGAGGTTCCCACTGGTCACAATACTTCTCGACCAAAAATTGTCAACATGGGACCATGTTTTGGTATAGCCCCCACATAACGACGCCTCCCGAATTTCGTTATTTTCAGGACTTTAGTTAGATTTTTTGACCGAATTATCTGTAGTTCGACATTTGATGTTTCCAGTAGTCTGAAAACTTCTCCACCAAAATTTGTGAACTTAGGTCCATATTTTGGTATAGCCCCCACATAACGATACCCTCGAATTTCGGTATTTATAGGATTTTAGTGAGTTTTTTTGGTCGAACTGCCTGTAGCTTGACGTTTTAGGTTTCCAGTGTTCACAAAACTGTTCCACCAAGAATTGTCAACATAGGTCCATGTTTTGGTATGGTCCCCAAAGGACGGTACCTCACAATTTTTGGTATTTGGAGGATTTTAGCTACATTTTGTGACCGAAATATCTGTAATTCGACATTTGAGATTTCCAGTAGTCACAAAACTTCTCCACCAAAATTTTTCAACATAAATCCATGTTTTGGTATAGTCCTCATATTTCGGTATTTTTAGGATTTTAGGTAGATTTTTTGACCGAACTACCTGTAATTCGACATTTGAGGTTTCCAGTAGTCTCAATATTCAGTCACACATTCATATAATACCTCCCGCTTTTCGATATTTTCAGGATGTGGGCTTCAGTTTTTGGCTGAACTACCTGTAATTTGACAGTTGAAATTCCTATTGGTCACAAAACTTCTCCACCAAAATTTATTTTGGTAAAAAAAAAAATTAAAAATTAAAATTTTGGGTTTTGAAACATTTTTTGCATGGCCTGTAGAGCTTGTAAAGTCCAGAAGCCGAATGAATTTTTAATAACTTTGTGAAAGGCTAACGTATTTTCTTTCAAATTTCGTATGTAAATTCAAAATCCGCTTATTAGAATTAGAGATATGGCCAATTTATTGAAATAACTCAATAATTAATAGTAGTTATACGCACCTGTGGCCAGAAATTAAAAATTTAATAAAATCAAAATTATAGACAATTTTGGGGAATTTGAAATCAATTATTCAATACCGTTAAAATCAATTTTACTTTTTATACCCTCAGCATTTATGCTAACGAGGGTATATACACTTTCATACGGGCAAAATGTGCCTCATCGAAATAATGGTTTTTGACCCCGAGTATGTTTGGACGAAATGTGTTTCAGACAATTTGGAGTCGATTGAGCAATGTCCGTCCGTCTGTCTGTCTGCCTGGCTGGAGCGCACGATAACTCTCGAACGGATAAACCGATTCGGTTCAAATTTTGGCTTTCGTAATATTTTACCCAAACTTAGTTTAAGTTCGAAGATGGGCTATATCGGTCCACACCTTCCGGTACCTCCCCCACAAAAGTTCGAAAATGTTCGGAAAATTTGTGCGTACGATGACTCTTGAAGGGAGTAACCGATTTGGTCCATACTTTGCCCATCGTGAAACGTGTACCAGACTTAAATAAGGTTTCAATATGGACTCAATCGGTCTACTCCTTCGGGTACCTCCCACACAAAATTTCGGATAAGTTCAGTTTAGGGCCATCTCTCGAATCGCCTTGATTTTTAAATGGATTTATTTAGCTCACCCCGTTTTTATTTTAGCAACTTGTATTCACTGCCCTCCATACGACTGTACAAGTTTCATCAGGGACAAGTCCATACTTCCTGAGAAAATAGCCTGAAAGTTGCTAAAAACCCCTATGACACCGTGTGAGGTAGTTGGAGGGCAAGATAACTCTCGAACGGATCTGCCGATTCGGTCCAAAATTTGGCCTTAGTAATATTTTGTCGAAACATGGTTTAAGTTTGAAGCTAAGTCATATCGGTTCATTGAGGTACCCCTACAAAAGTTAAAAAATGTTCGGAAAAATTGTTCGTACGGTAACTCTTGAAGGGAGTGGCCGAATTGGTCCATACTTTACACACCCTAATATTTCTACCAGATATAGATCAGGTTCAAATATGGACTATATTTGTCCACTCCATCCGGTATATTCCATACAAAATTTCGGATAAGTTCACTTTAAGACCTGATACCGAATCACTTTGATTTTTGTTGAAGCAACTTGCATTCGCTGCCTCAATTACGATGGTAAAAGTTTTTTCAGGGGCAAGTCCATACTTCTTGAGCAAACAGCCCGAAGAGTGTAAAAATCCCCTATGGCACCATATGTTTTGGCTGGAGATCCACTTCCATAACGTTCAATGTCGATCCATTTCTTTTAGTGTCTCCTCCGCAAAACTTTTGATCTTTATTCCTAATCAACATTTTTGTCGGTTCAGACGTCCTAAATACATACGTATTTTGGGAAAAAATTGTTTCAATATACACAGGCTGAGGGTATATCTCTGTCGGCAAAGCCGACTGATACTTTTTTACTTTTTGAAGAGGGTTTTTATAAATAGGCATCGCCTTTAAAAAGAAGCTTTGTACAATTAATATGATCTATAGTGGAGAGTCTAAAATAACTTTTGCGGATTTTAATTTATTGAAATGGATTATCAAACATTGTTTAATATAAAGAAATGTATGAATGAAAATTGCAATTTGAATTTATTTAATAATTAATATTTATCATAGGTAAATATTAACGAAAATTAAATTTTCCTTCAATATTACAATTTTTGGTTTTCAATTGTATTTTACTTGGCCTATAGAGTTTGTAACGTCGAGAAACCGAATGAATCGTTAATGACTATGTGGATGGCTAATGTATTCTCTTTCAAACTTCCTGTGTAAATTCAAAATCCGCACATTAGAATTAGAGATATGGCCAATTTATTGAAATAACCCAATAATTAATAGTAGTCATACGCACCTGTGGCCAGAAATTAAAAATTCAATAAAATCAAAACTATAGGCAATTTTGGGGAATTTGAAACCAAATTTTTAATGTCGCTAAAATAAATTTTACTTTCTGAAGAGGGTTTTTATAAATAGGCATCGCCTTTAAAGGGAAGCTATGTACAGGGGAGAGTCTAAAAGAACTTTTGCGGATTTTAATTTATTGAAATGAATTATCAATCATTGTATAATATAAAGAAAAGTATGAATGAAATTTTCAATTTGAATTCATTTAATAATTAATATTAATCAAGCGCAAATATAAACGAAAATTAAATTTTCCTTAAATATTAAAATTTTTGGTTTTAAAAATTTATTTTGCTTGGCTTATAGAGTTTCTAAAGTCCAGAAGCCGAATGAGTCTTCAATGGCTTTGTGAAAGGCTAATATATTCTCTTTCAAACTTCCTGTGTAAATTCAAAATCCGCATATTAGAGTTAGAGATATAACCAATTTAGTGAAATAACCCAATAATTAATAGTAGTCATACGCACCTGTGGCCAGAAATTAAAAATTCAATAAAATCAAAACTATAGGCAATTTTAAGGAATTTTAAACAAATATCGTGATATTAATTCCATGGAGAAGCCAAAGAAAATTCATGGCTATGCAGCAATACTATACAATTAACAGTAATCATACGCAACAACGGACAAACATAATTTTGATTGTAGTTTACAATTTTGCTTAAAATTTTCACCAAAAAAACTTTGATAAGTTGTATTAAAAAGACATTTTAGATACATTTTCTGACCTAATTTAGGCAGGGGTATCCGTCTATCTACATTATCTATTTTAATTGTTTGATAGGTGACGAAATTTTAATTATATTAACGAAAACAATATTTAATCAATTGCAAACAAAAATCTTTCACTTTGATGCCAAAAAGTTCTTCGTAACCATGACATTTCCTTTTTTTAATAACAACCAACCAACATTCATAAGTAGGTATTTTGATTAGTTAGTATGTACATATCTTAGATTACGTTTGTCAAAATAATAGATCAATGTTACCTAACAATCTTATCGTTTAAAAAAAATGGAAGAAAGCAGACGGAAGAAACTGATTATCAAATAAAAGGCGATGTTCTAACGGTTGCCGACCGAACGAACTAATTGACGACAAAAAAAATAATATTCACGAGCATAGGGCTCTGATGTTAAAATAAATTTCGCATAAAAGGTGACACGCGACAATTCAAATTTTCATTTAATTTTTAATTTTTGCCAAAGTCAAAGCCCTGTGTGACCAAGCGCGCAAAACATGAGTATCTATAACGAAGATGAATTAGTGGCACCGTCATGGATTAATAAAGAATTTTTGGAAAAGGTTTTATCCAAATATGAAAATAATGAAAATGTTGAGGTAGGAGGTGATAGCTTTGAAATTTAATATAACAAGAACATGTGTTCATGTCTTTGTATGTTTACATTGCCTTAGGTCATTAAATTTGATATGAGCCCCGCCAGTGTCAAGGGTGATCACTATGCCAGTATTATGTTCCGTTGCAAGGTTAGTTATCGTTTTGCCAAAACGGCCAGCAGTGTTAAGCGTTCGTTGATCATAAAAACCCTACCCATGGAGGATGGTATGAAACGTGAAATGTTAATGAATTCGAGATTGTTTGAAACCGAAATTGGCATGTACTCGGAGGTGTTACCAAAAATTGAAAAAATCTTAGCCGATTGTGGTGAGCCAACTAAATTGTGTGCAGAGTAAGTAGAAATGGTAAATTTCAACTAAATTAAATGTTTGACGGATTGTTTTGCTAAGGCGATCCAAACCTTTGATACACAGACAATTTCGTTATTAACGTAATGTTTGTTTAACTCGGGATAGGCAATTTTGCGAGCTAGTCCAACTTTAAACGGTTAGAGGTATTCTCCACTTGACCTTTAAAAAGTTTTAAGTGTCGGAACATAGTAAACTTTAAGAAAAATTGCCATGAAAAAAATAGTTCCAAGTTGCGGGAAATGGTAGAAAAAGGATGCTCGTGGAGGGCATGATATATTCTGAAATACTATAGCAGCAATTTCAGGTGGAAAATATCTTTGACCACTGGGAACACCAAATACTTAATTTTTGCTAATTCGGTCTGCTAAATATATAAAAAAAAAAACAAGTAAAAAAGTGTCAGTCGGCTTTGCCGACAGATATATACCCTCAGCCAATGTGAAGTGAATGCATTTAAGGTCTCTTCAGAATTTTGTGGCCCTTTTTGGACATTTGAACTTGCCAACAAAAATGTGGATTAGGAATTAACTGCACTAAGACACAAACCTTTGTGGGGGAGGTACCCTTAGGGAGGACCGATATGGGCCATTTTAGAAGTTAAACTAAATTTTGACAAAATATTAGGAGATCCAAAGATTGGACCAAATTGGTTGCCCCATTCATGTGATATCGTCCTAGCATTTTAGTGACATTTTTTAAATATGTAAGTTACAGACACTTTAAAGCAAGTGGCACAATAAAAACTAAGTTTGGATTTGAAACTAAGTTAGGATATAATATGACGAAGACCAAATGTTGGATCAAATCGGTTGAACAGTTCGAGAGTTATCGTGCTCTCCATTTGGTGACATAGGGATTTTTTACACCTTTCGGGCTATTTTACTAAGAAATATGGACTTGCCCTGAAAAAACTTTTACCGTCGTAATGGTATCAAAGTGATTCGACAGCAGGTCTTAAAGTGAACTTATCCGAAATTGTGTGTGAGAGGTACCAGAAGGAGTAGACAAATATAGTCCATATTCGAACCTGATCTATATCTGGTAGATATATTAGGATGTGCAAGGAATGGATTAGATCGGTCACTCCATTCAAGATTTATCGTGCGCACAATTTTTCCGAACATTTTTTAACTTTTGTGGGGGAGGTACCTGAAGAAGTGGACCGATATTACCTATCTTCGAATTTAAACTATGTTTGGACTAAATATTACGAAGGCCAAATTTTGGACCGAATCGGCAGATCCGTTCGAGAGTTATCTTGCGCTCCATCCACCACACACGGTGTTATAGGGGCTTTTTTTGCATATTTAAGGCTATTTTCTAAGGAAGTATGCCCCTGATGAAAATTGTACCGTCGTATGGGGGGCAATGAATACAAGTTGTTGCAACAAAAACCAAAGCGATTCGAGAGCAGGTCCTAATCTGAACTTATCCGAAATTTTGTGTGGGAGGTACCCGAAGGAGTGGACCGATTGATTTTGGAACCTCATTTAAGTTTAGTAGAAATTTCACGATGTGCAAAGTATGGATCAAATCGGTTACTTCCTTCAAAAGTTATCGTGCGCACAAATTTTCCGAACACTTTCGAACTTTTGTGGGGGAGGTACCGGAAGGAGTGGGCCGATATAGCCCATCTTCGAACTTAAACTAAGTTTGGACAAAATATTACGAAAGCCAAATTTTGGATCGAATCGGTTAACCCGTTCGAGAGTTATCGTGCGCTCCAGCCAGACAGACAGACAGACGGACGGACATCGCTCAATCGACTACAAATTGTCTGAAACACATTTCGTCCAAACATACTTGGGGTCACATTTTGCCCGTATGAAAGTGTATATACCCTCGTTAGCATAAATGCCGAGGGTATAAATACCGGAAATATCCTGAAAATACCTAAAATCCGGAGGTACCGTTATATGGGGGCTATACAAAACCGTGGACCTATGTTGACAATTTTTGGTGGATACGTTTCGTGACTACAGGGAACCTGAAATGTAAAATTACCGCTGTTTCGGTAAGAAATTGTAGCTAAATACCTAAAATCAGGAGGTCCCGTTATATGGGGGCTATACCAATCTGTGGACCTATGTTGACAATTTTTGGTGGATAAGTTTGGTGACCACTTACTTACTTACTTAGCTGGCCCATTACAGAACATTTGTTCTATAGGCCGAACTAAGAAAAGATCTCCAATTCTCTCTATTTGTTGCTTCGCTTTCTGGAATACCGCGCCTTTTCATCTCATCATCCACTTGTTTGCGCCATCTATTGCTTGGCCTGCCAATTCTGCGTGCACCGCCAAGCGGTCCGTGTTTATACACCTTTTTAGCGGGGTCATCATCGCTCATTCTTGTGATATGGCCTAGCCAACGCAATCGCTGCATCTCGATACGTTTAACAATATTGATGTCGTTGTACAGCAGATACAGCTCGTGGTTCATGCGACGTCGATATTCACCGTCAACGCAGATTGGTCCGTAGATCTTTCGAAGAATTTTTCTCTCAAACACACCAAGCACTGCCATGTCTGCTTGCGCAAGTACCCAGGCTTCGGAGCCATACATCAGCACGGTTAGTATCAGTGTTTTGTAGAGCGTTATTTTTGTTTGACGAGATGTGGCTTTGTTTTTGAACTGCTTACTTAAACCAAAGTAGCATCTGTTGACCAATATAATTCTTCTTTTTATTTCACAACTGATGTCGTTTGTTGTGTTTACGGAGGTGCAGAGGTAGACGAAGTCTTTTACTACCTCAATATTATAGGAACCAACTTCCACAGTCGGTCCGAGCTCAATGGACGCATTGCGCGTCGACACAGCTTGGTCTTCTCACCGTTTACCGCCAGACCCACTTTAGCAGATTCTCCTTCGACCTTCATAAAGGTATCAGTTACTTATTTTACTGATCGGCCTATGATGTCTATATCATCAGCATAAGCAAGTAACATGTGACTATTGGTGTAGATTGTGCCACTTCTTTTGACGTTTGCCTCTCGTATAACCTTTTCCAGTAGGATGTTAAAGAGATCACACGAAAGGCTGTCTCCTTGTCTGAAACCTCTTTTGGTACCAAACTCTTCGGAGAGGTTCTTTCCTATTTTAACTGAGGACCTCGTGTCAGTTAAAGTCATTTTGCAAAGACGGAAGAGCTTTGCGGTGATACCAAATTCAGACATGGCTTGGAATACCTTTGAACGCAGCGGGCTGTCGAAGGCTGCTTTATAATCGACAAAAAGGTGGTAGGTGTCGATCTGCATCTCTTGGGTCTTCTCCAGGATTTGCCGCAGGGTAAATATCTGGTCAATGGTGGACTTGCCAGGTCTAAAGCCGCACTGGTATGGTCCAATTATCTCGTTGACCATAGGCTTTAGTCGTTCGCACAATATCCCTGACACGATCTTGTAGGCAATAGGGAGTAGACTTATGTCCCTATAGTTAGAGCATACAGTCTTATCTCCCTTCTTGTGGACGGGGCACAGGATACTCAGGTTCCAATCGTCGGGTACTCGTTCTTCCTGCCAGATGGTGCTAACTAGCTGATGAATACACCTTATCAGCGTGTCGCCTCCGGTTTTGAACAGCTCGGCTGGTAAGCCATCGGCTCCTGCTGCCTTATTATTCTTCAGCCGATTTATTGCTGTCTTTACCTCATCTTGGCTGGGCGGTATACATTCAATACCATCTTCTGGGATTGGGACTGTGGTATCTTCGTCGTCTTCGCTGCTATTGGATACCAACAGTTTTGAAAAATGTTCTTTCCATATCCTGAGTACACTATCTGTATCAGTTACCAAATTACCTTGCTGGTCTCTACAGGAGGATGTACCTGTACCAAAGCCATCAGTTTGATGCTTGACTCTTTGGTAGAATTTTCGGACTTCATTCTGGCTCCTGTACATCTCGATTTTTTCACCCACCCGCTTTTCCATCTCTCTCTTTTTCCTGCGGAAAAGACGTTTCTCCTCTCTCCTTTTCTCCCTGTATCTCTCTCGTGCGCTACGCGTTGCTACGGATTGTAAAGTAGCCTTATATGCCGCATTTTTCTCTTCGGTGGCAGCACGACACTCCTGAACATACCATGGATTCCTTGGTGGAGGTCTCTGGTGTCCAAGTATGGATTTTGCGGCTGTTTGCATGGAGTGGGCAATGCTTTGCCATTGCGCTGATATGTTATCGGGATGAGGAGTGCTTTGATTAAGCAATTGGGCTAGTTGAGTGGAATGTGCTGTGGCTATCTGTTGTGATTGCAGCTTACCGATGTCTAACTTTCGTGTTGTGTCTGTTCGTACTTTGTTTGCTACGTTTATGCGGGTGCGTACCTTTGCTGCAACAAAGTTGTGGTCCGAATCAATGTTTGCGCCTCGGAACGATCGTACATCCAACACGCTCGATGAATGTTTTCCATCTATCACAACATGATCAATTTGATTTCTTGTTTTCTGATCTGGAGACAGCCAGGTGCCCTTATGAATATCGAGATGATTAAATCTGGTACTGCTAACTACCATGTTTTTTGCAGCTGCAAAGTCTATCAGCCTCATACCATTGTCAGATGTTTCACTGTGGAGGCTGAATTTCCCGACTGTTGGGCCAAAGATATTCTCCTTTCCGATTTTGGCATTAAAATCGCCTTGAATGATTTTAATGTCATGGGCAGGGCAACTGTCATATGTTTCTTCTAAGCGCTCGTAAAATATATCTTTGGTCTGTTCGTCCTTTTCTGCAGTGGGAGCATGAGCGCAAATAAAGCTGATGTTGAAGGATTTAGCTTTTATTCGAACTGCAGCAAGTCTTTCATTCACTGGAGTGAAGCTGGATACCAGATGTTTTAGTCTCCGACTAACTACAAATCCGCAACCAAACTCATGCTTTACGTCATGGTTTGGTGACCACTAGGAACCTCAAATGTCAAATTAACGCTATTTCGGTAAGAAATTGTAGCTAAAATCCTCAAAATACCCAAAAACCAGGAGGTTCCGTTATATGGGGGCTATACCAAACCGTGGACCTATGTTGACAATTTTTGGTTGATAAGTTTTGTTACCACTAGGAACCTCAAATGTCAAATTACTGCTATTTCGGTAAGAAATTGTAGCTGATATCCTCAAAGTACCTAAAATCCGGAGGTACCGTTATATGGGGGTTATACCTAAACATGGACCTATGTTGAAAATTTTTGTTGGAGACGTTCCGAGACTACAGGGAACCTCAAATGTCAAATTACAGCTAGTTCGGTTAAAAGTGTAGCTTAAAACCTCAAGATACCGAAAATTGGGAGGTATCGTTATACGGAGGCTTTACCAAAATATGTATCCATTTTGACAATTTTTGGTGGATAAGTTTTGTGACCCTGGGAACCTAAAATGTTAAAATACTGGTTGTTCTGTCAAGAAATGTTTCTAAAATCCTCAAAATACCTAAAATCCGGAGGTACCGTTATATGGGGGCTATACCCAAAACTGGACCTATATTGACGATTTTTGGTGGAGAAGTTTCGTGACTGCGGAAAACATCAAATGTCAGCTTACGGGTAGTTCAGTCAGAAAACGTAGCTAAAACCCCCAAAATACGGAGAGTCGGGAGGTGCCTTTATATGGGGTTAATTCCAAAACATGGACATGTGTATATCGACAATTTTTGATGGAGATGTTTTGTGATCTCTGGGAACCTCAAAAGTAAAATTATAGGTAGTTCAGTAAAAATTTGTAGCTGAAACCCTAAACATACCGAAATTCGGGAGGTACCGTTATATTTCAGTTATCAGGTTCTGTTTCCTCTGGTTGCGCTAATAAAGAATCAGGAGGCAGGTAAGTGGGGTTAGGTGGGCAGCTAAATAAATAAAGGGTGTCATGTGGTAGAAATTCACATTTAGGGGACATGTGTTGTGTATCGTGGCATAAATTCGGGTCCAATACGAATTGTGTCGTCTGCCTCGTCCGTATCTTAACTGGTCTAAAACTACCCGTTTTTGCATGGACAGCTGGCGTTCTTCTGCTGCGATGGATGGGGTGTGGTCCCCAAGTACGGCATTCACACTGTATCTCTGTACTGCATCAGTGTGAACGCTATCCAAGCTGGCCTGATAGGCTCTTTGGTATAGAGGTTCCCGTTTATAGCTTTGGACCTCTCTCTCTCTCTAGATCATGAAGACCTCTCCTGACGTGCTTGGATGGGGGAGCCTGCCCATTAAGTTGTGGCAGGGATGCTCACTGCAATAGTATCCAGGCAGGTATTGCATCGACAGTATCCTGTTGTGTTGATGTACCCTTGTCTTGTCATAAAGATGGTCCACTGGTGTCATGAGGAGGTACTCTGTTGCAGTCCTCGTGTTGTATTCTGGCAGGTTTGTATTTTCTCATAACTAGCCACAGACCAACCTATTGTTTTGTAAGTAGGTCAACAAAGTTTCATTAACTGCTTCCCAAGTGTTTCTGGCCAGCAGCGTGAGGACTTTGTTCATACTTCCGATCTTGTAGCTAACAGCTGTGGCTTGAGCGGACGACTTAAACATGCTATCGAACGTTACACCCAATATCTTAGCGTAATTAGTGGTCGGAATCAGGACACTATCGACCAAAACGATCAGGGGGAGCCTCATTTCTGCAATCCAGGCGGTGAATATTTTCATATTCCTCAGATGAAGGAACTGCACTAAGTCAGCTATGTAGACATTTAACCTATCACATATGTATGTATGTATGTTCGTCATCGACGATTGAACCCGATGCCAAGATCGTACAATCATCCACATACATTACGATCTTTATGTCGTCTGCAGGGTGTGGATTTTCCGATAGGAAGATGTTAAACTGTTCCCACCTTGGGGAACTCTCTGTTTCACCGCACATACAACTTCCATCCATACATATAGTTGATTAACCAACACGTCTAGAGGAAAGTCTTCTCTATATCTTCGAACAGCTTGGCATGATTGACGGTATCGAAGGTCGCATGACTTACGACCGGTTCAGTCGTCGACTGATATGTGTGGCTATGGCGTGTAATGCTATTGTGGTGCTGTGCTTTTCCGGAATCCATGTTGATGTTGGGCAAATTGGAAACTGTTTGTCATCATGGGCAGGAGTAGTGCCTCTAAAGTCGATTTACTTCTTCTAGCATCCCTGCCTAACTTTAAAAGCTGGATAACACGGTCAATTTTCTAGGTTTCTGGCACGATAACGGTGGCTAACGACAGATTGAAGACACTTGTCAAATATCATTGAGATTCCGTGTGAGCCCCACGCTTTGGATGATTTCGGATATCTACAACATCGCTCATCGTGCTCATACCTCCTCGGCTCAAAGGGTTATTATCCGGCGTAGCAAAGACCTCTTCGCCGTTTCACTATCGGGGTGCTCTATAAGTTGCCGGCTAAAATAATACTGGCACCTTTTCAGAAAGTAACAGCCCTTCTTCATTCCTGGATTGGAGAGAGATTTACCACTGCCCATAATTGACTTAACCCTGTACCAAATCCATTGCATTTATTCAGGTGGTCTATACACTTTTCCGCGACGAAGCTCCTTACGCTCATTTGCTACTCTCGTCGTCTATGCTGGGAAATTGTGTCTAATTTCGGGTATTCGACCAGCAGGTATGTAGCGAGTGGCTGTAGCTGTGATGATGTCGCTGAGAAGCTAGCTATCCGAGTCTCTGAGGGAATTAATAGCTCTCTGAAGGGGTGATTGATAAATTCTTTGAACCCTTGCAGCCAATCAATTTTTCCATGGTTCAGAAAAGTACGGCAGTCAGAGGTTATAAGGTCGAGTGGTCTGTTAACGGAGGCTATGATAGGAATAGGGTCTGAGCCAAGCGAAATGATGGGTTGCCAGAACACATCAATCTCCTCTTATCTCCGTAGGGGCGTCTTCGTTCCCGTGCAAAATGTGAAGCTATCAATGTTCTCGGCTAGCGCTTGGTCATTGCTTAGGACGGAATGCCAAAGCTTGGGATGAGCATTGCAGAACGGTTTTTGTATTCCAAAAGCAAACTAATATCAGGTATATAACGCAGGTTACAACTAATCAGCAACTCTATTTCGGTAGTCCCAGACTACGTATGTATCACTAGATTGGTGTATAAGGAAGGTAAGGCCTGCTCTACCGCTTCTTGTATGATACCTTGGTGATACAGGTGGTGTTCTTCCAACTTCTAAAGTTTCCAATTTCGTTGACTTTGTTTCGAAGACCGTTGCAATTGAATGGCAGGAACGACACATTCCCGAGGTGATAAGCAATAACATGTGGTGTTAGATGCTGTGTTTGTTATTGTTGTGGAGATTGCGGAGGTGTCTCGTATTCCGATGACAACGATGAATCCGAGGATGAAGTTACAGCAACATAACTCCAAAGCAGTAGCTCTGGAGGCGACATGCGGTGGATGCGGAAAACGCTGCCATGTTGAGAAAAAATAAATACAAATATTTGTTGAGGTAACGGCTTCTGGTCGAAGATTCCTCCGAGTTAATGCGTTGCATACCATTACGGGTACGGTGTTGCCAGATATGGACTTTCTTGATGTACGATGTGCAAGCTTTCGGCTAAATAGGATATGCCATTCGTACGAAATCGTGTTTATCCGTCATTTTAGTTGATGGCGGCAGGGATTTTTAGAACTTTTCGGTCATTATCTCAGGAAGTATGCAACGTTGTTATATGAATTTTTCCTATAGAAAATTCCATCGATTATCGTTGAATTTTTCCTATAGAAAATTCCATCGATTATCGATGAATTTTTCCTATAGAAAATTCCATCGGTTATCGATGAATTTTCCTATAGAAAATTCCATCGATTATCGATGAATTTTTCCTATAGAAAATTCCATCGATTATCGATGAATTTTTCCTATAGAAAATTTCATCGATTATCGATGAATTTTTCCTATAGAAAATTTCATCGATTATCGATGAATTTTTCCTATAGAAATTTTCATCGATTATCGATGAATTTTTCCTATAGAAAATGTCATCGATTATTGACGAATTTTTCCTATAGAAAATGTCATCGATTATTGATGATTTTTTCCAATAGAAAATATCATCGATTATTGATGATTTTTTTCAATAAAAAATATCGATTATTGATGAATTTTTCCTATAGAAATGTCATCGATTATCTATAAATATTTCCTATAGAATATGTCATCGATTATGAATGAATTTTTCCTATAGAAAATTTCATCGATTATCGATGAATTTTTCCTATAGAAAATTTCATCGATTATCGATGAATTTTTCCTATAGAAAATTTCATCGATTATCGATGAATTTTTCCTATAGAAAATTTCATCGATTATCGATGAATTTTTCCTATAGAAAATTTCATCGATTATCGATGATTTTTTTTATATAGAAAATGTCATCGATTATCGATGAATTTTTCCTATAGAAAATTCCATCGATTATCGATGAATTTTTCCTATAGAAAATTCCATTGATTATCGATGTATATTTCCTATAAATATTCCTATAGAAAATGTCATAGATTATCGATGAATTCTTCCAGTAGAAAATGTCATAGATTATCGATGAATTTTTCCTGTAGAAAATGTCATCGATTATTGATGAATTTTTCCTATAGAAAATGTCATCGATTATCGATGAATTTTTCCTATAGAAAATGTTATCGATTATCGATGAATTTTTTTATATAGAAAATGTCATCGATTATCTATGAATTTTTCCTATAGAAAATTCCATAGATTATCGATGAATTTTTCCTATAAAAATTGTCATCGATTATTGATGAATTATTCCTATAGAAAATGTCATCGATTATCGATGATTTTTTATATAGAAAATGACATCGATTATCGATGAATTTTTCCTATAGAAAATTCTGTCGATTATTGATGAATTTTTCCTATAGAAAATTCCATCGATTATGGATGAATTTTTCCTATAGGAAATTCCATAGACTATCGATGAATTTTTCTATAGAAAATTCCATCGATTATCGATGAATTTTTCCTATAGAAAATTCCACCGATTATCGATGAATTTTTCCTATAGAAAATGTCATAGGTTATCGATGAATTTTTCCTTAGAAAATGCCATCGATTATCGATGCATTTTTCCTATAGAAAATGTCATCGGTTATCGATAAATTTTTCCTATAGAAAATGTCATCGATTATCGATGAATTTTTCCCATAGAAAATTTATTTTTTTCTCCATTTCTCTCTCCCACTCTCTTTCAGTCTCATTTATTATTCTTTGGATCCCCACAAGGTGATTATTTTCGAAGACTTGTGTGAATTGGGTTATGATACAATTCGTAATCGTTTCTTAACCGATGAAGAAATCAAAGCAGTTTTTCGTAAGGTGGCACGCCTACATGCCGTCTCCTATATGTTGGGACACAGTGATGATGCTGAATTGGTTACAAAATATCAAGATGGTTTTATGAATAACAGTATGCCAATGTTGGAACACATGATCACCGATAGCATTAATAATTTTATTGAGTGTCTTGGCAAATATGAAGAATTCGCAGTTTACCATGAAAAAATCGTCGCCATGAAAGATACCTTGAAACGTAAATGTAAAGATCTTTATAGAGCTTACGCCCAAAATAAGGGCACAGGAGATATTTTCGTAATGATTCACGGCGATTTCCATTTGAAAAATATGATGTTTAAATTTAGTAAAAAGAATAAAATGGAAGACCTCATTATGGTCGATTTCCAAGGCAGCTGTTATGCTCCGGCCAACATTGATATGCTCTACTCACAAGTCATGATGATGAGTTCGGAAATGCGTATGGAACGCAACGATTACATGCTGTACTATTTCGAAGAATTTACAAGGATTTTAAAGAAAATTCAATTCAAGGGAGAACTGCCATTGTATTCGGATTTCCAAATGGCCAATTTGAAATATAGGCACTTTCGTAAGTATTGAGGATTTTTGGTGGAAGATTTAAAACATATAATTAATGTATATTTTGTTTTTTTTTTCAGTTATATTTTTAATTGCTTCATTCTTACCAATGATCGCCTTGTTGGCCCTAACTCCAGCTGAAGACCAAAAAGATATGAATCTAGCAAAATTATTGGAAGATCCCAGCGCCAAGTGCCAGTTTTATCATTTACCTGCTTTCCTGGAAGAGCTTCGCAAAATTATGCCGGTTTTATTGAGAGAAGGTTATCTTGATTAGATTTTTAAGTGAATAAAAATAAATTTAAAATCGTCTACATGAATTCGCATTGATGTTCCTTGAAAATTCAGACATAGCTGACGAATAATCTTTTTATTTGAAATGTTTGCCTGTTGGAGCGATGGTCATTTATTATTGATTTTTTATTAATTTCTCGTTTGAGATGAGCTGAACGATCGAAGATGTTTGCATATGAAAAAGGAAATCCGATGAGATTTCCACACAACCACAAAATTATGAGATCGGTTTCAAAGCCAAAACTCATAACTTCCAAAGGTTGTGCTAAAAAGCGTTGGCGTGGAAGTCATGCTGGTTTAATGGGGAAAAAGCTCGTCAGTGCAAAAAGAACTTTGCAAAATCCAAGTTCGATGTCAAGCTTAGTTTCTTAATTAAATTATTCAATAACTTCGATATAAGTTCGAATTTTCGATAATCGATGAATTTTTCCATAGAAAACATCATCGATAATCGATGAATTTTTCCTATAGAAAATTTAATCGTTTATCGATGAATTTTTCCTATAGAAAATGTCATTGATTATCGATGAATTTTTCCTATAGAAAATGTCATCGATTATCGATGAATTTTACCTATAAAAAATTTCATCGATTATCGATGAATTTTTCCTATAGGAAATTTCATCGATTATTGATGAATTTTTCCTATAGAAAATGTCATCGATTATCGATGAATTTTTCCTATAGAAAATGTCATCGATTATCGATGAAATTTTCCTATAGAAAATGTCATCGATTATCGATGAAATTTTCCTATAGAAAATATCATCGATTATTGATGAATATTTCCTATAGAAAATGTCATCGATTATCGAATTTTTCCTATAGAAAATGTCATCGATTATCGATGAATTTGTCCTATAGAAAATGACATCGATTATTGATGAATTTTTCCTACAGAAAATGTAATCGATTATGGATGAATTTTTCCTATAGAAAATGTCATCGGTTATTGATGAACTTGTCCTATAGAAATTGTCATCGAATATTGATGAATTTTTCCTATAGAAAATGTCATCGATTATCTATGAATTTTTCCTATAGATATTGTCATCGATTATCGATGAATTTTTCCTATAGATATTGTCATTGATTATCGATGAATTTTTCCTATAGAAAATGTCATCGATTATCGATGAATTTTTCCAATAGAAAATGTCATCGATTATCGATTAATTTTTCCTATAGAATATGTCATCGATTATTGATGAATTTTTCCTATAGAAATCGTCATTAATTGTCGATTAATTTTTTCTTTAGAAAATGTCATCGATTATCGATAAATATTTCCTATAGAAAATGTCACCGAATATCGATGAATTTTTCTTATCATCGATTATTGATGATTTTTTCCAATAGAAAATATCATCGATTATCGATGATTTTTTCCTATAGAAAATGTCATCGATTATTGATGATTTCATCTATAGAAAAAGTCATCGATTATCGATGAATTTTTTCTATAGAAATTGCCATCGATTATCGATGATTTTTTCTTATAGAAAATGTCATCGATTATTGATGTTTTTTTCCAATAGAAATGTCATCGATTATCGATGAATGTTTCTTATGGAAAATGTCATTAAATATCGATGATATTTTTTATAGAAAATGTCATCGATTATCTATGAATTTTTTCGATAGAAAATGAGATCGATTATAGATAAAATTTTCTTATAGAAATGTCATTGCCGATGAATTTTTCCTATAGAAAATGTCATCGATTACCGATGAATTTTTCCTACAGAAAATGTCATCGATTATCGATGAATTTTTCTTATAGAAAATGTCATCGATTATCGATGATTTTTTCCTATAGAAAATTTCATCGGTTATTGATGAATTTTTCATATAGAAATTGTCATCAATTAAGGATGAATTTTATCCTATAGAAAATTTCATCGATTATCGATGAATTTTTCCTATAGATATTGTCATCGATTATCGATGATTTTTTCCTATAGAAAATGTCATCGATTATGGATGATTTTTTCCTATAGAAAATTTCATCGGTTATTGATGAATTTTTCATATAGAAATTGTCATCGATTAAGGATGAATTTTATCCTATAGAAAATTTCATCGATTATCGATGAATTTTTCCTATAGAAATGTCATCGATTATCGATGAATTTTTCCTATAGATATTGTCATCGATTATCGATGATTTTTTCCTATAGAAAATGTCATCGATTATGGATGATTTTTTCCTATAGAAAATGTCACCGGTTATTGATGATTTTTTCAATAGAAAATATCATCGATTATTGATGAATTTTTCCTATAGAAATTGTCATCAATTATCGATGAATTTTTCCAATAGAAATGTCATCGATTATCGATGAATGTTTCTTATGGAAAATGTCATTAAATATCGATATCTATAGAAAATGTCATCGATTATCTATGAATTTTTCCGATAGAAAATGAGATCGATTGTAGATAAAATTTTCTTATAGAAAATGTCATCGAATATCGAGAACATAGCATAGTTCTTGGCATGTAATTCACCAACCTTAGTTTTGAATAGGAGTGCGTCTAACCAGCGATGTCCACCCTATCTTCTATTGCATACTTTAGGTTGTGTCATTGTGTGAGTGCATGCGCTTTCGTGGGCATGGATGATTTAAAGCATCTATGCCAAGATTTACACGGTGAGACCATTTGTATTTAAAAAACGCGCTTATTCTCCGTATTCATGTGGTTTATATCAGCGATAATAAAGCGAGCACCCATATGCTCTCAGTTAGTGTTCGTTCTCCACGCATACACAGCTCCCTAAAGTATGCAAAAGAAAATAGGGTGACTATCCGTGGTATTCCCTTTACTCGCGAGCAAACAAAGAGAGTTTCTCTCTTCTCTTCTCACAATTCAACCCAATGAAAAAAACATGCATTCACATAAAGACACCCCCTAAAGTATGCAATAGAAAAATATGATGCCTATATCTGGTTTAGACTAACGTTTATTTTCAGACGCCTTCATGCATTTCACGTCAATTAAATAAAAACATTTCATTTTATTATTATATAAAGGTATGGTATAAATGCGATTTAAGTTTGCTCTCATCTATTACTGTGGGATGTAGAATGAACATGCACTCTTCTAAATATTTGTGATTTGTGTCCAAAATTGCAGCAAACATTCCAATATCGTTCTCCAATAAACCGTAGAAAATATTAATTAAATAAACTTCACAAAATATTCTTAAAAAATCGTTTTATTGCTCGATTGCACATTCTTTATTTGGGTATGGAATTAAATGGCTACAAGACTTTACAAAACTAAACGTCAATGGATAATCTATCCATCCATAAAAATTATTAAACTGAATTAATATTATTTCTTTCATGAAACATGATGGAATGTACATTTTTGAATGTGATGTTATTGCATTTTTATCTACAACAGCTTCAACGGCTAATGAACGAAACAATTTGAAAAGCGAAAAAAGCTCTTTCTTTAGCCATACGTTTTGTGACGTATTTATAACTATTAGAATAATAATCAATTTTGTTTAACAACATTTGGGCATGCCTTTTGTTTTATTCAAATGAAAGTTCGTGCGAAACTAGAAAACAAAAACAAAACCTGTCGTTGTTATCAATTTGATAAAACTACTGTCATGCTTACTTACAGTAGCTTCTCTTCAACGACTGTGCGGTGGTCGGCCACACGACTAGTTATTTGTTTTATTAGTAGAACATTTGTCTATTCCATATTCATTTCAAATCTGAGATTCAGTGTATGAACATCGAATTTAGATACAGTGCCATTTGAATACCTTTCACACAATGAGTTTATACAATGAAGATGAGTTGACAGCTCCGGCATGGATAGATCAAGATTTCATAAAAATGGTTTTATCAAAACATGAAAAGGTGGAAAATGTTGAGGTAGGTTGAGAAATCTAGGTTAGAAATAATAATATTTCCTTAAATTAATTTCTGTTTATTGTTTTTTTTCCAGATTCTCAATTATGAAATGAGTCCCGCCAGCATGAAGGGCGATCATTATGCCAGTATTATGTTCCGTTGTAAAGTGGAATACCGATTGTCGAATGCTGTTGATATTATTAAACGTTCGCTTATTTTGAAAACTTTGCCCGTCGAGGAAGATAACAAGAAAAGAGAATTTCTAATGGATTTAAAATTATTTGAAACCGAAATTAAAATGTATTCCGAAACTTTACCGCGATTTGAGACAATCTTAGCTGAATGTGGTGAACCAACAAAATTAAGCGCAAGGTAAGAACAAGTTTTGAATATTTTTGTATTAGTGGCCACAGTGATTTACAAGATGATTGTGGTAAAGCTGGGGAAAATACTAAATGGTATAACAATCGGGATTAAACAGGAGGAAAAACAATGAGGATTGATGTAGACTGCCGGATGGACAAGTTGTCTCATTGTGATCTTATCTGATAGTTACATAACGTGTTAGAATGGAGATCACTCCTTGCGATCTTATCTGGTGGTTATGTAACGCATTAGATTGTAGATCACAAACTGAGCGACTTTATTAAATTTTCTTTCAGTTAGGTACTGGTTATGAGAAGCGACTATCACATCTAGTACAGAGTTATCTATTTTAGTAGTAATGGACAATAATGAGTTGTTTCACAATAGTAGTAGAATAAATTATTTACATGGTTCCATTTTCTCAGTTAACTTGAAAATTCAATGCATCAATCACAATGGGAATTTGGAATATTTACAAAAATCACAATGACAAAGGTACAAAACTATTACCATTGAAATGTAGATGGCTTAAAACTGTAATTATTAAAATATGGATTGTTGAAGTCGCTGTTGTAACTGCACCTGGAGTAAAGGTGAATAACTAACGGCAGAGGTGGATGTATGATTTGCCTCCACTGGAGTAAAACTGCATCGTACACGTACATTGTAGAGGTGGATGTATGATTGCCTTTTTCAACAGGCATTTTCTTCTTGAGGGTAATCTTTGGATTCAAAGGCGGCAACTGGTTGTTCCAAGAATTACGCTGTGCTATTGATTTTGTTGTTGTTGTCGTCGGCTATTACTCACAGATTATGGTTGGTTTGGTTGTGATACATGGCCACGAGTTGGGCGCCATTATAACAATCTGGTGTAGATTGGACAGGAAAGCAAAAGGGAGGATTGATGTAGACTGCCGGATGGACAAGTTGTCTCATTGTAATCTTATCTGATAGTTACATAACGTGTTAGAATGGAGATCACTCCTTCTGATCTTATCTGATGGTCATGTAACGCGTTAGATTGTAGATCACAAACTGAGCGACTTTATTAAATTTTCTTCTAGTTAGGTACTGGTTATGAGAAGCGACTAACACGTTTAGTACAGAGTTATAGATTTTAGTAGTAATGAACAATAATGAGTTGTTTCACAATACTTACTTACTTAGCTGGTCCATTACAGAACATTTGTTCTATAGGCCGAACTAAGAAAAGATCTCCAATTCTCTCTATTTGTTGCTTCGCTTTCTGGAATACCGCGCCTTTTCATCTCATCATCCACTTGTTTGCGCCATCTATTCCTTGGCCTGCCAATTCTGCGTGCACCGCCAAGCGGTCCGTGTTTATACACCTTTTTAGCGGGGTCATCATCGCTCATTCTTATGATATGGCCTAGCCAACGCAATCGCTGCATCTCGATACGTTTAACAATATTGATGTCGTTGTACAGCAGATACAGCTCGTGGTTCATGCGACGTCGATATTCACCGTCAACGCAGATTGGTCCGTAGATCTTTCGAAGAATTTTTCTCTCAAACACACCAAGCACTGCCATGTCTGCTTGCGCAAGTACCCAGGCTTCGGAGCCATACATCACCACGGGTAGTATCAGTGTTTTGTAGAGCGTTATTTTTGTTTGACGAGATGTGGCTTTGTTTTTGAAGTGCTTACTTAAGCCAAAGTAGCATCTGTTGGCCAATAAAATTCTTCTTTTTATTTCACAACTGATGTCGTTAGTTGTGTTTACGGCGGTGCCGAGGTATACGAAGTCTTTTACTACCTCAAACTTATGGGAACCAACTTCAACAGTTGGTCCGATCTCAAAGGACGCATTACACGGCGATACCATCAACTTGGTCTTCTCACCGTTTACCGCCAGACCCACTTTAGCAGATACTCCTTCGACCTTCATAAAGGTATCAGTTACTTCTTTTACTGATCGGCCTATTATGTCTATATCATCAGCATAAGCAAGTAACATGTGACTATTGGTGTAGATTGTGCCACTTCTTTTGACGTTTGCCTCTCGTATAACCTTTTCCAGCAGGATGTTAAAGAGATCACACGAAAGGCTGTCTCCTTGTCTGAAACCTCTCTTGGTACCAAACTCTTCGGAGAGGTTCCTTCCTATTTTAACTGAGGACCTCGTGTCAGTTAAAGTCATTTTGCAAAGACGGATGAGCTTTGCGGGGATACCAAATTCAGACATGGCTTGGAATGCCTTTGAACGCAGCGGGCTGTCGAAGGCTGCTTTATAATCGACAAAAAGGTGGTAGGTGTCGATCTGCATCTTTTGGGTCTTCTCCAGGATTTGCCGCAGGGTAAATATCTGGTCAATGGTGGACTTGCCAGGTCTAAAGCCGCATTGGTATGGTCTAATTATCTCGTTGACCATAGGCTTTAGTCGTTCGCACAATATCCCTGACACGATCTTGTAGGCAATAGGGAGTAGACTTATGCCCCTATAGTTAGAGCATACAGTCTTATCTCCCTTCTTGTGGACGGGGCACAGGATACTCAGGTTCCAATCGTCGGGTACTCGTTCTTCCTGTCAGATGGTGCTAACTAGCTGATGAATACACCTTATCAGCGTGTCGCCTCCGGTTTTGAACAGCTCGGCTGGTAAGCCATCGGCTCCTGCTGCCTTATTATTCTTCAGCCGATTTATTGCTGTCTTTACCTCATCTTGGCTGGGCGGTATACATTCAATACCATCTTCTGGGATTGGGACTGTGGTATCTTCGTCGTCTTCGCTGCTATTGGATACCAACAGTTTTGAAAAATGTTCTTTCCATATCCTGAGTACACTATCTGTATCAGTTACCAAATTACCTTGCTGGTCTCTACAGGAGGATGTGCCTGTACCAAAGCCATCAGTTTGATGCTTGACTGTTTGGTAGAATTTTCGGACTTCATTCTGGCTCCTGTACATCTCGATTTTTTCAGCCTCCCGCTTTTCCATCTCTCTCTTTTTCCTGCGGAAAAGACGTTTCTCCTCTCTCCTTTTCTCCCTGTATCTCTCTCGTGCGCTACGCGTTGCTACGGATTGTAAAGTATCCCTATATGCCGCATTTTTCTCTTCGGTGGCAGCACGACACACCTGATCGTACCATGGATTCCTTGGTGGAGGTCTCTGGTATCCAAGTATGGATTGTGCGGCTGTTTGCATGGAGTGGGCAATGCTTTGCCATTGCGCTGATATGTTATCGGGATGAGGAGTGCTTTGATTAAGCAATTGGGCTAGTTGAGTGGAATATGCTGTGGCTATCTGTTGTGATTGCAGCTTACCGATGTCTAACTTTCGTGTTGTGTCTGTTCGTACTTTGCTTGCTACGTTTAAGCGGGTGCTTACCTTTGCTGCAACAAGGTAGTGGTCCGAATCAATGTTTGCGCCTCGGAACGATCGTACATCCAACACGCTCGATGAATGTCTTCCATCTATCACAACATGATCAATTTGATTTCTTGTTTTCTGATCTGGAGACAGCCAGGTGCCCTTATGAATATCGAGATGATTAAATCTGGTACTGCTAACTACCATGTTTTTTGCAGCTGCAAAGTCTATCAGCCTCATACCATTGTCAGATGTTTCACTGTGGAGGCTGAATTTCCCGACTGTTGGGCCAAAGATATTCTCCTTTCCAATTTTGGCATTAAAATCGCCTAGAATGATTTTAATGTCATGGGCAGGGCAACTGTCATATGTTTCTTCTAAGCGCTCGTAAAATATATCTTTGGTCTGTTCGTCCTTTTCTTCAGTGGGAGCATGAGCGCAAATAAAGATGATGTTGATTTACTGGAGTGAAGCTGGATACCAGATGTTTTAGTCTCCGACTAACTACAAATCCGCAACCAAACTCATGCTTTACGTCATGGCAGCTATAATACAGTGCGTCACCTTTAGGTGTTGCTGTGACGCCTTTCCCAATCCATCGTATTTCCTGTATGGCAGTAATATCGGCCTTGTACTTTTCAAGTACGTCTGCCAATGCGAAGACTGCACCTTCTCTATAAAGAGTGCGAACATTCCAGGTGCAGATTCGCAGATCATGGTCCTTAAAACGTTTGCGGGGTTCGTCAACTTTAGAGGGGGTTGTTTTTCTTTTCTTTCGTTTTTTCATAGTACGCTGTTTTTTCTAGGGGAGGGTTACTAACCCGACGCCCAAACCCAAGTTTTTAACGTTCTTATGGGCGAACGCGCGGCACATGTTAGCTCACTACCTTTAACGGGTGTTAAAGGCAGTTCCCCAGGTGACACCACGGGGAGGTCAGTGTCCACTTGAGATGAAAGAGGGACCAAGATAAATCCTGGGCTTTGCCATGTTAAAACCGGTCAGGACCGTTGCTTGGTATCTTCCATCCCCTATTGTTTCACAATAGTAGAATAAATTATTTACATGGTTGCATTTTCTCAGTTAACTTTAAAAGTCAATGCATCAATCACAATGGGAATTTGGAATATTTACAAAAATCACAATGACAAAGGTACAAAACTATTACCATTGAAATGTAGATGGCTTAAAACTGTAATTATTAAAATATGGATTACTTCAATGGTAAATTTTCGTAATTTTGGCTGTTTGACAGTGAATCAGAATCGTTTTTTACTGGTCAAAATTGTGAAACTTTCGCAAGGACTTTTTAAAGGGATATTAAAATATTTTTTCTTAGTAACACCTTAAGTTTTCCTTAAAGTAATGAATCGGTCAAGTACTAAGGACTAGGACCAAATTCAAAATTTCTCATTATAATTTGGGATGCATTTATGACCTTAGCCTTTAAGCTAACGTTGCTATATATACTTTGATACGGTCAAAAATGTGCCTCAATAATGCCTTTGTCTTGTATTTGTCACCCGATTCACATACCACCTGATGACAAATGAATAACATATTTTTTGTGCCTGTGCTAAATGAGAACATTGGCAGCACTTGTAGTTACCTGTATTCATGTTTCCATTCTACTTCCATCCGTTGGTCTGCTTTGCCAGTGCGCTCGATAACTCTTGAAAGGATTTTTGGATTTTTTCCCCCCAATTTTTCACTTGTAATTTTTTTCGAAACATAGATCAGATTCGAATAGCAAAATTGCAATTAAAACCAATATTCGGATCGTTGCATTTTTTTGCAGCTTGTTGCTTTAAAATGCATTGTTTTGTTACTTTAAAATTTAAAACAACAACTCTGTTTTAATACATTTACCTGTTTGTGGATATACCAAGGCGAATTTAATAAGGTGATCCAAAAGGTGAATTCAGGCAGTAGTCTTCATTTGCTGCCAAATTTTTTGCTCAAAATATCCTCAAAAAAAAAAATTCAATATCTGAAAATTTTTAAAATTTCTCATTATAATTTGGGTTGCTTTTATGACCTTAGCCTTGAGGCTAACGTTGCTGTATACACTTTGATACGATCAAAAATGTGCTTTAAATAATGCCTTTGTATTTTATTTTTAACCCGATTCACGCACCACTTGATGGCAAATGGAATAACACATTTTTTGTGCCTGTGCTAAATGAGAACATTGGCAGCACTGGTAGTTACCTGTATCCTTGTTTCCATTCTACTTCCATCCGTTTGTCTGCTTACAGAAGCTAAATATTTGTTATTTATTTTTGATTAAAAATATGTTTTGACAGCAAATGAAGACATCAATTGGTATTATTGTATCACATTCATTCTTACACCATGGACTATACTATATGGTGTTGCATACTTTTAGGCTCTCAATGAAACAATACAAATAACAATGTCGTCACTAAAACAAAATCCTTCCATTTCTTTTTTCAGTTTATTCTATCACGCTTTGGAGCCACATAAAATCCTCATTATGGAAGATCTTTGTGAATTGGGTTACAATACGGTGCGTGGTCGTTATCTAACAGAGGAGGAACTTCAAATGGTCTACACAAAATTGGCAAAAATACATGCTGTATCATATCTGTTGGGCCATAGTGAAAAGGATCACGATTCAGTGGCTCAATATCAAGATGGTATCTTGACAATTAGTACACCATTGATGAAAGATTTGATGACGTATGGTATGAAACATTTTATGGCTTTATTAACATCTAGAGATGAGTTCGCCATCTATGTCGATAAGGTTAAGGGGATATTCGATGAAATGGAAACGGCGTCTAAAGAACTATTTAATGTCTATAAAATGTACGGTGATAAGGGTGGTGATATATTTGTCCTCAATCATGGTGATTTTCATATGCGTAATATGATGTTCAAATTCAATACTGAGGAGTGTATTGAAGATATGATGATGGTTGATTATCAATTTAGTTGTTACGCCCCATCATGTATTGATTTGATTTATTCACAATTTATGCTGATGAGCCCAGAACTGAGAATGCAACGTCATCGTTTAATGCGTTTCTATTTCGGGGAGTTTGTGAGGATCTTACAGAAATTGAATTTCAATGGAAAGTTACCCAAATATTCACAATTTCAACAATCGACATTGAAATATCGTCATTTTGGTAAGTAAGAAGGAGTATGGTCGGAACAAACATATATTGAGAGCGAAATAGGATAATGAAACTGCATAGTTAAATGTTGGTATCACACAATATAATATTGATTAACCCAATCCCTGCGGTGGTACCATATGGTACCACTTGTAAAGCTATTAGTCGTTTACTCTATAGAATAACAAATACACAAATTGAATGTATTTATATTAATATTAGTATTTTTCTAAGTGTAAAGGAATCCCGCGTTCGATTTGTTATTAAGTACAGAACACATTGTCAGTTTTGAATGACGATTTTTTGCAATTATCGATAACTGTCCAACCGTCCAGCAACCAGAAAATATTTTGCGGTTGCATGACGAATGACAAAAATGAACGGCCGCACTAGCAAGCAACAACAAAGCTGTCATTCAAAACTGACAATGTGTACCCAGCTTTATGTTTCGGTCATTCGAGTTCCACGATAAATTGAAAATTTAAAAGTTTTTTCCATAATCTTCCGGAGGGATTGGGTTAAATCAATAATATGTTTTTTTTACAATTAACAACATCCTATTTTGGTTTAAAAATATGTTTCCTTTAACTCTAGAATTTCAATTAATATTGTACTTGTTTTATTACATTTTGTTTTTTTTTTTCATTTCTAGTTATGTTTTGTTTTGGTATATTTTTACCTTTGGTCTTGGGCTTCTTGGCTAAACCAGCGGAGGATTTAAAAGATATTGACACGGCAAAATTGTCTGAAAATCCCGATCAAAATGCTTATTTGTATATGGTTCCAGAAGTTGTTGAAGAAGTTCGCAATTTTATGCCTCTACTATTGAACGAAGGTTATCTCGATTAGATCGTGTGAAATGTTTGCCTAGTCACGGTGATAAGCAGCATAAATGTGAAGAGTTGGAAATAATTAATGTTTTTCTAGCATGATAATGTTTTAAATCATGATTTTTTTATGTTGAATCATTGTTCATATAGATAATTTATGAATTTCTTATTAAACACTGTACATAAAATATAATTAAGAAAAATAAATTTTGATTAAAAAATAATAGTGAGATTAAAAAAATATCTATAGTTTCAGATTCAATTTCCATTGGAAAAAAGCTTAAACACATAAAGTTGTAAGATTTTTAGCAAAATTCATTGGCTGGCTTAAAATGTAAAAATATAGAAGTAAAAGGCATGGTAGAATAAGAAAAGGTAGCAGCAATACACAGCTGACTGAACTGGGTTGTAACGTTAGTGTCAAATTTCATATGACATTTTATACATTTATTTCTATTTCGATCTACATTAGGGACATATATTTTTTGAGAAAAAAAATACATATATCATTCGGAAAAAACCATTTCCCAGAAAGACTTCTTCGTATCAATGATATGTAACCTCCTCCAAGTTCGAACGATAAGCCGCGCAGTAAATCCCCGCTTGTTGAGGCTATACAACGTTTGTTAATATGTGAGGTATTTTGTTAAAATTTAAAAAAATAAAGCCCTAATAAACATGTGCTTCTTTGATTTCTAAAACAAAACATTGAAACAGCTTCACCTTTTTCTATGAATTTCCAGCGACCCCAAACTTTTCTGCAAGAATTCTACTTTCTGCGAGAATTTATGCATTTAGTGGAATGATGTGTAGACATCGGATTTTTGCATGTTTTTTATTTCTCATCCGATTGGACTCAAATTTTGGATCTAGGCGTTTTAAGGGTCAATTTTTCGATATTTGGGGTCATATCAAAAACATGCAAAAAATATGCAAAAAATATGCAAAATATATGCAAAAAATATGCAAAAAATATGCCAAAAAATATGCAAAAAATATGCAAAATATGCAAAAAATATGCAAAATATGCAAAAAATATGCAAAATATGCAAAAAATATGCAAAATATGCAAAAAATATGCAGAATATGCAAAAAATATGCAAAATATGCAAACAGTTTTTGGCCGAAAATCGTCATAAAAGTCCTAAAATTGTCAATTAATGTTAGAAAAATCGTCAAAAATCTTCAAAATGTTCTAAATTAAGATAGTTGGCCGTTTAACGTTGATTTTTTAGCAGATTATTGTGTTATCGAGACCTCTTACGACAGTGTGGTGTTGGGTATAAAAGTATGGTATTGTAATACAATTTTTTTATTATTAAACTATGCAAAAATATAAAATTTGATAAAATATCAAACGTTCTATGTAAAATTTAATATTTTCTTTGTTATAATTTGTTGCGTTGGGCTGGATATTGTTCAAAGGGAACAAATCGATGTCGGATTTTTTAAGGCGGCAACCGCATAAAGTTTTTAGTTTGGTCAGACTGTCAAAGTTTGAGCACAATTGGAATATTTTAACATGTCCCACTGGGGCCTCGACATTATGAAAATCTCGATTTTTTGGCTATTTAGCGATTTCGGCGACCCATTTCTCTGGAATGGTTAAAGCTTTTTGTCCATATTAAGCATTAAATTAAAGGCCATTCTGTTCTTAACATTTACTGCTGAACAACAAAATATAAGTATATATAATAAATCTAATACTAAATAGGTATTACAGAATTCGAGATAATAAAGCCAATGTCCCGAAAAACGTGACTAGGTACGCCTTTGTGCGAAAATGGATACTATTAAAAAAACATTTTCTTAATTTTTATAAATTTTTGGAATGAAAACAAATGTCTCTTACATTTTGTTCCAAATTAAATTTATTCGAGAGTCAGACATCATATGGTTTTGGTGCTATCTGGGAACAGCTGACAACTTGAAGAACGCTCTGCTATGTAGTTCGCATCTTTCAAGTTGTTTACCATCCTTTGCGCCTCCTGGAAATTCGGAGTTAATGTTTAATCTCTTGAACAACAAGAATTATGCCAGACATTTTTCTAGGATTTTCGGCAGTTGCTCTTTTGGAAGTTTGGATCGAATATTTCTGAAGAAATTTTAATCTTTGCTTTGTTAAGATTTTTGTCGCCTTTTGGCTCTTTACGGCGTTTTGCACCGTTGGATCAAACAATGCCAGGGCAGCAAGTTCAGGACTAAGATACCACAGATTATTAATTATGTTGTTATTTCTTTTTCTGAAATTTGTGTGTCAATGTTTTCATATTTCAATACATTTCCAATGAGGTCTAGGTCTTGTTTTGATGCTAAACGTATCGTAGAATCTGAAGAACCATCTGTCCCGAAAACAATCAAGCGTGGCTTCAAGAAAATCGTAACTTTGCAATTGTCATTGGTGCTGGACCCCTGTAAGGTGAATAGGAACGTTACTAGTATCATTATGGCTACAGTAGAAGCTATCGGAGAGGATCCCTAGAAATATAAGATCTCTAGAAGCTTTATCCGTGGACAGCGGAGAATAAACCGTGAAAAATAAACGCAAGAGCTTTAAGGAACGAGTCTATTTGTGTGCACTGGCATGGAAAACTATTACCAGATATGCTCAAAACAGGGAAGAAAAAACGGGTTGCTGTCCTGGCATCACATGGGGGTAAAGAACAACTCCTAGGTGTTCCTGAAACTGATAGTAGCTCATGGGAGAAACAAGAACTAGCAGTGTACAAATGCCTAGAAAAAATGGGGTCTCACCAGCTCGAGTAGATATTAGGTCGAGAGCTTCTGTACCACCGTACAAACTTGTTAGAAAATTGTTGAGAGGGATTTTTGAATGCAAGTTTGGAAGCACATCCGGACATCAACCAAACATATTCAAGCAATTTCTATAAGAATAGTCTGCGATTGACAAATCCAAGGTCGAAGTAGGCGAGAGTGTTTTAAAACTACTGCCCAGCCCACATCCCAAGAACAAAAGGCCGTAGAAGCACCTTGCGTTTAAATCGTTCGAGACTGGACGCCCCCAGAATGTTTTTTCTATTTTATTTATTTATTTGGTATCCCACACGGTAACAACTGAGTGTTATAAGTGAGAGTTTGGGTTATTGATTTTACAAAACGTATAATGAACAAGATAATGTTTATATAGATATAATATAGGATATATTGGGTAAACATTATCAATAGGTTAAAAAGAAATAGAGACAATAGATTGAGTTTAATACAAAAAATAGTGAAAACGATATTCAGAAATATTTTTAGGTCCAAAACAAGACCTAAACCGCATTGAAGATTTACTTAATACGAAAGGCATTCTCAAACCAATATCAGATAAAGGAAATAACAAAATGATAAATCATATGTGGTACCTTAGTCCTGAACTTATTGGTCTGGCATTGTTTGATCTGATAGTACAAAACACCGTAAAGATCCAAAAGACGACAAAAATCTTAACAAAACAAAGATAGAAATTTCTCCAGAAATAATCGATCTAAACTTACAAAAATCAACAACGAAATTCCTAGAAAAAGGTTTACCAGGCATAATTACAAGTGAGACTTAATTGTTGTTCAAGAGATTAAACTTTAACTCCCAATTTCTTGAAAAAGATAATGCAACTTGACCACAGAACATCAATTACCAGGAGGGGTAAAGGATGGTAAATAACTTGAAAATTGTGAGCGATGACAACTTGGTTATGAACTCGACTCCTTGCTATAGTCGCGTTCATAACCAAGTTGTCATCTGTATCTAGATGGCTCCAAAACCACATTATGTCAGTCCCTTATGTAGATTTAAATATGTATGAACAAAATGTAAGCGTTTGTCATTGAAACCATACAATGAATGTACAAATGTCCATCTTTGTAAAAACAAACTTACATTTGAAAAAGGAAATGTTTGATGGATAGCGATGCCATTCCACTGCCGATATGCCTGATGAGTCTCTACAAAAGGCGAAACATGTCACATAATTGTGGTTGTGGAGGTTCGAATCTTCGGCTTTCCTTTTTCGCTTGCAAACATCATCGGTCATTAAGCTCGACTCCAACGAGAAATGAATTAAAATTAATATTAAAATAGATCTTCGCCCTAATAGGCAACATTTTCAAATGAAGTAAAATATATTCGTTTTCATTCGCAAAAATTTGATAATATAGGAAGAAAAAAGTTTTTTTTTTAATAGACTCCATTTTTGCCCTAAGGCCTTTTTCGGGACATGGGGTTTATTATCTCGAATTCAGTAACACTTACGTACTTTGTTGTTCAGCAAGAAATGTTAAGAACATAATAGCTTTTAATTAAATGCGTAATACGGGCAAGTAGCTTTAACCGTTCCACATATATGGGCCGTCGAAGTCGCCAAATAGCAAAAAAAAAAAAATATAGATTTTCATAACTTCGAGTCCCCAGTACCACGTTTTAACATATTCGAATTGTGCTCAAACTTTGGCAATCTTAAAATCTAACAATACTAAAAGGTTTAGGCGGCTCCCGGCTAAAAATCCGAGATCCATTTGGTCCTTTGAGTTAAAACCAATAACGAAAATATTGAATTTTACATAAAACGTTTGATATTTTATCAAATTTTATATTTTTACATAGCTTAATAATAAAAAAATGGTATTACGATACCATATTTTTATACCCTACACCACACTGTCGTAAATGGTCTCCATAACATAATAATCTGCTGAAAAAATCGACTTTATACGGCCAACAGTCTTAGTTTAGAACACTGTTATGTATTTTTTGATGGTTTTTCCAACTTTAAATGACAATTTTACGACTTTTATGACGATTTTCGGCCAAAATCTGTTTGCATATTTTGCATATTTTTTGCATATTCTGCATATTTTTTGCATATTTTGCATATTTTTTGCATATTTTGCATATTTTTTGCATATTTTGCATATTTTTTGCATATTTTGTGCATATGCAAAATATGCAAATATGCAAAATAAATACGAAATATGACCCTGCCATTGAATTTAGATTTCTTTGAAACGAATTTTGGTCCAATCAGAATCTTCGTATCTTTAATATTAAAAAATATGCAAATATGCAAAATCCGATGTCTAATGATGTGGAAACATAAAAATTGAAAATGTAACGAATTTTCATTCATGTTTTCCAAAATATTCAACCAAATGTGAAAAATTATTAGTTTTTTAAATTCCAATAATTTATAGACATTTCCTTGTTTTGTTTACAAATACAACTGGCAGTAACGTTACAAACAAAAATAAATTCCTTTGTGGTTGTTGTTCGAGTTGTATTTGTTGTAGTATTTACTTTACCTTATATTTGTTCTACCATGAGTAAAAGGGGTAATTGAAATTTTTTTTACTTTTACGGAAAGCCACAGGTTGGATGACCCCAAAGTATGTTTGGACGAAATTCGTTTCACACAATTTGGAGTCGATTTATCCATGTAATATTTTGTCCAAACTTAATCGATTATCGATGAATTTTTCGTATAGAAAATTTCATCGATTATCGATGAATTTTCCCTATAGAAAATTTCATCGATTATCGATGAATTTTCCCTATAGAAAATTTCATCGATTATCGATGAATTTTCCCTATAGAAAATTTTGCTTTTGAACTATTTACTAAGACCAAAATAGCATCTGTTGGCCAGATTAGTTCTATTTATGGCAGTGTCGAGGTAAATATAGTCATTATCTACCTCGAAATTGTAGTTCTGAACGAGTCTACTGGACATCTTGAGTGTTGATAATATAAACTTCGTCTTATCGCCGTTGACTGCCAGACCCACTTTGGCAGACTCTTTTAAATCTTTCCAAAGGTGGCGATTACGGCTCGCATTATTCGACCTATTATGTCAATATCATCTGCGTCTGCCAGTAACATTATATACATATTTATTATATATAGTGCTATTTTTATCTCTGGCCGTATATACATTCGTATCTCGGATGACCTAGGACTTGCTGTTTCCCAGCAAAATCGTGAAAAGCTAAAACAAACTTAAAAAAAAATGTGACCGCGATTTATTTAAAAATCCCTCCAGCGATTTTTATACCCTCAGCATTTATGCTAACTAATTTATGCTAATTGTACACTTTCATACGGGCAAAATATGCCTCATCGAAATAATGGTTTTCGACCCCAAGTATGTTTGGACGAAATGTGTTTCAGACAATTTGGAGTTGATTTAGCCATGTCCGTCTGTCTGGCTGGTTGGTTGGAGCGCACGATAACTCTCGAACGGATCAACCGATTCGGTCCAAAATTTGACTTTCGTAATATTTTGTCCAAACTTAGTTCAAGTTCGAAGATGGATTATATCGGTCCACTCCATCCGGTACCTCCCCCACAAAAGTTCGAAAATGTTCGGAAAATTTGTGCGCACAATAACTGTTGAAGGGAGTAACCGATTTGGTCCATACTTTGCACATCGTGAAATTTCAACCAGACTTAGATGAGGTTCCAATATGGACTCAATCGGTAAACTCCTTCGGGTACTTCCCACACAAAATGTCGGAAAAGTTCAGTTTAGGACCTGCTCTCTAAATGCCTTGGTTTTTGTTGTAACAACTTGCATTCACTGTCCCCCATACGAAGGTACAAATTTCAATAGGGGCAATTCCATACTTCTTGAAAAAAAAAACCTGAAAGTTGAAAAAACCCTTATGACACCATGTGTAGTGTTTGGAGCGCAAGATAATTCTCGAACGGGTATGCCGATTCCGTCCAAAATTTGGCCTTCGTAATATTGTGTCCAAACTTAGTTTAAGTTCGAAGATAAGCCATATCGGTCCACTCCTTCAGGTACCTCCGCCACAAAAGTTCAAAAATGTTGGGAAAAATTGTGCGCACGATAACTCTTGAAGGGAGTGGCCGATTTGGTCCATACTTTACACATCCTAATATATCTACCAGATATAGATCAGGTTCGAATATGGACTATATTTGTCCACTCCATCCGGCACCTCCCACACAAAATTTCGGATAAGTACACTTTAAGACCTGCTATAAAATCACTTTCGTTGCCTCAATTACGATGGCAAAAGTTTTTTCAGGGGCAAGTCCATACTTCTTGAGAAAACAGCCCGAAGGTTGTAAAAACCCCCTATGGCACCTCCATGGTCTATGTCGTTCCATTACTTTAAGTACCTCCTCCGCAAAACGTTTGAACTTTAATCCTAATCAACATTTTTGTCGGTTCATACGCCCAAAATTTTGAAACCCCCTAAATACATAAGTTTTTTGGAAAAAAGTGTTTCAATTTACACAGGCTGAGGGTATATCTCTGTTGGCAAAGTCGACTGATACTTTTTTACTTGTTTTTTGATTTTTCTCATCTATGAACATTGTAGTTTCCGAACCCGCAAAAACTTCCCAGGTAGGCATCTTACATTTAAAAAGTTGGTTCAGGCGCACTGTACCAAAGTTTGATGATGTGATTCTGATTACAACGGTATAATTTCTTTGTACGTGGGTAGGGTCATGCTTCCTGACATTATGTCAAAAAAAGCTCTAACACGTATACGCATGGGATTAAATCGCTTAACAAAACTTATTACCAATGGATAACTCTATGCAACACTGAGAATGCAAACAACTTCTAGTATGGATTTTTTGAAATTACATATTGAGACTACAAAAACCCTAGTAGAGTTTTGTACTGTCAGATCCAGTTCGAATTTTATGGCCACATCTAAAACGGGCTAAAACTACAGTTTTTTACATTTATCGGTCCTTTATCTCAGAAACGATTAGGAATTTGGCCTTGCTGTCCTTGGCAATATTGTAGCACTAAACTAGTAGAACTTATCTTTTGAGCAGACCACATAAGAAAAACTCCATCGTGGGCATCAAAATCGATAAAACATAGAACATTTTACATAATTGCTGAACTTCTGGTCAGTATCAGCTAAACCGTTGGGACTTGAACCAAGTAACAGTTAGCAAAAATATTCTAAATAAAATTCTTAGCAATTCTTCAGAACATTCTGAAACTCTACAATGCTTACTTCATGCTGTTTCAGCAGTATTTTGCATAATATTCTTTACAACCAGTATTTCAAACACAGTTCACACCAACAGTTAATTCTCGCATTTCGGATTTCACCACATTATTGACATATTTATTAAACGTGATTGAGGCATTTTACAATAATGGCATGTTCTGCAGAGTTGTGTATTACAATCCAGCGAATATTTTTCAAAAGGAAATATTAAGAAAAAATTAAAGGTTTTGGAGATACATATGGTGCGAAATGTATACAAATTATGGAAATTTTTGATATTTTATCAAATTTGGGGCAATAAATGTAGTTTTTCGAGTTCATTACTTCTACAAATATGTTATTCTTGTCCTTATCTACAAATTTGCTTCACACGTCAGATGAAGATTCACATAGCATTCAGGGATATAGCCCAGAATTGCTTTAAAAAGTCAATATTAAACAATGTTTAGATGGGGCCATAAAATCCAAGCTGGATTTGACACAACAAAACCCATCAAGAGATTTTGTCGTTTGGGTCTGTACTCTCAAAAAATCCTCAGCTCAAATTGTTTGCACAAGATTAGGTTAAAAATGTTGCACAGTGTAATCACATCCATAAAAAATATTAAGCCCACAGAAAGTTCATTTTGCTTTTTAGAAGCTTTCATGAAACAATAACTGACGGAATGTGAATTTCCGTATGTGACGTTATTGCAGTTTTAACGGCTAACAAACAGAGCAATTTTAAAAAGCAAAAAGCTCTTTGCCCATATGCTTTGTGACGTATAACAATTAGAATGAGAATCAATTTGTATTCCCACGATGAGAGATCATGCGAAACTAAAAACAAAACAGAAACTTGTCGTTGTTATCAATTTGATAACATAATTGTTTACAATTGCTTCTCTTAAATGACTAGTTAAGCTTTTTATATCAGTAGAACGAAAAATCGCCTTGTTTTATTTTCATTGCATTTCTGCGATTCAGTGTGACAACATCGAATTTTCTTATTTAAAACCTTTTTACACAATGAGTTTATACAATGAAGATGAGTTGACAGCTCCGGCATGGATAGATCAGCAATTCATACAAATGGTTTTGTCAAAACACGAAAAGGTGGAAAATGTTGAGGTAAGTGGGGAAATCTAGGGTTAACATCATACACTTTTAGCATAGACCCAAATTTTTTTTATAGTTAATTAATTTAATTCTTCAAAAATTAAAAAAAAAATGTATTATTTTCCAGATTCTCAATTATGAAATGAGTCCCGCCAGCATGAAAGGCGATCATTATGCCAGTATTATGTTCCGTTGTAAAGTGGAATACCGATTGTCGAATGCTGTCGATATTATTAAACGTTCGCTTATTTTGAAAACTTTACCCGTCGAGGAAGATAGCAAGAAAAGAGAATTTCTAATGGATTCAAAATTATTTGAAACCGAAATTAAAATGTATTCCGAAACTTTGCCGAAATTCGAGAAAATCTTAGCTGAATGTGGTGAACCAACAAAATTGTGCGCAAGGTAAGAACAATTTTTTTTTTAATTTTTCTATTTGTGGATATGGTGATTAAAGTGATGAGTGTGGTAAAGTTGTGGAAAATACCAAAAAAGTTAGTTTTCGATTGGGTTTTTGTGATAGTTAATAAAAAATGTTTATATTGGCTGGCTAACAGTGAATAAGAATCGTTTTTTATTGGTAAAAATTGTGAAACTTTCGAAAGGACTTTTTGAAGGGATATTTCAATATTTTTTTAGTAACATCTTAAGGTTTACTTAAAGTAATGAATCGGTCAAGTACTAAGGACAATTTAGGATATCCTTGAATACAGTCAGAGCGTTTGTTTGTTGAATTGTAAATTAAATGAGCTGGCTCACCGTGTTCATATCTGATTTAAGATAAAATCCATTGAAATTAAATTTTTAAATTTCGCATTATAATGTGGGTTGTTTTTATGTCCTTAGCCTTGAAGCTTACACTTCGATACGATCAAAAATGTGCCTCAAATAATGGCTTTGGATCCAAGTTATTTTTTTTTTTTGTGAGAAATCCGTTTAAGACATTTTGGAATTGATTTAGCCCTATCAATTATTAGTATAGAAACAGGAATGCCTGCAGCTTCCAAAGTCACCAATGTTTTAATTTAGCGTGGATACAAACCAAAAAGTGATACCAAGTTCGTACTTTTATTTGTCATCTGATTTACTAACCACGTGGTGTGTCAAATGGAAAAACATATTTATGTGCCTGTACTAAATGCGAACGGATGCCACCGTGGTGCAATGGTATGCACACTAGGGTTATGACTTTTTGACCTTTTTTCTCAAAAATGATTTCCTGTAGTGAGAATGAATGAACTTTTCCCCATTAATGCCAAAAATAACGTTCATTCCATTTAGTTATTATAAAGGGTTACGCACAAACCACTTTGAAAAAAATATATTTTTGAAAAAATATTTTGAAAAAAAAAATTGAATGAATAACCTTTAGCCTATTAATAACTAAAATAACTTTTATTCCATTTAAATATTGAAAAAGGTCACCCACAAACCACTTTCAATTGATATGATATATGGGATACAGTTGGGTACCTAGGGGATGGAAGATACCAAGAAACGGTCCTGACCGGCTTTAACATGGCAAAGCCCAGGATTTATCTCGGTCCCTCTTTCATCTCAAGTGGACACTGACCTCCCCGTGGTGTAAAGGTAGTGAGCTAACATGTGCGGCGCGTTCACCCATAAGAACGTTAAAAACTTGGGTTTGGGCGTCGGGTAAGTAACCCTCCCCTAGAGAAAAGCAGCCTACTATGAAAAAACGACAGAAAAGAAAAACAAACCCCTCTAAAGTTGACGAACCCCGCAAACGTTTTAAGGGCCATGATCTGCGAATCTGCACCTGGAATGTTCGCACTCTTTATAGAGAAGGTGCAGTTTACGCATTGGCAGATGTACTTGAAAAGTACAAGGCCGACATTACTGCCATACAGGAAATACGATGGAACGGAAAAGGCGTCACAACAACACCTAAAGGTGACGCACTGTATTATAGCTGCCATGACACAAAGCATGAGTTTGGTTGGTTTTGTAGTTGGTCGGAGGTTAAAACATCTGGTCTCCAGATTCACCCCGGTGAATGAAAGACTTGCTGCAATTCGATTAAAAGCAAAATTCTTCAACATTAGCTTTATTTGCGCTCATGCTCTCACTGAAGACCACGAACAGACCAAAGATATATTTTACGAGCGCTTAGAAGAAACTTATGACCGTTGCCCTGCCCAGGACATTAACATTATTCTAGGCGATTTTAATGCCAAAATTGGAAAGGAGAATATCTTTGGCCCAACAGTCGGGAAATTCAGTCTCCAAAGTGAAACATCTGACAATGGTATGAGGCTGATAGACTTTGCAGCTGCAAGAAACGTGATAGTTAGCAGTACCAGATTTAATCATCTCAATATTCATAAGGGCACCTGGCTGTCTCCAGATCAAAGAACAAGTAATCAAATTGATCATGTTGTGATAGATGGAAGACAATCATCGAGCGTGTTGGATGTACGATCGTTCCGAGGCGCAAACATTGATTCGGACCACTACCTTGTTGCAGCAAAGGTACGTACCAGATTAAACGTAGCAAACAAAGTGCGAACAGACACAACACGGAAGTTGGACATCGGTAAGCTGCAATCACAACATATAGCCACAGCATATTCCATTCAACTGGCCCAACTGCTTAATCAAAGCACTCCTCGTTAGGATAACATATCAGGACAAAGGCAAAACATTGCCCACTCCATGCAAACAGCCGCAAAATCAGTACTTGGATACCAGAGACCTCCACCAAGGAATCCATAGTATGACCAGGAGTGTCGTGCTGCTACCGAAGAGAAAAATGCGGCATATAGGGCTACTTTACAATCCGTACCAACGCGTAGCGCACGAGGGAGATATCGGGAGAAAAGGAGAGAGGAGAAACGTCTTTTCCGCAGGAAAAAGAGAGAGATTGAAAAGCGGGAGTGTGAACAAATCGAGATGTACAGGAGACAGAATGAAGTCCGAAAATTCTACCAAAGAGTGAAACATAAAACTGATTGCTTTGGTACAGGCACATCCTCCTGTAGAGACCAGCAAGATAATCTGGTAACTGATACAGATAGTGTGCTAAGGATATGAAAAGAACATTTTTCCAAATTGTTGGTATCCAATAGTAGCGAATTCGACGAAGATACAACAGATCCAATCCCAGCAGATGGTATTGAATGTGTACCACCCGGCCAAGGTGAGGTAAAGACAGCAATAAACCGGCTGAAGAATAATAAAGCAGCAGGAGCTGATGGCCTACCAGCCGAGCTGTTTAAAACCGGAGGCGACACGCTGATAAGGTGTATGCATCAGCTAGTTAGCTCCATCTGGCAGGAATAACGCGTACCCGACGATTGGAACCTGAGCATCCTGTGTCCCGTCCATAAGAACGGAGATAAGACTTTATGCTCCAACTAAAGGGGCATAAGTCTTCTCCCTATCGCCTACAAGATAGTGTTAGGTATATTGTGCGAACGACTAAAGCCCATGGTCAACGAAGTAACTGGACCATACCAATGCGGCTTTAGACTTGGCAAGTCCACCATTGACCAGATATTTACCCTGCCGCAAATCCTGGAGAAGACCCAAGAGATGCAGATCGACACCTACCACCTTTTTGTCGATTATAAAGCAGCCTTCGACAGCCCGCTACGTTCAAAGGTATTCCAAGCAATGTCTGAATTTGGTATGCCCGCAAAGCTCATTCGGCTTTGTAAAATGACTCTAACTGACACAAGATCTTCAGTTAAAATAGGAAAGAACCTCTCCGAAGAGTTTTGTACCAAAAGAGGTTTCAGGCAAGGAGACAGCCTTTCGTGTGATCTTTTCAACATCCTGCTAGAAAAGGTTATACGAGAGGCAAACGTCAAAAGAAGTGGCACAATCTACACCAATAGCCACATGTTACTTGCTTATGCTGATGATATAGACATCATGGGACGATCAGTAAAAGAAGTAACCGATACATTTACGAAGATCGAAGGAGAATCTGCTAAAGTGGGTCTGGCGGTAAACGGCGAGAAGACCAAGCTGATGGTGTTGACGCGCAATGCGTCCATTGAGATCGGACCAACTGTGGAAGTTGGTTCCTATAATTTTGATGTATTAAAAGACTTTGTATACCTCGGCATCGCCGTTAACATGGTGATGTATGGTTCCGAAGCCTGGGTACTTGCGCAAGCAGACATGGCAGTGCTTGGCGTGTTTGAGAGAAAAATTCTTCAAAAGATCTACGGACCGATCTGCGTTGACGGTGAATATCGACGTCGTATGAACCACGAGCTGTATCTACTACATATACAACGTTGGCTAGGCCTTATAATAAGAATAAGCGATGATGAACCCGCTAAAAAGGCGTATAAATTCGAGCCACATGGCGGTGCACGCAGAATTGGCAGGCCAAAGAATAGATGGCGCAAACAAGTGGATGATGAGATGACAAGGCGCGGTATTCCAAAAAGCGAAGCACGAAACAGAGAGAATTGGAGATCTTTTCTTAGTTCGGTCTATGGAACAAATGTTCTGTAATGGGCCAGCTAAGTGAGTAAGTATGGGATACTGATATATATTAAATGATATGGCGATAAAATTGGCGAGAAATAAAAGGGTATGTCATTTTGGTTATGTCGTGTGGCTTTAAAGCTTGTTCTGAGTTATGTATGTGCTCAAAGTGACTCCAAAATTGTTTCAAAAAGCATATATAAAAACTTTAAAATTTTTTGTGCGTGAACTTTTTTTTTTATCGAATCACCTTATAATTAAGATTTTATCTAATCTTAGGCAAAAGCTCATCAAAATATGGTACAGGATTATGAGATTGTTAAAAAACAGTCATAACACCCGCCATGCACGTTGAAGGTCGTGTGTTCGATTCCCAGGCCAATCAACATCAAAAATTTTTAACGGTGGCAAAATACCCCTCAGTAATGTTGGCAACATTTCTTGAGTATTTCAGCCATCTAAAACTTATCTACAAGTGGTGTCTTAAGACACGCCGTTTGAGCTCGGCGATAAACAGTATCGAACCTACTGATATGAGCAAAATATGAATCAGAAACAGAAAAAAATTTTAGCCATTTGATAAAAAATTCAAAGATTCAATTAAAAATTTATCGATTTTCCGGCGATAAAAAAATTGTCATATTGACAAAATTCAATAAAATTATTTGATCACAAAGTAAAAATACAACTGATAAAATATTTCACATATTGACAAAAATATTTATCAAAATATTCCACATTGTCAATATGTGAAATATTTTATCAGTTCAATATAAAAAATTGATAAATATTTTAGTCAATATGTGAAATATTTTATCAGTTGTTTTATTGAATTGTGTCAATATGACAATTTTTTATCGACGGAAAATCGATACATTTTTAATTGAATCTTTGAATTTTTTTTATCAAATGGCTAAAATTTTTTTTTCTGTGCAGGTGGGTAGACTTCCCTCATATCAATGAGTGAACCTCGATTCATATTTTGCTCATATCAGTAGGTTCCATACTGTTTATCGCCGAGTCCGAACGGCTTGTCTTAAGACACCAATTGTAGAGAAGCTTTAGATAATTTTATCGAATTTCGTCACTATGATAATTTTTTATCGCCGGATTTTTGTGATGATAGTGGACCAATTATTGCTAAATGCGAACAATGGCAGCACTGTCAGTTACCTGTATTCCTTCTTTTATGCTACTTCCATCCGTTTGTCTGTCTTCATAGTGCGCACAATAACTCTTGAAGGAATTTACCGATAATGTTCCAAAAATTCATTCGTAATATTTAAAATAAAAACTCTGTTTCAATACATTAACCTGTTTGTGGGTACACCATATTATGGTGTTTAACAAAGTGTGGTGCATACTTTTAGGCAATCAAAAAACATAATACAAATAGCAATGCCATTAAAATAAAAATCCTTTTATTTCCATTACAGTTTATTCTACCACGCTTTGGAGCCTCATAAAATCCTCATTATGGAAGATCTTTGTGAATTGGGTTACAATACGGTGCGTGGTCGTTATTTAACAGAGGACGAACTTCAGCTTGTCTACACGAAATTAGCAAAAATACATGCTGTCTCATATATGTTAGGGCAAAGTGGGGAGGAGCAGGATCACGAATCAGTGGCTCAGTATCAAGATGGCTTCATGACAATTAGTACACCAATGATGAAAGATATGATGTCCTATGGCGTGAAACATTTTATGGATTTGCTCACATCGAGAGAGGAATTTGCCATCTATGTGGATAAAGTTAAAGTGACATTCAATGAAATGGAAGCGGCTTGTAAAGATCTATTTAATGTCTATAAAATGAACGGTGATAAGGGTGATGATATATTTGTCCTCAATCATGGTGATTTTCATATGCGTAACATGATGTTCAAATTCAACACTGAGGAGCGTATTGAAGATGTGATGATGGTCGATTATCAAATAAGTTGTTATGCCCCATCATGTATTGATTTGATTTATTCACAATTTATGCTGATGAGCCCAGAGCTGAGAATGCAACGTCATCGTTTAATGCGTTTCTATTTCGGGGAGTTTGTGAGGATTTTAAAGAAATTGAATTTCAATGGAAAGTTGCCCAAATATTCACAATTTCAACAATCGACATTGAAATATCGTCATTTTGGTAAGTTGGAAATGTAACGATTTTCTACAAGCATAGAAGAAAGGAATATGATCGGAGCAAACATATTTTGAGAGCAAAATAGGATATTAGACAGACATAAGACAACATAAAATATGTCAACATACATTGAAATCCTAAATATGAGAATAAACTGTCCATGTTTGAAATACAAATTTTAATAAATATTTTTTTTTAAGTTTTTACATATTAACAATGCCTCTTGTGCTATAAATATGTTTGTTCTGACCATATACCTTCTTTTTTCTTGAATTTTAATTAAAATTGTATCAAATTTTATAATATAATTTTTTTTTAATTTTCAGTTATGTATTGTATGGGTGTCCTGTTACCTCTGGTCTTAGGCTTTCTGGCTAAACCAGCTGAGGATTTAAAAGATGTTGACACAGCAAAATTGCCTGAAAATCCCGATCTAAATGCTCATTTATATTTAGCGCCAGAAGTTGTTGAAGAAGTTCGCAATTTTATGCCTCTATTATTGAACGAAGGTTATCTCGATTAGTTCGTGACAAATGTTTACCTAGTCATCATGATAAGACGTGTTGGGCATGTGAAGTGTTGGGTATGTGAAGTGTTGGGAAATGTAAATGCTTTGAGAATTACTTTAATTTTTTACAACATGATAATGTTTTAAAGTTTTAAATCATGATATTTTTATGGTGAATCATTTGTTCACATATTTAGATAATTTACGAATTTAAATAAATAAAAATGTTTAAAATTTATAAAAGAATTACTATATAAAAAATAATGGCTAGATTTTAAAGAAATTTATTCAGGACAAATATTTTTTTGCTTGAGTCCTAGACTTAATTTCTATTAGAAAAAAATATAAAAGTTGAAACCCATAAAATGGTTAACAGGGAACTTTTTCCACCAAATGGAAACTAAAAACGTGTTTTTCCTCGAAATTACGTGTTTAAAACGGTGCCAACTCTAGCTCAAAAACTAATAATCCGGTTGTCATATAATTTTGTGGGCTTATTAAGGACATCAAAAACTAGTCCATCATCAATCTACTTTATTTTGAAAAAAAAAAATGTTGCCCGTTTTTTTTGACCAAAATACGTCAGTTTTTTAAGCAAAAAATTGAAATTTTGATTTTTGTTTCCACCATCTCCGTAAAACCTAATACAGTATAATCTCGATAATCCGGACACCACATGTTTAAGCGGTGTCCGGATTATCGAATTGTCCGGATTACCGAGTAATAACAAAAGCATATAATATTGTACTTTTAAATCATTAATAATGAACTTTTACTAGATAATAACCTGATATTTAGGGCAAACAAATCCATATTAAGCAAATATTATGGTTTCGAAAATTTTAAGACCGGAAACAGCTTCCCTGGCTACCAAATTACATAATTAAGTGACTTTTGCAGATTACTTAAACCATCTAAAACTTATCTACAACTGGTGTATATTTATGCATAGGTTTTTAAGAATATGAACTTTGTAGCCCTTGTTCATGCATATATTGATTTCCCTGGTCTACGGGATTTCCCTGACTCGCGACAGAACTTCAGAATTCAAATTCACTTATCTCATTATGGGGAATGTTTCTATGAACATCACCCAATGACTTCATCTCGTCGACGAAATCAAAAACAAACATTGTTTTATAGAAATGTTATAGCTAACGAATAAGACAAACTGCAATACAACAATCCTTAGTTACCGGTGATTTTGAATGCTAAATAATGAAAATAAAAGGGGCCATACTACTTGCTTTTAAATTTATTGAAATTCCTATATAAGAACTATACTCTCTTCTTTGTTTAGTTATAAATCCCAAAGAAAACTAACCTATTACTCCCAACTCTTCAAAATATTTAAACACTTCTAGGTAAAATATCCTTGGAATACATTACATGCCCTAAGCAACTCTCTCACTAATAGGAGGGCTAATGAACCAATTCCTTTACAGGTAAGGACCACTTAACGTAGATTTTTCAGGGAAGAAGACTATCAACCATAGGTTTTAAATACTGTAGCTTATCATAGCTAGTCATAAATGGTTGAACAATATGACAATTATTTGACAGATTCAGATATTTAAGTCCACATTGGCTGTACAACTGAGTTGACAGTAGATATCTAGTAAGTTGAGATTTGGACTGAAAACTTTGAAAAACTTAAATTTTCTTATTAATACACCAATTGCTATTGTTAAGAACGAAAACGTCAATGAAATAAATAAGAATCTAATGATCAAGATAGGAAAAAAATATTGATGTCCGGATTATCGAGGTAAGAAAAATATGTGATGTCGGGGTTACCGAGTCTACAATGTAAAAAATTCTAGTGTCCGGATTACCGCGTTGTCCGGATTAACGAGTGTCCGGTTTATCGAGACTATACTGTACTTTTTAAAAAATCGGTCGATGAAGGACTAGATCTTTATGTTCTTAATAAGCATACAAAAATATATGATAATCGGCTTATTCGTTTTCGAGCTAGAGTTGGCACCTCAAAACACTTCAATTAAAACATGGTTTGGTAGATGGTCAATTGCCACAAAACTACTTAATATTTTTCAACTAAAAAATTCAGAAAGTAGATTAAGATTTGCTCTTTCAGATGAAAAAAAAAAAACATATACTAAAATTTTTCATATTTTTCTTGGAAAAAATTCATGAAAAATTGTTTTTATTGGGCTTTACAACTGGGGGTCACACCTTAAAAACGCGTGTTCTTTACCAGTAAAATATCCCCCACATGCTGCGGGTGTGGTATTGTTTTTTTTGGTTAATTTTTAATTATTAAGTATATATAAATAATAAATAAATTAATTAATACTGCCAATAGATATGCACATAGAAGCAAGTGTGGCTTATAATGCTTCAATGGTACTAGGAATGTGGAGAGAGAGAGTGTACGGACATATCTTCGTGCTTCACAAACTACCGAGAGAGATCGCAATAAATGCAGATTACTTCACTACGCAATGACCTTTGAGACAAATTTCCAAACAGCAAAGAATAGTATGTATAATGAATCAGCACTGACGGATTACGACATCAAGGTGTACACGGACGGGCCTAAGATGAAAAGTAGAGTCGTACAGTGCACAATGGTTCAGGAATCGATTTTCCTGGCCAAAAATCAAAATTTTGTTTTGTCAAAGATATTTATTTTCTATATTATTTTCTAAGGAAACCAAAAAAATAGGTCAAAATATTGCAAGGTGTGGGCGTGGTGTGCCCCTAAAGACGAACATTTTCCTCATTTTTGGGAAATACGTAATTATTGCAAATTTCTGGAGAAAGACGTAGCTATTTCTCGGAAACTATAACATATGTTGTGTTCATTGTTTTTTTGTAAGGTAGGCAGGATTGTAGCCTTTAAATATCGTTTTAGTAAATAATCGTATTGTTTACACAACATGATCTATTTTATTTTTCCTCCGATACTAACTTTTATGAAGTTCCAAATTTAGTGGACTAGAACTTTTGTGGAACAACATGGAACAAAGTTCTGTTTTCACAGAAAGATGCCCGAGAGTCTCCTCTTTTAGCCCATATATACTTTTGTACCCGTCCCGTTCCGTCCGTTTAACACTTTTTTCAATTTATTGAAATTACATGGTTAAAATTGTGTGTTTTTCTATACTTTTTCCATATGAATTACAGCTTTTTGATACAAATTAAAATTTGTTTGAGTATATGAGTTTTTATACGAGTTATATAAGTTTTATAAAACCCCAAGGAGTATTTTTTTAATTTTTGAAAAAATTCAAATTTTTTTGTAATTTTTTTTTTAAATTTTTTGGAAAATGTTTTTTTTCGAAATTTTTTTTTTGATTTTTTTTTTAGTTTTTTGGTGATTTTATTGTTTATTTGTTGGTGTTTGACCATCATTAATACATAGGAAGATATAAAAACCACAACAAAACACGCATATTTTGATGAAAAATAGTTTAAAAAACCCAAAAGTTTAATTTTGACCTTGAATTTCTCTGCAACTGCCACACCGAATTTGACCGCCTATGATTCGTCTGAAAGCTGATTGTGTTATCTGTCTAACAAAAAAAGAATTTTGAAAATATCTCTATCCGTTCAAAAGTTACAGAATTTTGACCAGGAAAAACCCATTCTGAACCACTGTGCAGTGGTCCCATTTGTATGGAAAGGAGAGCCATAAATAGTTTTAATGGAGTTATCGCCTCGAAATTTGAAACACAGAGTTGCAACGAGCCAAAAAGATAGGAAAAATAAGGGGAGTAGGTCCATATTTGGGTACAGACCCCAAACATAATATATATTCTTGATCAGCGTGCAATTCTACATCGATATAGCCATGTCCGCCCGTCTGTGGAAATCACTCTAGCGTCCGAACGGATTGACGTAGGTGGATGAAATTTTGGGAAAATCTATTATATGTACGTAGGACTTTTGGTATTGAAAGCGGGCTATGTAGATCCACGCTTTCGTATAGCGCCCATACAAATTGACGCGTCGTCGTTTTAAGGAATTTTTAAGATATTTGTCCCATTTTATCACCGAATTGGTTGTAATTTGGTATTTTGTGTCTAAAGAGGCCAAAAAACATTCCTACCAAAGTTGGTTTATATGTAGGTCCACGTTTTGATATAGTCCCCATATAAAGGACGCGTCATTTTTAAATATTTTGAATGTATTAGTCCCATTTGAGAACAAAGTTGGTTGTAACATTGTATTTTGTGTTTTCAGAGGCTGCGAAACATTTCTATGATAAAATGTTTATATAGATCCACGTTTTGATATAGCCCCCATAGGACGATATCTCCCGATTTTCGGTATTTTGAAGTTTTTGGCCTCATTATCACACCTAGATGGCTGAAATTTGGTATTTAGTCTTCGTTGGTGGTATAAAACTTTCCCCCAGAAATTTGTAGGTATAGGTGCATGCCATCATATAGCCCCCATAGAACGATACCTTCGATTTTCGGTATTTTGAAGGTTGTGGCCACATTAATCCACCGAAATGGCTGAAATTTGTGGTGGAGGGTATAAAAAGTTCAGCTCGACCGAACTTAACGCTTTTCCTATTTGTTACTAATTAACGTGGTATAAGGGGAATAACTTACAGGGTGGCAGATGGCGGCAGCTGAAATTTTTTTATTATAAACTATAAATTTTCCCCTGTATTACACAAATGTTCACAACATTGGTAAAACTCATCATAATTTAATACGAGTAGTAATTATAATAAAAAAATAAAAGTACCAGAAAAAGTAGTTTATAAAGAATTTATTTTTTAGGAAGGAAACGAATTATGGATATTTTTTTTTTCGTAAAAACATTTTGGAAATTGTATATTTACCTCTTAATTTTTTATAATGTCACTCATAGACTACGAATCCCTTGCGGATGTATTTTACGTTTTTAAGGTACCACATACAAGCCCCATTTTGCATATTAAAAAATTAAATTGAAAAAAATAATACTTGATATTTAAAATTTACTATTTAAAATTTACTAATTAAAATTTACTATTCATTTAGAGACATTTTAGAGACTACGCATTTCATTCACAATCAAATCTGTCGCCATAAATTTTTCAAACAGTGTGAGTCGGTTCGGGAGTCTTCTCGGAAGAAGCAAACTTATCTATATCAACAAAACTACCTGAGGACTGTAGTGAAAAAAGACTTGAAAACTAGTATGAGTATCCTCAAATGAACTCCCAAAGGCATCAGTCGCAACACCAATGGGAGTAGTAGATATCTTCAAATAATATCTATCCCGAGCAGAGATCAAATGGAACAAGACTAAAACACGTCAAATATCAAAATCTACACTGCCTCTGCCACATCGATCAAAAATCGATTTTAGTCAGAGGATATAAAACTACAAGCAAAACTTTTGATAGCGAGAGAAGAGTAAGGTTTGAATTTGCTTTTTGTGTTGCCTTGGTAAATTTGACTTGCACGAAATTCCATATTTACAAGTTGACACTACTTACTTACTTAGCTGGCCAATTACAGAATATTTGTTCTATAAGCCGAAGTAAGAAAAGACCTCCAATTCTCTCTATTTGTAGCTTCGCTCTCTGGAATACCGCGCCTTTTCATCACTTCTTCCACTTGGTTTTTCCATCGATTCCTTGATCTGCCAATTCTGTGTGCACCGCCATGTGCAATGTATTCATACGCCTTTTTAGCGGGTTCATCATCGCTCATTCTTATGATATGGCCTAGCCAACGCAATCGTTGCATCTCGATACAGGGATGTCAACTGTTCTGAGGTAAAAATCGCTACAGCCACATACGCACCATAGGTTTGTAGCGATTTTTACATTGAAACAGTTGACATTCCTGCTTAAACAGTGGTTTTTGTACGTCAAAAATCACCACAAGTAGCGGGAAAACCACTAATTTGGCATCTCTGTCTCGTAAAATATATCTTTGGTCTGTTCGTCCTTTTCTTCAGTGGGAGCATGAGCGCAAATAAAGCTGATGTTGAAGAATTTAGCTTTTATTCGAATTGCAGCAAGTCATTCATTCACTGGGGTGAAGCTGCATATCAGCTGTTTTAGTCTCCGACTAACTACGAATCCGCTACCAAACTCATGCTATGACACAACCAAGCTGCCATGACGCAGCTATAATACAGTGCGTCACCTTTAGGTGTTGTTGTGACGCCTTTCCCGTTCCATCGTATTTCCTGTATGGCAGTAATATCGGCTTTGTACTTTTCAAGTACGTCTGCCAATGCGAAGACTGCATCTTCTCTATAAAGAGTGCGAACATTCCAGGTGCAGATTCGCAGATCATGGTCCTTAAATCGTTTGCGGGGTTCGTCAACTTTAGAGGGGTTTGTTTTTCTTTTCTTTCGTTTTTTCATAGTAGGCTGTTTTTCTAGGGGAGAGTTACTAACCCGACGCCCAAACCCAAGTTTTTAACGTTCTTGTGGGAGAACGCGCGGCACATGTTAGCTCACTACCTTTAACGGATGTTAAAAGCAGTTCCCCAAGCTAACACCACGGGGAGTTCAGTGTCCACTTGAGATGAAAGAGGGACCAAGATAAATCCTGGGCTTTGCCATGTTAAAACCGGTCAGGACCGTTCCTTGGTATCTTCCATCCCCTACGTCACCCATACAAGTTGACAACATAAATAAATTTCGTATTTACTCTTTGACATAAATATTTTGTTTTCCAGTAAATAATTTTGTTCTAGGTTATTATTTTTTAAATTGAGTAATAAAAATACTGTACGTATTTACAGTAGCAATGACGATGAATTTATATTATTGATTGGGCGCCAAAGTACTCAAACTAGCAAAATATGGTCAACTTATTGCTTGTGTCAAGTCTTCTGAAAACAATAGATATTATTTATTAAAAATAGTGACAAAACTAATAACTAGTTGCTTCCATATTTATTATAACAAAAAAGTCTATAATTGTGTTGATTTACTTTGCAAAATGTAAGGGGCAGGTTTTGTAGTCAATGCAATGATAAAAATATTGTAAAGCAAAGAGAAGACGGACGTATCAAGTAATGATATGAAAAATATGAACATATGAGATAATTATTAAAAGGTAGAATTATTTTTAGTTTCTCAAAATAGTCTTGGCATTAACAATATATTGATTTTTTCTGTTGGCTTTTTGGAATGGTAAGAACATTATCTACATACTCGTACGTACGTATATATACGCGACCCCTTTTCTCAACAATAAAATTTACCCCAATTAATCTCGTATCAAATCCAAAATACGTTTGTTCTATTTTCTACTTCCAAAAAACTCACAGAATGATAATTGAAAAAAGAAATGAAAGTAATTTCACTTTTTTCTTTTTCTAAAAATCATCATAAAATCGAAAGTTTTCTTTAATGCCATTGTTCTATCTATCTGTCCATATGATGGATGTTTCTAATTACTAATTAACAAAAATTAACAACTCATGTTGCTACTGCATTTAAGATTTTTTTCTTGTCACAACTAAGAAACATTTTAAACATTTACAACAAACTTCGTGTTCTGTTGAAAACATCATCTTTATGGCCGGGCCGTATTTGAAGACAATTTGTTGACAAAATTCCCAAAAACAGAAAGCCATTTGTCATGGCTAAAGTTTAGAGTTTTGTTAATTGTGCTGCAGACCCACAAAAAAGTTAAGCTACAACTGCCATCAGCAACGCCAAGATGAACAACATGGCAAGTCATGTTAAATGTCCACCACTTAGTCGTCTTTAACACACCACCACTCACTCACTCGGACTGACTGTCTGCCACACACTTAACACCCCAACCTATCAATAATGACGGCTAACATCGATATTTTTTGGTCATTCCGCCGATAACATGCCACCACTGTAATTTGGCCAACATAGCCAAGATCTGCAAAAAAAGAAATATTTTATGTATGCAGGTATTTCACAGAGAGAAGGAGTTGCAGATTTCAAGTGTGTTTCAAATAAGCCTGAAATTGTTTACAAAACTAAATACAAATCAACAAAATGACCATAAATGTCCAGAATACAAATTCATATTGGTCAAGTCGTTGTTAAGTGATTCAATAGCAACAACAAGAAAAAAAACGATGTTGAAATGTCATTTAATCAGCCCGTGGGGGTATAACTGCGAAGAAAAACCAAAAACCTGATGAAATCACTAAAAGCTTTAATGGGGAAATTCAACTCAATTAAAATTCTAATAAATCCGGAAAATTCTATCTTTGGGGTGGTTTCTTTGAAAGTCGTTACACCTCCCCAGCATAGATAATCATTAACATAGGTTCCGCAAGCAGCATAGTATTGATATCATTGGACCTAACTAAAGCTTTTGATACGGTCAGTCATGCTAAGCTGTTCAGGAATGTCGAAAATACCATACTACGGCCTTTTGAAACGTTGTATCACCAACTATATGTGTGGTCGGCAGTTATATGTGGCATTCAGAAACAAGTCCCATGCAGCTGGTCTTTGACCCGGAACCACAAAAAACCCGTGTTCCGACGAGCGGTTGCCATCTTAGAATACACATGTTTGTATTTATATAGTTTTTCTGTGTTGGGAGCAGTATATGCCGAAATACCCTATACGGATTCTTTTGGTCCGTGCCGGGACGGAGGAAAACCCAGGACCAATTTATACGAGTATGTGCTCAGTTTATGACATTCGCATTGACCACACTCAAACTTCGGTGAGATTCACTAGATGTCGAGAGTGGGTGCATTTTAGGCTTTGTTCTGGTCTTGTCCATGCGAAGGACTATGACATGGACTATGTTGCTGCATGCTGCTGGTTTTAAAACAATCCGACATCGATTTTTTAAAACCACCCTAGTCGTCATCATATCAATACGCGAAACCCCCGCAGTCTCCTCAACAACAGCCGCACACGCAGCACTTATCACCAGTCGTTATTGTTCCAATCTGCTTTGGAATTAAATTGCAATGGGCTCCGATATAAGATCGAGGAAATAGTGGATTTCAAGGGTCGGAAGAATATTATGGTCGCGAGGGTACAGGAAACCAAGCTCAACAGCAACTACAGCATACAGCCTTGTGATGGTTACAATGAACTGAGGAAGAATAGCACCAGAAGTTGTGGTGGGGGATTAAGTTCCCTATTGCACAAGTCAGTTGTGGAACTGCCGAGGTAGTGTTGCTGAACGTATCCATCCCCCCGATAAATAGCTGTACTCCAGGTTATAGACCCAACATAAGCACGCTTTTAGAATTTCATTGCCGTCTGGTCTTTAATGCTCATCACGAGTTGTGGCATTCGGTTCTCAGAAAAAGATTAATAGCTCTATGTTTTGCATGATCAATGAGGACGTCCCTACCAAAATTAGCGGAAAGTGTCACAGATCGTCAGACATAACTATCGCGTCACCTGGTATGACAAATAGCGCCACCTGGCAACCAGTCGTGTATCTTTCTCAGAACATCTCCCCATTATTGTCACTGAAAGCCTCACTTTCATCAATCTTGGGAAAGCTAATTGGCCGAGTTTCAGAGAGTTCATTTTCTTAAAAAATATTTTTCATAAGCGTGGATTTTTTAAAAATATTTTTCTTAAGCGCCAATATTTTTAAAAAATATTTTTCTTAAGCGCCGATGTTTTTAAAAAATATTTTTCATAATCGTGGATTTTTTTAAAAATATTTTTCCTGAGCTTGGATTTTTTTAAAAAATATTTTTCATAAGCGTGGATTTTTTGAAAAAAAAAATTTGTCATAAGCGTGGATTTTTTTAAGAAAAATTTTTCATAAGCGTGGATTTTTTTAAAAAAATTTTTCATAAGCGTGGATTTTTTTAAAAAAAAATTTCATAAGCGTGGATTTTTTTAAAAAAATTGTTCATATGCGTGGATTTTTTTGAAAAAAATTTTCATAAGCGCGGATTTTTTGAAAAAAAAATATTCATAAGCGTGGATTAAAAAAAATATTCATAAGCGTGGATTTGTTAAAAAAAATTAAATAAGCGTGGATTTAAAAAAAAAATATTCATAAGCGTGGATTTGTTAAACAAATTTAAATAAGCGTGGATTTAAAAAAAATCATAAGCGTGGATTTGTTAAACAAATTTAAATAAGCGTGGATTTAAAAAAAATCATAAGCGTGGATTACAAAAAAATATTCATAAGCGTGGATTTAAAAAAAAAAAATTCATAAGCGTGGATTTGTTAAAAAAAATTTAAATAAGCGTGGATTTAAAAAAAAAATATTCATAAGCGTGGATTTGTTAAAAAAAAATTTAAATAAGCGTGGATTTAAAAAAAAAATATTCATAAGCGTGGATTTGTTAAAAAAATTTAAATAAGCGTGGATTTAAAAAAAATCATAAGCGTGGATTAAAAAAAAATATTCATAAGCGTGGATTTTTTAAAAAAAAAAAGATTTAAATAAGCGTGGATTTTTTTTAAAAAAATTTAAATAAGATTGGATTTAAAAAAATTAATAAGCGTGGATTTAAAAACATTAATAAGCGTGGATTTAAAAAAAAATAATAAGCGTGGATTTGTTTTAAAAAAAAATTAATAAGCGTGGATTTTTTAAAAAAAAATTTAATAAGCGTGGATTTTTTTAAAAAGAAATTAATAAGCGTGGATTTAAAAAAAAAATTAATAAGCGTGGATTTTTTAAAAAAAATTAAAAAGCGTGGATTTAAAAAAAAAATTAATAAGCGTGGATTTAAAAAAAAATTAATAAGCGTGGATTTAAAAAAAAATAATAAGCGTGGATTTAAAAAAAATTAATAAGCGTGGATTTAAAAAAAAATAATAAGCGTGGATTTAAAAAAAAATTAATTAATTAAAAATTAATTAAATTAATTAAAAATTAATTTAAAAAAAAAAAATAGTAAGCGTGGATTTAAAAAAAAAATTAATAAGCGTGGATTTTTCAAAAAAAAAAAAAAAAATTAATAAGCGTGGATTTTTAAAAAAAATTAATAAGCGTGGATTTAAAAAAAATAATAAGCGTGGATTTAAAAAAAAATAATAAGCGTGGATTTAAAAAAAAATAATAAGCGTGGCTTTAAAAAAATAAGCGTGGCTTTAAAAAAATAATAAGCGTGGATTAAAAAAAAATAATAAGCGTGGATTTAAAAAAATAATAAGCGTGGATTTTTAAAAAAAAAATTAATAAGCGTGGATTTAAAAAAAAATTAAATAGCGTGGATTTTTTTAAAAAAAATTTAATAAGCGTGGATTTTAAAAAAAAAATTAATAAGCGTGGATTTTTAAAAAAAAAATTTAATAAGCGTGGATTTAAAAAAAAAAATTTAATAAGTGTGGATTTAAAAAAAAAAATTAATAAGCGTGGATTTTAAAAAAAAAATTAATAAGCGTGGATTTTTAAAAAAAAAATTTAATAAGCGTGGATTTAAAAAAAAAAAAATTTAATAAGTGTGGATTTAAAAAAAAAATTAATAAGCGTGGATTTTTTTAAAAAAATAATTTTTGTGAGCGTCGATTTTTTTAAAAAAAAATAATTTTTGGGAGCTTCGATTTTTTTAAAAATATTTTTCATAAACGCTTCAAAGATCCAATGTTATGATGTTCGGGTAGCAGAAACGATGTTCCGAGACATCATCACAGCTCGCCTTATATCTACAGTTCGGATACCCGAAGTGCGACCAAACTTCCCAGCAGAGGCGACGGGATTAGCAAATGAGTGTGATGAGCTTCGTCTGGCCAACCCGAACAAGTGGTTAAATCATATGAGTGCTGCAATATTGGAGCCGAAATAAGTGCATTGTAGGCAAAGGTTAATTCACTCTCGAATCCTGGAAAGAAGGAAGATAGGAACTCAGTCACGTTTGTCGGCGTTACGCTGGCATATCTGAAGAGGCGCCCAAGTTATTTCAATTGACAGATTGTCCGGAATGACAAGGCGAAGAAAAAAGCACTACGTCGCATTAGATATTTTTCTGTCGAGGAATTTTCAATGGATAATGATCAATCACACGGCAGCGTGTTCCAAACCAAACAACATCAACAATATCAGTGTTCCGGCCAGCGGTTACCACCTCAGTGTACATATGGATAATGATGTGAATGTCATTAGGAACACTAAATCTTCAAAAGCGTTGGGCTTTGATGGAATCTCCATGGTAATGCTTAAACAGCAGGATACCCGGTACATCCTGTATCTTACTAAAGTTCTCAACCTGTCGATAGCCATTCACATAGTTCCTAAAGTCTGGAAATGGGAAGGGTGGTCCCGTTTGATAGAACAGTGACGGTGACGCTTGACATATTAAAAACCAAAGCCCCGTAGAGAAAGTGAAGGAGTTCCCCAGGGTGGGACGGCTGAACTCCTATTTAACCGATCTTACCACCTTTTTTCACGCGGGAAATATGTAGATTTCCGCCACTAAGTATACGAGTTGAATGTCATAATCGATGGTAGCAGAATTCCGACCACAAACTATCCCAAAATTCACATTCCACAGCATGTTCATGTCGCCAGCGCATGTCACAGCTATCTGCTACAAGCTGAGATGTAGGAATAAAGTCTTAAAGTTCCTAGCCGGCAGAACTTAGGGTGCAAATAAAGAAAACTTGTGGTAAGCTATGCGGCACCAGTGTGGTTCGCGAATATAAGTTCAACGCGATCGAAAAATATTTAAACTTGTCGGAATTCCACCCTGGGAACTGCAACAGGGTTCCTCCCCGTGTCTTCAGTGGACCATCTATATGAGGAGCCAAACATTCTTTCAGTACAGCAACACAATGTCATGCTTTATTTGCAGTACTTGCTCAAGCGTTATAGTGAGAGCAATCCTAATCATCATATGGTGGATAGGACCTCCCAACCAGGCATATCAGGAGGCTTCAAAAATTGCCCATAATTTTGATAAATTCAAATTTTAAAATCATTTTGTGCGTGAGGTTTCTTCACCGAATTACCTTATAATTAAGATTTTATTTAATCTTATGAAGAAACTCATCACGCTATGATACAGGAATATGAGGTTATCAAAAAGTCATAACCCTAATGTACATATGTAAGATCTGGTACAATTTGTTGAGAGTTGGAGTAGAGCAGAAAACCAAAGCTCTTAGAAATCAAAACTAGATTCGGCTTCAATGGCAGACCTTCTTTATACCTTCAGCATTTGTGCTAACGAGGGTAGGTACACTAGGGTTATGACTTTTTGAAATTTTTCTCAAAAATGGATTTCCTGTAGTGAGAATGGATGAACCTTTGCCTATTAATGCCTAAAATAACATTCATTACATTTTATTATAAAAAAGGCTCAGAACAAACCACTTTGAACATTTTTTTTTGAAAAAAATTCTATAAAAAACAATCTCAAAAATTATTTCCTGTTGCACGAATGAATGGCCTTTTGCCTATTAATGACTAAAATAGCTTTTATTCAATTTAAATTAAAAAAAATTATGATATACGAAATAAAAATGATACATATGTTATAAAACTGGTAAAATTAATGTGAAACAAACGGTTATGTCGTGTGCCCCAATACCTCGTTTTCAATTAAATATCTGCTTACATAGACTCATCAAAATATCAAATAGTTTTCATAAGCGTGGATTTTTTTAAAAAAATATTTTTCATAAGCGTCGATTTGTTTAAAAAATATTTTTCAAAAGCGTGGATTTAAAAAAAAAAAAAAATATTTCATACGCGTGGATTTTTTTAAAAATATTTTTCATAACCGTGGATTTCTTATAAATATATTTCATAAGCGTGCATTTTTTTAAACAAAATCTTTTTCATATACGTCGACTTTTTTAAAAAATATTTTTCATAAGCGTCAATTTTTTTAAAAAATATTTTTCCTATGCGTCGGTTTTTTTAAAAAATATATTTCATATGCATCGATTTTTTCTAAAAACCATTTTTCGTAGGCGTGGATTTAGTTTAAAAAATATTTTTCATTAACGTCGATTTTTTAAAAAAAAATATTTTTCATAAGCGTGGATTTTTTTTTAAATATTTTTCATAAGAGTGGTTTTTTAAAAAATATTGTTCATAAGCTTGAATTGTTTTAAAAAAAATTTTTCATATGCGTCGATTTTTTTAAAAAATATTTTTCATATGCGTCGATTTTTTTAAAAAATATTTTTCATATGCGTCGATTTTTTCTAAAAAATATTTTTCGTAGGCTTCGATTTTTTTAAAAAATATTTTTCAAAAGCGTGGATTTTTTTAAAAAATATTTGTCATATGCGTGGATTGTTTTAAAAAATATATAACATACGCGTGGATTTTTTTAAGAATATTTTTCATAAGCGTGGATTTTTTATAAATATTTTTCATAAGCGTGGATTTTTTTTAAAAATATTTTTCATATGCGTCGATTTTTTTAAAAAATAGTTTTTAAAATTATTTTTCATAAGCGTGGATTTTTTTTAAAAATATTTTTCACAAGAGTGGATTTCTAAAAAAATATTTTTCATTAGCGTGGATTTTTTAAAAAATAATTTCCATAACCGTGGATTTTTTTTAAAATATGTTTCATATGCCTGGTTTTTTAAAAAAATATGTTTCATATGCGTGGATTTTTTAAAAAATATTTTTCATAAGCGTGGATTTTTTAAAACATATTATTCATAAGATTGGATTTTTGAAAAAATATTTTTCATAAGCGTGGATTTTTTTAAAAAATAATTTTCATAAGCGTGGATTTTTTTTAAAAAAATATTCATAAGCATGGATTTTTTAAAAATATTTTTCATAAGCGTGGATGTTTTTTTAAATATATATTTTACCACGTGCGAATGTCATTAGGAACACTAAATCTTCCAAAGCTTTGGGCAGACAATTTGGAGTCGATTTAGCAATGTCCGTCCGTCTGTCTGGCTGGCTGAAGCGCACGATAACTCTAGAACGGATGAACCGATTTGATCCAAAAATCCATAATGTAAGTTCGAAGATGAGCCACATCGGTGCACTACTTCAGGTACCTCCCCCACAAAAGCTCGAAAATGTTCGGAAAAATTGTGCGCCCGACCACTATTGAAGGGAGTAACCGATTTGGTCGATACTTTGCACATCGTGAAATCTTTACCAGACATAGATGAGAATGCAATATGGAGCCTGTCGGTCCACTCCTTCGGGAAAGAGCACCTGCTCTCGAATCATTTTGAATTTTTGTAACAACTTGTACTCGCTGCCCCCATACTTCCTGGGAAAATAGACCTAAAGGTTTAAAAGCTCCTCCACAAAGTTCAACAAATAGATTTAGTCCATACTTATCACATCGCAATATTGCTACGGGACATAGATCAGGTTCGAATATGTACTATATTGGTCCACTCCTTCGAGTACCTCCCACACAAAATATGGAAAAAGTGCAGTTCAAGGCCTTTTCTCGAATCGTTTTGCTTCTTTTTGTAACAACAACGTTTTTTCAGGCGCAAGTCCATACTTCCTGTGAAAATGGTCCGAAAGCTGTAAAAAATCCGTATTGCACCATGTGTAGTGATTGGATCGGACGATAATTCTCGAACGGATCAACTGAATCGGCCCAAAATTTGGCCTTCGAATTTTTGTTGTAACAACTTGTTTTTGATTTCCTCATTAAGGCGGTACATGTTTTTTTTTCAGGGGCAAGTCCTTACTTCTTAAGATACTCGTAATGGTCCAAACGTTGCCATCGTATTACATAAATTTCACTATTGTGTGTTACTTTGTTTCTTTAGGTCCGAGGCTGGGGGTATATCTCTGTCGGTCATGCCGACTGATACTTTTTTACTTGTTTATACCTACCTACATATGCATAGTAGTTAACAGTACCCGATTTAAGAATCTCGATATTCATAAGGGAACCTGGCTGCTTCCAGATCAAAGAACAATAAATGAAATGTATCATGTTGTGATAGATGGAAGACATTCATCGAGCGTGTTGGATATACGAACGTTCCGAGGAACAAACATGGACTCGGACCACTACCTTGTTGCAGCAAAGGTACGTACCCGTCTAAACGTTGCAAATAAAGCACGATCGGACGCAACACGGAAGTTGGACATCGGTAAGATGCAAGCGCAACAGATAGCCACAGCATATTCCATTCAACTAGCCCAATCGCTTAATCAAAGCACTCCTCATCCCGATAACATATCAGCGCAATGGCAAAGTATTGCCCACTCCATGCAAACCTCCACCAAGGAACCCATGGTATGCCATGGGGAGTGTCGTGCTGCTACCGAAGGACCACTCTACAATCAGTAGCAACGCGTAGTGTACGAGAAAGGTATAGGGAGAAAAGGAGAGAGAAATGCAAAAGCGGCAGTATGAAAAAATCTAGATGTACAAGAGTCAGAATGAAGTCCGAAAATTCTACCAAAGAGTGAAGCATCAAACTAATGGCTTTGTTACAGGCACATACCCTGTAGAGACCAGCAAGGTAATATGGTAACTGATACAGATAGTGTGATAACCAATACTAAAGAAGACAACGATGATACCGCAGATCCAATCTCAGAAGATGGTATTGAATGTATACCACCCGGCCAAGATGAGGTAAACCGTAAACCGGCTGAAGAATAATAAGGCAGCAGGAGCTGATGGCCTACCAGCCGAGCTGTTTAAAACCGGAGGCGACACGCTGATAAGGTCTATGCATCAGCTAGTTAGCTCCATCTGGCAGGAAGAACGCGTACCCAACGATTGGAACCTGAGCATCCTGTGTCCCGTCCACAAGAAAGGAGATAAGACTTTATGCTCCAACTAGAGGGGCATAAGTCTTCTCCCTATCGCCTACAAGATAGTGTCAGGGATATTGTGCGAACGACTAAAGCCCATGGTCAACGAAATAATTGGACCTTACCAATGCGGCTTTAGACATGGCAAGTCCACCATTGACCATATATTTACCCTGCGGCAAATCTTGTAGAAGACCCAAGAGATGCAGATCGACACATTTCACCTTTTTGTCGATTATAAAGCAGCCTTCGACAGCCGCTACGTTCAAAGGTATTTCAAGCCATGTCTGAATTTGGTATCCCCGCAAAGCTCATCCGGCTTTGTAAAATGACTTTAACTGACACGGGGTCCTCAGTTAAGATAGGAAAGAACCTCTCCGAAGAGTTTGGTACCAAAAGAGGTTTCAGACAAGGAGACAGCGTTTCGTGTGATCTGCTGGAAAAGGTTATACGAGAGGCAAAGGTCAAAAGAAGTGCCACAATCTACACCAATAGCCACATGTTACTTGCTTATGCTGATGATATAGACACCTATACCTTTATGAAGGTCGAAGGAGAATCTGCTAAAGTGTGTCTGGCGGTAAACGACGAGAAGACCAAGCTGATGGTGTCGACGCGCAATGCGTCCATTGAGATCGGACCAACTGTTGAAGTTGGTTGCTATAATTTTGAGGTAGTAAAAGACTTCGTATACCTCGGCACCGCCGTAAAGACAACAAACGACATCAGTCGTGAAATAAAAAGAAGAATTGTATTGGCCAACAGATACTACTTTGGCTAAAGTACGCACTTTAAAAACAAAGCCAAATCTCGCCAAGCAAAAGTAACACTTTACAAAACACTGATACTGCCCGTGCTAATGTATGGTTCCGAAACCTGGTTACTTGCGCAAGCAGATAAGGCAGTCCTTGGTGTTTTCGAGAGAAAAATTCTTCGAAAGATCTACGGGCCAATCAGCGTTGACGGTGAATATCGACGTCGTATGAACAAGGAGCTGTATCAACTATACAACGACATCAATGTAGTTGAACGAATCGAGATACAACGATTGCGATGGCTAGGCTATGTCATAAGAATAAGTGATGATGAATCCGCTAACAAGGCGTATAAATACGGCCGCATGGAGATTCACGCAGGTCTGGAAGGCCAAAACTTCGTTGGAGCGCACAAGTGAAACGAAACATCAGAAAGCTACATATCCCAGATTGGGAAAATACAGCAGCAAACTCAGAGGATCTTTTCTTAGTTCGGCTTATGGAACAAAAGTTCTGTAAAAAGCTAGCTAAGTATGTATGTTAGCAAAACTTCTCTACAAGTAGATACGTAGTATCGATACGTCGCCAAAGTCTGTTATATCTTTAATTTGAAAAGATGACTACCTAAGTCCCTACTAAGATGTTTTTGAAAATAGTTTTTTTTTTCTATCATTCTATCAATTTTTGCACAACAAAAAAATCAAAATTCTAATCGAAAGCTTAGTTTGTTTGATTTCATCTACAATGGAGGGAATATTGTATGTGGCGTCACCCAAAACAACAGCATTAAGGGGTGGACATTCAAAATTTAAAAAAAAATTATACACAACTAATGAACGCAGAATAACAAATAGATTGGCTCGCTTCATCTTCATATTATCTATATTTGATAGATATAACATTTTGATGTATGTTTCAGAGATGTTTATTTGCGGCAGGTTTTTATGTATTTAAAACCATATTTTTATTATAATTTTTTTATTCAATTTTCTAAACGAGTTTTGATTCTAAATATGTGACACACTAAAACCCCCTAACATGACTATGCAAAATAATGATTGTAGAAATCAAAAAAACATTCACACACACGCACACACATTTACATTCATTAGTAAAGATCTTTGGTCTGTTCCAGAACTCCAAGAATCTACAAATTTTTTACTATTTTTTTCGATAACATAGTGGAAAAATTGTTATCGTAGTAAAAATGTGTAGATTGTGTAGATGGAACAGCCATATTGTCTCTCTCAACGTTCTCTTTGTTGTGAATCTGCTAGGCAAAATTTTAAACTATAATTAATATGTTCCCCACTACCTAGCTAGCACATTAATAGGGAGACAAAACAATCTAAGTTCTTATCATTTGAAGAGCTTTATTTTCAGAATTATAAATAAACAAATAAAAAAATACTATAGCGCCGATATAAAAGAGCGACATAAAAGCCATCTAAACTTTTTTGTTTATTTTATTTCGGACAGATATCAGTTCGCGGACAAATAGCCACAACAAAATGAGTTGCTATAATGACGATGAATTAGAAGCTCCCGCTTGGATAAATAAGGAATTTTTAGAGGAGGTCTTAACTAGCTATGAAAATAGTGGGCCAATTGAGGTAATATTGAAATAAAAATAATAATATTAAAAAATAATAATTATTTTATTCTATTGTTTTAGTTAATTAAATATGACATGAGCCCGGCCAGTATGAAAGGTGATCATTATGCCAGTGCCATGTTTCGTTGTAAAACCGAATATCGTTTCGTAAACAAGGACACCACCAAAGTGATACAAAAGCGATCGTTGATTATCAAAACATTGCCAGATGCGGAGGGGATGAAACGTGATTTGTTAATGGAATCAAAGGTTTTCGAAACAGAAATTGGCATGTTTACCGAAACCCTACCGAAGATTTCCAAGATTTTGGCTCAATGTGGTGAACCGACAAAATTGTCGGCTGGGTAATTTACATACATATCATATTCGAAAAACAATGAATTATATACAATTGTTCTTATATCATCCATAATAGATGACATATTCCTACAGAAAATTTCATCGATAATCGATGCTTTTTTTCTATAGAAAATTAATTGATAATTTCTATAGAAAATTAATCGATAATTTCTATAGAAAATTAATCGATAATCGATGAATTTTTCCTAAAGAAAATTTTATCGATAATCGATGTTTTTTCTTACAGAAAATGTCATCAATAATCGATGATGTTTTTCCTAAAGAAAATGTCATCGATAATCGATGTTTTTTTGTATAGAAAATACCATCGACAATCGATGAAATTTCGATTAATTTTTCCTAAAGAAAATGTCATCGATAATCGATGAATTTTCCTGAAGAAAATGTCATCGATAATCGATGAATTTTTCTTAAAGAAAATGTCATCGATAATCGCTGAATTTTTTCTTTAACAAATGTCATCGATAATCGATGAATTTTTTCTCAAGAAAATGTCATCTATTACACTGCTCAACACGATTTTTGTTTCAACCGAAGTTGCAGTTGTTTCTAGATGAAATCGGCGAGTTATTTTCAAATCCGGTCCTCGTTTTTCTCCATCAGCTCTTGTTTTTGAGATATAGCTCAAAATCGGTTTTTACGAGTTTAACCCAGACTTTCGTTATTTTCGGATACAAACAAATATTTTTTTGTGGGTTTTTCGACATTAATATATTAAGGAGATGTTGTACGCTCGATACAAATCATTTTTGAAATAGTTATGGCGAGTATATATCAAAAAAATATAGAAAATATACGACGGACCTTGTAAAAATTGCTTATTTTGAGTATTTTAAGCTGTAATTACGTCATCGGGGGAAGTCATAGGATCTTCATATGGTACTCCGGATATGCTTAGGGTGTCTACTATATAATTCAGTATTCAAATGTATAATATAAAGTTCATAGCCCCCATTATTCGGCCATAACCTAAAAATCGCCATGAAGACTGCTAAAGGGAATTAATTTACCAGTGATATCATTACCACATAAGCCATTTACTTTTCAATGGCAGTCTTCATGATGATTTTTAGGTTATGGCCGAATCGTGGGCGCTATGAACTTTATATTATATATTTGAATACTGGACTACATAGAGACACCCTAAGCATATCCGCATTACCATATGAAGATCCTATGACTTCCCCCGATGACGTAATTACAGCTTAAAATACTCAAAATAAGCAATTTTTACAAGGTCCGTCGTATATTTTCTATATTTTTTTGATATATACTCGCCATAACTATTTCAAAAATGATTTGTATCGAGCGTACAACATCTCCTTAATATATTAATGTCGAAAAACCCACAATATTTGTTTGTATCCGAAAATAACGAAAGTCTGGGTTAAACTCGTTAAAACCGATTTTGAGCTATATCTCCAAAACAAGAACTGATGGAGAAAAACCGGGACCGGATTTGAAAATAACTCGCCGATTTCATCTAGAAACATTTGCAACTTCGTCTGAAACATTCAACTTTTTCAATTTTGTTGAGCAGTGTAATCGATGAATTTGGTCTAAAGAAAATGTCATCGATAATCGATGAATTTTGTGTAAAGAAAAGGACATCGATAATCGATGAATTTTTCCTAAAGAAATCGTCATACATAATCGTTGATTTTTTTCTATATGAATTTTTACCTATAGAAAATGTCATCGATAATCAATGCATTTTTATACCCTCAGCCTTTAGGCTAAAGAGGATATTTACACTTTGATACGACCAAAAATGTGCCTCATCGAAATAATGGGTTTAGATCCCAAGTATGTTTGTACGATATCCGTTTCAAACAATTTTGAGTAGATCCAGCAATGTCCGTCCATCTGTCTGTCTGTCTGGCTGGCTGGTGCGCACGACAACTCTCGAACGGATCAATCGATTCGGTATAATATTTTGTCTAGATTTGATTTAAGTTCGAAGATGGGCCATATAGATCCACTCCTTCAGGTACCTCCCCCACAAATGTTCAAAAATTTTCGCAAAACTTGTGCGCAGGGAGTAACCGAATTGAACCAAACTTTGCATATGGTAATACTACCTCTAGGCATACATCAAGTTCGAATATGGATTATATCGGTCCACTCTTTCGGGTACCTCCCACACAAAATTTCGGAAAAGTTCAGTTTACAGCCATCTCTCGAATCGCTTTGATTTTTATTTTAGCAAATTGTATTCACTGCCCTCCATACGACGGTACAAGTTTCATCAGGGGCAAGTCCATACTTCCTGAGAAAATAGCCTGAAAGTTGCAAAAAACCCCTATGACACCGTGTGAGGTGGTTGAAGCGCAAGATAACTCTCGAACGGATCTGCCGATTCGGTCCAAAATTTGGCCTTAGTAATATTTTGTCCAAACATAGTTTAAGTCTGAAGATAAGCCATATCGGTCCACTCCTTCAGGTACCTCCCCCACATAAGTTCAAAAATGTTCGGAAAAATTGTGCTCACGATAACTCTGGATGGGAGTGGCCGAATTGGTCTATACTTTACACATCCTAATATATCTAACAGATATAGATCAGGTTCAAATATAAGAATGTAAAAACCCCCTATGGCACCATATGTTGTGGCTGGAGATCCACTTCCATAACGGTCAATGTCGATCCATTCCGTTTAGTATCTCCTACGCAAAACTTTTGATCTTTAATCCTAATCAACAGTTTTGTCGGTTCAAACGCCCAAAATTTTTAAAACCCCCTAAATACATACGTATTTTGGGAAAAAATTGTTTCAATATACACAGGCTGAGGGTATATCTCTGTCGGCAAAGCAGACTGATACTTTTTTACTTGTTTCTATAGAAAATGTCATCGATAATCGATGAATTTTTTCTATAGAAAACGTTATCGATGCATTTTTTTTTATAAAAATGTCGTCGATAGAATAATAGATGAATTTTTCCTAAAGAAAATGTCATCGATATTCGATGTTTTTTTCTTTAGAAAGTGTCATCGATATTCGATGAATTTTTCCTATAGAAAATGTCATCGATACTCGTAATTAACGAATTTGTGCTATAGAAAAAATGTCATCGATAATCGATAAATTTTTCCTATATACAATTTCATCGATCATCGATGATTTTTTCTATAGAAAATGTCATCGATAATCGATGAATTTTGTCTAAAGAAAATGTCATCGATGATTTTTTCCTAACGAAAATGTCATCGATAATTGATGAATTTTTCCTAAAGAAAATGTCATCGATAATCGTTGAATTTTTTCTAAAGAAAATGTCATCGATAATCAATGATTTTTTTCTATAGAAAATTTCATCGATGATTGATGATTTTTTCCTAAAGAAATGTCATCGATAATCGATGAATTTTTCCTAAAGAAAATGTCATCGATAGTCGATAAATTTATCCTAAAGAAAATGTCATCGATAATCGATGAATTTTTCCTAAAGAAAATGTCTTCGATAATCGATGAATTTTTCCTAAAGAAATGTCATCGATAATCGATGAATTTTTCCTAAAGAAAATGTCATCGATAGTCGATAAATTTATCCTAAAGAAAATGTCATCGATAATCGATGAATTTTTCCTAAAGAAAATGTCTTCGATAATCGATGAATTTTTTCTAAAGAAAATCTCATCGATAATCGATGAATTTTTTCTAAAGAAATTGTCATCGATAATCGATGAATGTTTCCTATAGAAAATGTCATCGATAATCGATGCTTTTTTCGTTAGAAGGTGTCATCGATAATCGATGAAGTCAAAGCTGTCCTGAAGAAAATGTTATCGATAATCGATGAATTTTTCATAAAGAAAATTTCATCGATAATCGATGAATTTTTCCTAAAGAAATGTCATCGATAATCGATGAATTTTTCCTAAAGAAAATGTCATCGATAGTCGATTAATTTATCCTAAAGAAAATGTCATCGATAATCGATGAATTTTTCCTAAAGAAAATGTCTTCGATAATCGATGAATTTTTCCTAAAGAAAATGTCTTCGATAATCGATGAATTTTTTCTAAAGAAAATCTCATCGATAATCGATGAATTTTTTCTAAAGAAATTGTCATCGATAATCGATGAATGTTTCCTATAGAAAATGTCATCGATAATCGATGCTTTTTTCGTTAGAAGGTGTCATCGATAATCGATGAAGTCAAAGCTGTCCTGAAGAAAATGTTATCGATAATCGATGAATTTTTCCTGAAGAAAATATCATCTATAATCGATGATTTTTTCTAAAGAAAATGTCATCCATAATCTATGAATTTTTCCTGAAGAAAATATCATCTATAATCGATGATTTTTTCTAAAGAAAATGTCATCGATAATCGATGATTTTTGCCAAAGAAAATGACACAGATAATCGAAGAATTTTTCCTAAAGAAAAGGTCATCGATTATCGATGAATTTTTCCTAAAGAAAAAGAAAAAGATTATCGATGACATTTTATATAGAAGCAAACTATTTGATTATTGATAACATTTTCTACAGGAAAATTGTGTCTATAGAAAAAAATTCATCGAATATCGATGACATTTGCTAGAGAAAAATTCATAGATTTTCGATGACATTGTCTATAGAAAAAAAGTCATCAATGATTTTTTTTCTATAAGGAAAAATTCCGATTATCTATAGAAAATGTCATCGATGATCGACGAATTAAAAAAAAATCTACAATAAAAAAATCATCGATCATCGATGACATTTTGTTAAAGAAAAATATTCATCAAATATTGATGACATTTTCTAGAAAAAAAAACATCGATTTCGATGACATTTTATATAGAAAAACATTCATCGATTATCGATCACATTTTCTATAGAAAAATGATATTATATAGGGAAAAATTAATCGATTATTGATGTTTTTTATTGAAAATGTCTTCGATTATCTATGAATTTTTCTTGAAGAAAATATCATCGATTATCAATAAAATTTGCTACAGAAAATGTCATCGATAATCGATGATTTTTTTTTCTATAACAATGTCATCTATAATCAAAGAATTTTTCTAAGAAAATTTCATAGATAATCGGCGAATCCTTGCTAAAGAAAATGTCATCGATATTCGATGAAATTTTTCATAGGAAAATATAATCAAAGACATTTTCTATAGGGAAAAATTCATCGATTATCAATGATTTTTCTACATGGAAAAACTAATCCATTATCGATGATTTTTTCGATAGGGAAAAATTCCGAATATCGATAATTTTTCTATTGGGAAAATTCATCGATATTCGATTCTTTTTTTCTGTGGAAAATATCATGGGTAATCGTTGATTTTTTTTCTATAGAAAATCGGTATTGGATGAACTTTTCATCGATAATAGATGCATATTCCTATAAAAAAAATACATTGATCAGCGATAAAGGTTTTCTATAAAATTGTAATCGATTATTTTTTCCTTAAAAAAATATTTTAAAAATTAATTTACGATATTGATTTGAAATTTCTTAAAATCTTCTCTAGAATAATTTACCACTCCCTGAGCCCGAACAAAGTCATAATATTCGAAGATCTTTGTGAACTGGGCTTTGACACGGTGCGTGGTCGTTATCTAACAGAGGATGAAGTTAAAGCTGTTTACACGAAATTGGCCAAGCTACATGCTGTGTCTTATATGTTGGGTCACAGTGAAAATAATGATCTAGTGACCAAATACCAAGATGGTCTTATGAGCGTCACTCTTCCGCTGATGAAGGATCTCTTTACTAATGGTTTAAAAAATTTCATTAATCTGTTGTCATCTCATGCGGAATTCGAACAGTATGTGGATAAAGCAAAAGCTATGCACAGTGAAATTGAGCCGGCATGCAAGGACTTGTATAATGCTTATCGTCTGAATAGTGGCCAGGGTGATATATTCGTTTTGAATCATGGTGATTTTCACATGAAAAATATGATGTTTAAATTCCACGCGGATAATACAATGGAAGATATGTTAATGTGTGATTTCCAATTAAGCTGTTATGCTCCATCGGTTGTCGATTTGATATATTCGCAATTTATGATCTTGACACCTGAAATGCGCATGAGACGTCATGAATTTATGCAGCATTATTTTAGTGAATTTGTTCGGATTTTGAAGAAAATTAATTATCAGGGCAAATTACCTAAGTATTCGGATTTTCAAATATCTGCATTGAAATATAGGCATTATGGTAAGCGTAGAGTCTGGTATTTAAATCATATATTAAACATTTTCTTTTTTTCTTTCATATAGTCATTTATTTGCTGGCCGTTATGTTGCCCATGGTTATCGATTTCATGGGCAAATCTGCAGAAGAATTAAAAGACATGGACTTCAAAGAAAAGGTTGAAAATCCTGAAGCCAGTAGCTCGAATTATAAATTACCGGCCTATGTTGAGGAATTGAAGAGAATTTTGCCTATCTTGTTAAATGAAGGATATTTGGATTAAGAAACAATGTAAATAAAATTAAATTAAATAAATATAAATGAAATTAAATATGTTATAGATTTTGTAAGAACATTCTATCTATAATCGATATAAATTTCTATAAAAATAATCGATGAAACATTTTCTATAAGAAAAAGATCATCGAAAATCGATGAAAAATTTTCTATAAGAAAATTGTCCATCGATGAAAAATTTTCTATAAGAAAATTGTCCATCGATGAAAAATTTTCTATAAGAAAATTGTCCATCGATGAAAAATTTTCTATAAGAAAATTGTCCATCGATGAAAAATTTTCTATAAGAAAATTGTCCATCGATGAAAAATTTTCTATAAGAAAATTGTCCATCGATGACAAATTTTCTATAAGAAAATTGTCCATCAATGAAAAATTTTCTATAAGAAAATTGTCCATCGATGACAAATTTTCTATAAGAAAATTGTCCATCGATGAAAAATTTTCTATAAGAAAATTGTCCATCGATGAAAAATTTTCTATAAGAAAATTGTCCATCGATGAAAAATTTTCTATAAGAAAATTGTCCATCGATGAAAAATTTTCTATAAGAAAATTGTCCATAGATGAAAAATTTTCTATAACAAAATTGTCCATCGATAATCGGTGAAAAATGTTGCTATAAGAAAATTGTCCATAGATAATCGATGAAAAATTTTCTATAAGGAGATATTCATTGATTGTCTAAGGAAAATTTCTTCGATAACCAATGAAAGGTGTCATATTTCTTCTTTCATGAGACCTAAAGCTGAGGGTAGAAAAAGATCATTCACAGCATTAAGCCAAAAGAAACGATATTATCAGCTTTTGATCACATCAAAAACAATAATCGCTTGAGGTATTTATTGCCAACGATCTGTTTCACATTGAAATTAGTGACAACCTGAAACTGGGTCAAAATTATTTTGCCCTTCAAAACTGAGGCATACACATGTCTGATTTTGTGGCCAAAAAAGAAGAAAAACATGCACCAGATGCAGTAGAAAAAACATGACTGCCACAAAAAAGGCCAAGTCGCTTAATTTCTTTTCATTTCGGTTGTTGTTGATGTTGTTGTTGCGGCAACTGACAAATAACAATAACCGCCGCACTGAGACTGTGCAGCCAACAACTATCTGCCTTGGTGACTGACAGGTGATGAAAGTTAAGAAGAAAAGGTAATGTTAAGAAAGCAGAATGAAAGATAAAAGCAAAACTCACCTCAACCTGATGATTGGTTCAGGTGAATGTTGACACATTAAAAACCAAATCTTTTTAAGAAAGTAAAACGACATAAATGCAATTATTATTTTTTTCCTTTGGTGGTGGTGTTGTTGTTTTTTTGGAAAAGAAAAACATATTTATAGATTACTGAGTCGACATATTTGGGTCATGGAAAACAATAAATGGTAAATGGTAACATCAAAACAAAAAATATATTCCAACATTAAAAAAAAAGTAATATTAGATTCCAAGTGCCTGCTTAGTTTGCTTGTTTCTTAAGTCTTTTGTTTTGTAACTGTGTGGGAGATGTGGGTTGCATTGAAACAGTTTTGATTGATTCATAATTCACAAAAAAACCCGTTTCATCATCATCATAATTTGTTTTCGTTTCTTAACCAGATTTGATGTTTCTTTGACTGACTTTTACTTGCACTTTCAATATTTTGCAATTTCCATCATCATCATCGTCGCCACCACCAACCACCACTAACATCATGTTATCAGACGCACACACATACTCAACTGTGTCTCGTTAGCACAGGCTGTTGGACCGGGAATAATTTGTCAATGTGTGTGCAAGTGAAAAACGTGCCGCAAAGAATCATAACAGATATCAATAACGGGATGAGAAACAAGTCTTTCCATTTTTTATTACGCTGTGGAAATGTTCGATTTACAGTCATGGGTCATGGAATAGATACAGGAAAAAATCAAAAGATTACTAAACATTGATAAGGCTCAAAGATGTCCCTTCTTTTAAAACGGAACATATTTCTACTGGCTTCAGTTTTTCCATCACAATAACATATTTAATACTTTATGGCAACCACATTTCAATGTCCTGCTACTGGAACTGAACTATTTGCATACTTGCTGTTTGTCAGACAGCTTTCGCTCTCATTTGGTTTGGTGTTGCATATAACAAGCTGGACAACAGACACACAAACGCACGCACCCATAAGCACATAAGATCATACCGGTCAAGCAGACATCTGACCAGTTACGCTACCAGCTATGTAGTCAGATATTGCTTCAGATTTTTTTTGCAACTTCGGCTGCTGCTGGTGATGGAGGTGATGATGACGATGACAACAACTTGCTATGTGGCAAGTTGTTGCAACAGCAATCTCAATTGGCCACCATAAGGATACTACAGAGAAATGACTACTTTGATTAGCTTTCGATTATTTTATATTTGCCATAAGTATCACAGATGGAACAGCAAATCCCCATAACAACAAGAAAACAGACTTACTGATTCGCAAAATGGATGATGTGAAGCAGTATTTTTCAGACTGGCATGTTGTTATCATTTAAACCGAACAGGACAGACATCATCACAAGCTTATATTATATTTCTATTTTGTTCAATAGATGTAAGGCTTTTAAAGGACTTCCATAAACATGGGACCTTTTAAAGCTACCCACCCAATTATCAGATGACATTTCAAAGGTTTTCTTTAGGAGAAGGTTCTCAAGAAATAGAGAAGGCTAAATAACTTTCATAAATAGGTGTTCTATGAGACCTTATAAAGTTTTTCTATAGACAGAAGATCTATCAAAGGTCTTCTATAGACAGATGACCATTCGAAGGTCTCCCATAAACAGAGGACCTTTTGAGGGTCTTCTGGTATGTGATGGTGGCAAGCGTATTAAAATAATAACAATTCATTCCACACAAATTCACTTTATATGTAGATACGCTGTTGTTGTTGTTGCTGTTCCTAGCACATCGACATAAAATGGATGTTCAATCATTAGATTAATACCTGAATTAGTTATGCCTGGTTGTTGAGAAGCAATAATTTAAAATTATAATAAGATTTGCACGTTTTTTTCATTTGGTGGATTAATTTTTATTTTCCATAGGCTAATGAAACAAATTGCAGGGTGGTACGTTTTGTCTTTTCGAATTACATGGCATGTTTAAGGGCAATTCGGAAATGAAAAGGTATGTTCAGAGGTGTCAATAAAATTTAATGACATCTACAAATGTAATGGGGAAAAGGGTTCTGCAATCATACTTATGGGTGGTAATAGAAGGAACAGTGGCTAACAGTTGAAATAGTATAGAAAGGAGAAAGGAAAGTGATATTTTTCTATAGAAAATTCATCATCAGTGATATTCTTTTATAGAAAGATTATCATTGATGATATTTTTCTAAAGAAAAATTATCATCAGTGATATTTTTCTGTAGAAAAATCGTCATAAACCATATTTTTCTATAGAAAAATTATCATCAGCGATTTTTTCTATAGAAAAATTATCATCAGCGATGTTTTTCTATAGAAAAATCAACATCAGCGATATTTTTCTATAGAAAAATTATCATCAGCGATATTTTTCTATAGAAAAATGATCATTAGCGATATTTTTCTATAGAAAAATTATCATCAGCGATATTTTTCTATAGAAAAATTATCATCAGCGATTTTCTTCTATAGAAAAATTATCATCAGCGATATTTTTCTATAGAAAAATTATCATCAGCGATATTTTTCCATAGCAAAATTATCATCAGCGATATTTTTCTATAAAAAAATTATCATCAGCGATATTTTTCTATAGAAAAATTATCATCACCGATATTTTTCTATAGAAAAATTATTATGAGCGATATTTTTCTATAGCAAAATTATCATCGGTGATATTTTTCTATAGAAAAATTATCATCAGTGACATTTCTCTATAGAAAAATTATCATTAGCGACGTTTTTCTATAGAAAAATTATCATTAGTGATATTTTTCTATAGAAAAATTATCATCAGTGATATTTTTCTATAGAAAAATTATCATATGTGATATTTTTCTATAGAAAATTTATCATCTGTGATATTTTTCTATAGAAAAATTATCATCAGTGATATTTTTCTATAGAAAAATTATCATCAGTGATATTTTTCTATAGAAAAATTATCATCAGTAATATTTTTCTATAGAAAAAATATCATCAGTGATATTTTTGAAGATAATTTTTTTATAGAAAAATCTCAACGAAGGTAATTTGTCTATAGAAAAATATCACTGATTATAATTTTTCTATAGAAAAATATCATTGATGATAAATATTTCTATAGAAAAATATCACTGATGATACATTTTTCTATAGAAAAATATCACTGATGATAATCACTGATGATAATTTTTCTATAGAAAAATATCACTGATGACAATTTTTCTATAGAAAAATATCACTGATGATAATTTTTCTATAGAAAAATATCACTGATGATAATTTTTCTATAGAAACATATTACTGATGATAATTTTTCTATAGAAAAATATCACTGATGATAATTTTTCTATAGAAAAATATCACTGATGATAATTTTTCTATAGAAAAATATCACTGATGATAATTTTTCTATAGAAAAATATCACTGACGATAATTTTTCTATAGAAAAATATCACTGACGATAATTTTTCTATAGAAAAATATCACTGACGATAATTTTTCTATAGAAAATATCATTGACGATAATTTTTTTATAGAAAAATATCGTTGACGGTAATTTTCTATAGAAAAAATGGACTGACGATAATTTTTCTATATAGAAAAATATCACTGATGATCATTTTTCTATGGAAAAATATCACGGATGATAATATTTCTATGGAAAAATATCGCTGATGATAATTTTTCTATAGAAAAATATCACTGACGATAATTTTTCTATAGAAAAATATCACTGACGATAATTTTTCTATAGAAAAATATCACTGACGATAATTTTTCTATAGAAAAATATCACTGACGATAATTTTTCTATAGAAAAATATCACTGACGATAATTTTTCTATAGAAAAATATCACTGACGATAATTTTTCTATAGAAAAATATCACTGACGATAATTTTTCTATAGAAAAATATCACTGACGATAATTTTTCTATAGAAAAAATCACTGACGATAATTTTTCTATATAGAAAAAAATCACTGACGATAATTATACCCTACACCACTATGTGGGGAGGGTATTATAAGTTGGTTTTGGCCAAAAAGTTTGTAACGCATCGAAATAATGGTCTACACATGTAATAGGGAAAAGGGTTCGGTAATCATACTTATGGGTGGTAATGGAAGGAACAGTGGCTAACAGTTGAAATAGGTTAGAAAGAGAATGAAAAGTGATATTTTTCTATAGAAAAGTTATCATCAGTGATATTCTTCTATAGAAAGATTATCATCAGTGATATTTTTCTATAGAAAAATTATTCATTAGATTAGATTTTTCTATAAAAAAAATTATCATCAGCTATATTTTTCTATAGAAAAAATATCATCAGTGATATTTTTCAATAGAAAAATTATCATCAGCGATATTTTTCTATAGAAAAATGTTCATCAGTGATATTTTTCTATAGAAAAATTATCTTCAGTGATATGTTTCTTCTATAAAAAATTATCATCGGTGATATTTTTCTATAGAAAAATTATCATCAGTGATATCGTTCTATAGAAAAATGATCATCAGTGATATTTTTCTATAGAAAAATTATCATCAGTGATATCGTTCTATAGAAAAATGATCATCAGCGATATTTTTCTATAGAAAAATTATCATCAGTGATATCGTTCTATAGAAAAATGATCATCAGCGATATTTCTCTATAGAAAAATTATCATCAGTGATATTTTTCTATAGAAAAATTATCGTCAGTGATATTTTTCTACAGAAAAATTTCATCAGTGATATTTTTCTACAGAAAAATTTCATCAGTGATATTTTTCTACAGAAAAATTTCATCAGTGATATTTTTCTATAGAAAAATTATCATCGGCGATATTTTTCTATAGAAAAATTGTCATCTGCGATATTTTTCTATAGAAAAATTGTCATCTGCGATGTTTTTCTATAGAAAAATTATCATCAGTGATATTTTTCTATAGAAAAATTATCATTAGTGATATTTTTCTATAGAAAAATTATCATCAGTGATTTTTTTCTATAGAAAATTTATGATCGGTTTTATGTTTCAATAGAAAAATTATCATCAGTGTACGGGTACGCGTTCTTCCTGCCAGATGGTGCTAACTAGCTGATGTATACACCTTATCAGCGCGTCGCCTCCGGTTTTAAACAGCTCGGCTGGTAAGCCATCGGCTCCTGCTGCTTTATTATTCTTCAGCAGGTTGATTGCTGCTTTTACCTCATCTTCGCCGGGCGGTATACATTCTATACCATATTCTGGGATTGGATCTGTGGTATCATCGTCTTCGCTACTATTGGGTACCAGCAGATTGGAGAAATGTTCCTTCCATATCCTGAGCACGCTATCTGTATCTGTTACCAGATTACCTTGCTGGTCTCTACAGGAGGATTTTTCTATAGAAAAATTATCATCGGCGATATTTTTCTATAGAAAAATTGTCATCTACGATATTTTTCTATAGAAAAATTGTCATCTGCGATGTTTTTCTATAGAAAAATTATCATCAGTGATATTTTTCTATAGAAAAATTATCATTAGTGATATTTTTCTATAGAAAAATTATCATCAGTGATTTTTTTCTATAGAAAATTTATGATCGGTTTTATGTTTCAATAGAAAAATTATCATCAGTGTTATTTTTCTATAGAAAAATTATCATCAGTGTTATTTTTCTATAGAAAAATTATCATCAGTGACGTAGGGGATGGAAGAACGGTCCTGACCGGTTTTAACATGGAAAAGCCCAGGATTTATCTTGGTTCCTCTTTCATCTCAAGTGGACACTGACCTCCCGTGGTGTCACCTGGAGAACTGCCTTTAACACCCGTTAAAGGTAGTGAGCTAACATGTGCCGCGCGTTCACCCATAAGAACGTTAAAGACTTGGGTTTGGGCGTCGGTTTAGTAACCCTTCCCTAGAAAATACAGCCTACTATGAAAAAATGAAAGAAAAGAAAAACAAACCTCTCTAAAGTTGACGAACCCCGCAAACGTTTTAAGGACCTTGATCTGCGAATCTGCACCTGGAATGTTCGCACTCTTAATAGAGAAGCAGTCTTCGCATGGGCAGATGTACGTGAAAAGTACAAGGCCGATATTACTGCCATACTGGAAATACGATGGATTGGCAAAGGCGTCACACCAACACCTAAAGGTGACCCACTGTATTATAGCTGCCATGACACAAAGCATGAGTTTGGTTGCGGATTCGTAGTTAGTCGGAGGCTAAAACATCTGGTATCAAGCTTCACCCCAGTGAATGAAAGACTTGCTGTTATTCGAATAAAAGCTACATTCAACATTAGCTTTATTTGCGCTCATGCTCCCACTGAAGAAAAGGACGAACAGACCAAAGATATATTTTACGAGCGCTTAGAAGAAACATATGACCTTCTAGGCGATTTTAATGCCAAAATTTGAAAGGAGAATATCTTTGGCCCAACAGTCGGGAAATTCAGTCTCCACAGTGAATGAAACATCTGACAATGGTATGAGGCTGATAGACTTTGCAGCTGCAAAAAACATGGTAGTTAGCAGTACCAGATTTAATCATCTCGATATTCATAAGGGCACCTGGCTGTCTCCAGATCAAAGAACAAGTAATCAAATTGATCATGTTGTGATAGATGGAAGACATTCAACCAGCGTGTTGGATGTACGATCGTTCCGAGGCGCAAACATTGATTCGGACCACTACCTTTTTGCAGCAAAGGTACGTACCCGTCTAAACGTTGCAAATAAAGTACGAACAGACACAACGCGGAAGTTGGACATCGATAGGCTGCAAACACAACAGATAGCCACAGCATATTCCACTCAACTAGCCCAATTGCTTAACGCGAGCACTCCTTGTCCCGATAACATAACAACACAATGGTAAAATATTGTCCACTCCATGCAAATAGCCGCAAAATCCATACTTGGATTCCAGAGACCTCCGCAAAGGAATTCATGGTATGACCAGGAGTGTCGTGCTGATACCGAAGAGAAAAATGCGGCATATAGAGCTACGAGTACTTTACAATCAGTAGCAACGCGTAGCGCACGAGAGAGATATCGGAAGAAAAGGAGAGAAGAGAAACGTCTTTTCCGCAAGAAAAAGAGAGAAATGGAAAAGCGGCAGTGTGAACAAATCGAGATGTACAGGACCCAGAATGAAGTCCGAAAATTCTACCAAAGAGTGAAACATCAAACAGATGGCTTTGGTACAGGCACATCCTCCTGTAGAGACCAGTAAGGTAATCTGGTAACAGATACAGATAGCGTGCTCAGGATATGGAAGGAACATTTCTCCAATCTGCTGGTACCCAATAGTAGCGAAGACGATGATACCACAGATCCAATCCCAGAATATGGTATAGAATGTATACCGCCCGGCGAAGATGAGGTAAAAACAGCAATCAACCTGCTGAAGAATAATAAAGCAGCAGGAGCCGATGGCTTACCAGCCGAGCTGTTTAAAACCGGAGGCGACGCGCTGATAAGGTGTATGCATCAGCTAGTTAGCACCATCTGGCAGGAAGAACGCGTACCCGACGATTGGAACCTGAGCATCCTATGTCCCGTCCACAAGAAAGGAGATAAGACTGTATGCTCCAACTATAGGGGCATAAGTCTTCTCCCTATTGCTATAAGATAGTGTCAGGGATATTGTGCGAACGACTAAAGCCAATGGTCAACGAAATAATTGGACCATACCAATGTGGCTTTAGACCTGGCAAGTCCACCATTGACCAGATATTTACCCTGCGACAAATCCTGGAGACAGCCTGCTACGTTCCAAGCCATATCTGAATTTGGTATCCCCGCAAAGCTCATTCGGCTTTGTAAAATGACTCTAACTGACACAAGATCTTCAGTTAAAACAGGAAAGAACTTCTCCGAAGAGTTTTGTACCAAAAGAGGTTTCAGGCAAGGAGACAGCCTTTCGTGTGATCTTTTCAACATCCTGCTAGAAAAGGTTATACGAGAGGCAAACGTCAAAAGAAGTGGCACAATCTACACCAATAGCCACATGTTACTTGCGTATGCTGATGATATAGACATCATGGGACGATCAGTAAAGGAAGTAACCGATACCTTTATGAAGGTCGAAGGAGAATCTGCTAAAGTGGATCTGGCGGTAAACGGCGAGAAGACCAAGTTGATGGTGTCGATGCGTCCATCGAGATCGGACCAACTGTTAAAGTTGCTTTCTATAATTTTGAGGTAGTAAAAGACTTTGTATACTTCGGCACCGCCGTAAACACAACAAACGACATCAGTTGTGAAATAAAAAGAAGAATTTAATTGGCCAACAGATGCTACTTTGGCTTAAGTAAGCAATTCAAAAACAAAGCCACAACTCGTCAAACAAAATAACGCTTTACAAAACACTGATACTACCCGTGCAGATGTATGGTTCCGAAGCCTGGGTACTTGCGCAAGCAGATAAGGCAGTGCTTGGCATGTTTGAGAGAAAAATTCTTCGAAAGATCTACGGGCCAATCTGCGTTGACGGTGAATATCGACGTCGTATGAACCACGAGCTGTATCTGCTATACAACGACATCAATATTGTTAAATGTATCGAGATGCAGTGATTGCGTTGGCTAGGCCATATCATAAGAATGAGCGATGATGAACCCTCTAAAAAAGCGTATAAATTCGGGCCACATGGCGGTGCACGCAGAATTGGCAGGCCAAGGAATAGATGGCGCAAACAAGTGGATGATGAGATGAAAAGGCGCGGTATTCCAGAAAGCGAAGCACTAAACAGAGAGAATTGGAAATATTTTCTTAGTTCGGTCTATGGGACAAATGTTTTGTAATGGACCAGTTAAGTAAAGTAAGTAAGTAAATATCACTGATGATAATTCTTATATAAAAAATATCTCCAATGATAATTTTTCTATAGAAAAATATCACCTATTTCAAATGTGAGCCACTGTTCCCTACTAAATTTATAAGGTCTTCTACAGACAGAAGAAGACCTTTATAAGGTCTTCTATAGACATGAGAAGTCCTTTATAAGGTCTTCTACAGACAGAAGAAGGCCTTTATAAGGTAATCTATGGACAGAAGACCTTTTGAAGGTCTGTCTATCCAGAAGAAGACCCTTATAGGGTCTTCTATAGAGAAAAGAAGGTCTTTATAAGGGCTTGCATAGACAGAAGAAGACCTTTATAAGGTCTTCTATAGACATAAGAAGTCCTTTATAAGGTCTTCTATAGACGGAAGAAGGCCTTTATAAGGTAATCTATAGACAGAAGACCTTTTGAAGGTCTGTCTATCCGGAAGAAGACCCTTATAAGGTCTTCTATAGACAGAAGACCCTTATAAGGTCTATAGACAGAATATCTTTCTAAGGTCTTCTATAGAAGGAAGACCATTCGAAAGTCTTCTATAGACATAAGACTTTTTTAAGGTCTTTCAGAAGACCTTTTAAAGACCTTCTATAGAAAGAAGACCGTTTGATGATCTCCTGTAGAGAGACGACCTTTTAAGGTCTTCTATAGACTGAAGATCTTTTTAAGGTCTTCTATAGGCCGGAGACCTTTTTAAAGTCCTCTATACACAGAAGAACTTTTAAGACCTTTTTAAGGTATTCTATAGACAGAAGAACTTTTGAAGTTCTTTTATAGACAGAAGACATCTTGAAGGTCTTCTATAGAAGATCATCTATAGACAGAAGATCTGTTTGAGGTATTCTCTAAACAGAGGACCTTTTGAAGGCCTTCTATACAGATAGAACGTCTTTTAAAGGTTTCCTATAGTAAGAAGACATTTAGGAAGTCTTCTATAGATAGAATATTTTTTGAAATACCTTTTTTAAGGTCTTAAAAAGCCGGAATACTTTGTAAAGTCTTCTATAGGTATAAGACTTTTTTAAGGTCTTCTACAGACAATAGACCTTTATAAGGTCCTTTATAAACAGAAGTCTTTTTGATGGTCTTCTATATACCGAATACCTTTTTAAAGACTTCTATATATAATACACCTCTCCCTTGTCGCGCATGGGAAGTTTGTGGTACAATTATTATATATGGAATACCACTTGAAGGTTTTCTTAGAAAGAAGACCCTTTTTACTCTTCTATAGACAAAAATCACTTTTAAGGTCTTCTATAGATAAAACACCTTTCTAAATACTTTTCCCTTGTCCCGTATGGGATGTTTGTGGAACAATTATATATATATAAATACTTCCATTGAGAGGAGACCTTTTTAAGGTTGTCTATAGACAGTAGACCCTTTTTAGGTATCTTCAAATTGATGACCTTTTGAAGACCTTCTATAGAGAAAAGATCTTTTGAAGGTTTCCTATAGAAGGAAGACCTTTAGAAGTTCTTCTATACAAAGAAGACCTTGTCAAGGTCTTCTAAAGACGAAACACCCTTTTAAGGCTCTAATGTCGTCTATCATAAAAAATAAAATTTTAAGGTTTTTCCATAAACAGAATACCTTTCAAAGGTTTTCTATCGATAGAATACCTTTTGATAGTCATCCATAGACAAATTACCTTTTAAAGCTCTTCTATAGACAGAAGACCTTTTGAAGGTCTCCTATTGACAGAAGATATTCTAAAGGTTTTCTATAGACAGATGACCTTCTAAAGATATTCCTTCCATTTTTGGGGTATTATCTACCCAGAAAAACAATCTTTCTGTTATAACCACCTATGACTGAGGTAAATCATCATTTCTTTTAATCAAAAAAATTGTTCGTCAAAGAAATATTTTAAATTCTTTATCTTCGCCTCAAGTTAAATTTAATATAATGCAATTATAATTTATTATATAATAACATTAAACAACGTCATCATTGCAATAACCAAACCCTTACTGACGTGTCGATCACCATCAACACCTTTTTTTAATGGTTAGCATATTTCTCTACTCGTTTGTTTTTCTGCAGCTTCATTGAGTTGGTGCTGCATCTCACAACTCTCATTATGGAAGCTTGTTAAAAAGCGGCACTTTATTTAAATTCCGCCGATGTACATACATATGCATGTCCAAAGGCTGGTTGAACCTAACGATGACCATGTGATGATGGACGACAACGGCATATGACGTTTGACAATAATCACAGCGTCATCAATGATGTGCTGCATTTCGAATTACCTAATCAAATGGACAACTTCTTGGGCAACCAAGTTGTGGCTACTTATGTACATCTATGCATATGAATGTATGTACGAAGGTATGTATATGGGAACGGCGATTCAAGAATGCCGACACAAATCATCATCACCATCATGTAGGCAATTATTGTCATCATCTTCATAACTAATAAGAATAATAATATTATTGGGAAATTAAATAAAAAACTATTGAGGCAGCAAAAAGACTGGGAAAGGATGTGACCAGTGGCGTAAAACTTCGACAATCAGTCCTCCTTAAAAAGTTCAAGAGACCACAATCATCATTCCCAAAGATTTTATATATATTGCCAGGGCGGTTATCATTTTGCTTGTACCCAGCTTCCGACATCTAAAAGTGCCACCTCAACTGCATGCTACAAAATACTTGCCGCCTTTTGTATCGGCAGCTGTGTGTGGGTTTTGTGATGAGATCTGATGAACAACTTAATTTGGCATCTTTGGAAAATTGCTTTCTAAGAATGTTGTCCATAAAGTTATTTAACTAAAGTGGACTTAAATGGTCTTCTGTGGGGTGTTCACTAAATGCATGCAAACATGCAATGGACAGTGGTAGGAGTTGCACAAAAACTTATATGAATATAACTAAGCCAAGGTAGAGGATTTTGTAGGGATAAAAAGAGGGGCGAGAGTGAAAGTGTTTTGACCCTCACACCTTACGATCTAAGTCGAATATAACAACAAATTTCCCTCCCCTTCCATTCTCTCCCATCCTTTCCTTTTAAATTTCTATTAAACCTAAGAGGCAAGTGCTTCACACCCATTGCACTACTGTTCACCTCTCACATTTATTTGTGTATTGAAGCCAGTGTTCGAAAATAAACACTATGGAATCGTACCGTACCGTTCTGTACCGTACCAAGGTGGATAGGTACGCTACGATAATGTACCGTACCGGTACACAAACACTAAAAAATATTTTAGTGATACTGTACCGGAGCACAACGAAAATCTTACTGTACCGACTGCGGTACACAACGATTTTTAGTGTACCGACTGCGGTACGCTACGATTTTTTAGTGAACCGACTGCGGTACAGTACGATTATCGTAGTGTACCACTGGTCGGTTCACTAAAACATAACGTACCGGTAATGTACCGCACGTGTGTTTTTTGTAAATTGTGATGAAAAATTATATGTTTGATGTTTTTGAGAATAAGGGCAAGAATAGTAACTAAAATTCAAGATTATATAAATTAAATGCACGAATGTGGTAAATTCGGTCGGTATACGAATTTTGAGAAAATTAGTGCAAAATATGAAATTAGCTAAAATTTCCAACCAATACATATTTTAATAAATTCTATAAGAAGTTTTAGTGAACCACCCTCTATTATAGTATTAGGTTTAAAACCAATATTATTAATGTATGTATTTCTATTTACTCGCTTTGAGAAAATTTTATTATGCGCTCATTAGGGTCCTTGTAGTCAATGTACATATTAAAACACTGCTTTTTAAATATTATTTGTTCCCTAGTTAAATAATTAGACAGTTTTTACAAGTAAAAAGGGGTGATAATGCATGTATCATAAAACCATTTCTATGAATGGAAAAGAATAACGTAAATATGTTGGTGTCATAAGGATGTTTATTTGCGACAAAAGTCAATTCATAGAAAGGTTATGTTTGTTGTCCAATCCACATGAACAAACAAAACAGCCACAGTCGGATCACTAAAGATTGAATCTCCAGCTAATATATTTTAAAATTTTAATATGTTTATTCCGTTGAAGTTTTAATGTTGATATGTTTGAATTAATTAAAATAAAATTGCATGAAACATTAAATCCGTTTGTAATGGGTAACAAAAAATGGTAAGAATCATGGCACAATTACACAGGTAGTGGCATCGTAAAAATTTGAATATGTTATGTCAAAACTTTCTTTATGTTGTTGGGGAAATTACAACAAAAATAATTTTTTATAAAGTGATTTTACTTTTCATATTCGATCAGCTGGTGGGATACCACTACCTGGTAGTTCTGCCATGGTAAGAATATGAGAATAATGCCTCAAAAACTCAAACTTTCTGCTGGTAGAATACGTTTACGTTTGTCCATAATTTAGATAAGAACAGCTATAGATTGACAAGTGTACTTCATTTATTAATATATTTAGTCCCACCGAAATGGCTTAGATTTGGTATCTAGTGTCCGTTGGGGTTATACATGCATTCCTATAAGAATTTTCGGTACAGGTCCACGTTTTTATATAGCCCCCATAGAACGGTTCCGCCGATATTGATTATTTTGAAGGTTGTAGCCATGTTATCCAACCGAATTAGTTGAAACTTGGCATTTAGTCTACGTTGGGAGTATAAAATATTCCGACGGAGAATTGTCTGCACAGGTTCATGTTTTGATATGACCCCCATAGAAATGTACCGCCCGAATTTAGCTAATTTTAGATAGAAAATAATAATAAAAACAATTATAAAATATTTTGTTGCACTTTGTTGCAGCTAAAACTTTACAAATTTGGAAAGAACTATATGTACTTAAAATAAAATAAAAAATCTACGCGCCATCCCGCGACACTCCCTACTAAATAGCTTTAACAAAGTACAGAATTTGAAAGAAAAGCGGATGTCACGTGATTTACATATGTGTAAAATCCGAGTTACAATAAATAACATATTATATAAAATATTTTTTACTCACCTGTCTTCACGAAAAGCTTTAAAATTACTTTGTAGGAAGACTGCATACGACGATCGCAAATTTACTACTAAAATATATTATAAAAACCAGTCCATAAATTGTGAACAAAAAATTAAACGTTATTCCGCTTTGGCTGATGTAAAACAAATTATTTTAACTGTCGTTAGATTCTGTGGACACCTTAGATCAATACTGCACCAATAATTTTTACATAGGCGTATGTGATTTTTTTCAGTTTTGGCGCCCTATATCTGTATTTTTTCCACTGTTCGTTTGGCCCAAAAAACATCAATGTGACACCAACACGTGCCTTATTACTTTTTTATACAAATATTTTGGATATACATATGTTTAAAACACAATTATGGGGTCAATTTATATAGTCTTCCATAATAAAACAAAAAACCATTAAAAATTTTACAATTTCTCATAATTCATAAAAACACATGTATGTTACATTACAGATATGTATATTATTTTCATTGTTCCAACAATACGAACTACGAATTTTTACTGCTTCGTCCTTTTCAGTAGTACCACAAAGTAACAGGCAAAATTCTCGTTGATCGTCCACATTACTTTGCTATGAATAGATTTTCTGTTATTGGTGCCGCCAATAATAATGATTTTGCACGAGGGGATTTTTAAACATCCTTATGACGTCAATTAGTAACCTCATACTGGTGTTATGATAAATACATTCCATATTGAAAAAATCATATTAAAATTTGTAATTTGGCTACAAATACTTTTAAATGTGTAAATAAACATAGCTTGGAAAAAAACCTTAGTGATGAACAGTACTGTTCGCTGCAAACAAAATAGATGGGTATTTTTTGTTGGTACTGGTAATATTAATGTGGATTGTATAGCAAATATTAAATTTTTCTGAATAATCTTTTTCCAAAAAATGCTAATGACATCAAAATAGTAAAATTATTCTTTACTCATTCATGTAAATGATTTTATAATTCACGATTTTTTTAAACAACATTATATTTTCTAGTAATTTTCTCAATATTTATAAACGATTAAAATGTAATTAATTTATACAATATTGAATTTTATTTATTATACTTGCCTTCTTTCCCAAGAAAGCATATAACAATTCATATTTCCTCATAATTAAAAAAAAAAACACATGTGTGGTACATTACCGGTACGTTATTTTTTTAGTGAACCGACCAGTGGTACACTACGATATTTTAGTGTACCGACTGCGGTACGCTACGATTTTTTAGTGTACCGACTGCGGTTCACTACGATTTTCGTTGTGCTCCGGTACGGTAAGCTAAAATATTTTTTAGTGGTTGTGTACCGGTACGGTACACTAAAATATTTTTTAGTGATACCGTACCTGGTTCGGTACGTTATTTTAGTGTACTGTTTCTTTTCGAACACTGATTGAAGCTTATGGTGAAAAGAAAATACCATAAGCCGTTAATTAAGGGCTCAAATGCTTGAATGAATGAACGAACGAATGACTAGAGTGTAACCGCAATTCAACGCTCGAAATGGCCACAAGAACATTCATCATTGAAATCATGCCACATGAAAATCCGTTGGTGGCGGCTTCTTTGGTTACCAACATCATGGGGTGAGACAACTAACTATAAAGCTAGCCAACCTAATGTGCCTTAATTGCTGGTCATAACAATAAACGCTAGCAAAAATGCATCAGAATCTGTGCATAATAAAGCTTTCTTCTAAAAAACAATTCCTAGTTCCCTGTCCAGCAGACATTCAGTCCACTTCCAACAAGAAGGGCCAATGCGGATATTGCAAAAATGCCCATATTGGGAACTCTCCGGTATGTGTGGTGGCAAGCGTATTAGAATAATAACCATTAATTTTATGCCAATTTACTTTATATGTAGATGCATTGTTGTTGTTGTTGTTGTAGCTGTTCCTAGAACATCGACATAAAAATGGATGTTCGGTCATTAGATTAATACCTGAATTAGTTAAGCCTGGTTGCTGAGAAGCAATGATTTAAAATTCTAATAAGATTTGCAAGTTGTTTTCATTTGGCGGATTAATTTTTATTTTCCATAGGCTAATGAAACAAATTGCAGGGTGAGCGCATCCAGAGATACGTTTTGCCTTTCTAGAATTACATGGCATGTTTAAGGGCAATTCGGAAATGAAAAGGTATGTTCAGAGGTGTCAATAAAATTTAATGACATCTACAAATGTAATGGGAAGAAAAAGGGTTCTGCAATCGTACTAATTAGTGGTAATGGAAAGGACAGTGGCTCACAGGTTAAATGGGCGAGAAAAAAGATAGAAAATTTTCTCAGAATTTTTGAAGTCCCATACAAAAAATATTACTTTTTATTATTTGATTATTATTTTTCTATATAGAAAAATTATCGTCAGTGATATTTTTCTATATAGAAAAATGTCGTCTATGGAAAAAAATATCGTCGGTGATATTTTTCTATAGAAAAACTATCGTCAGTGCTATTTTTCTATAGAAAAATTATCGTCAGTGCTATTTTTCTATAGAAAAATTATCGTCAGTGATATTTTTCTATATAAAAAAATTATCGTCAGTTATATTTTTCTATAGACAAATTATCGTCAGCGATATTTTTCTATATAGAAAAATTATCGTCAGTGATATTTTTCTATGGGTGACGTAGGGGATGGATGATACCAAGCAACGGTCTTGACCGGCTTTAACATGGCAAAGCCCAGGATTTATCTTGGTCCCTCTTTCATCTCAAGTGGACACTGGCCTCCCCGTGGTGTTGCCTGGGGAGCTGTCTTTAACATCCGTCAAAGGTAGTGAGCTAACATGTGCCGCGCGTTCACTCTTAAGAACGTTAAAAACTTGGGTTGGGCGTTGGGCTAGTAACTCATCCCGTCAAAACACCGCCTATTATGAAAAAACAAAGAAAAAGAAGAAAAACAAACCCCTCTAAAGTTGACGAACCCCGCAAACGTTTTAAGGACCTTGATCTGCGAATCTGGAATGTCAGGACTCTCTACAGATCAGGTGCAGTTTGCGCACTGGCGGATGTTCTTGGTAAGTACAAAGCTGATATTATCGCCTTACAGGAAGTGCGATGGAACCGGGCAGACGTAAAAATAACAAACGATTACGCACTGTATTATAGCTGCCATGAAACGAAACATGAGCTAGGTGTTGGATTTATGGTGAATAGGAGGCTTAAAAATCTCGTCTCCGGCTTCACTCCTGTTGATGAGAGAATTGCCACAATCCGTATAAAAGCAAAGTTTTTTAACATCAGTCTCATCTGTGCCCATGCCCCGACCGAAGAGAAAGATGAACAGACCAAGGATATATTCTACGAGCGCCTAGAGAGAGCATATGACCGCTGCCCTGGCCATGATATTAAGATTGTTCTAAGAGATTTTAATGCTAAAATTGGGAGAGAAAATATCTTTGGTCCCACGATCGGAAAGTTCAGCCTTCATGAGGTAACATCCGACAACGGAATGAGGCTGATCGATTTTGCAGCGGCAAAAAAAATGGTAGTGAGCTGTACCAGATTCCAACACCTCGACATACACAAGGCCACGTGGATAGCCCCAGAAGGGAAAACAAGAAACCAGATTGATCATGTTGTGATAGACGGAAGACACTCGTCCAGTGTGTTAGATGTCCGATCGATTCGAGGAGCGAACATCGATTTTGACCATTTCCTTGTAGCAGCAAAGGTACGCACTCGCCTTAATGTTGCGGCAAAAGTGCGATCTAACACTGGACGGAAGCTAGATGTCGAGAAGCTGCAAACACAACAGATAGCACAAGCCTAGTCCGCTCAACAGACTCACATGCTGGAAGACTGCACTGCTTGTCCCGATAATGTGGAAGCGCAGTGGCAAAGAATAGCCCACTCAGTTCAAACTGCCGCAAAATCTGTGCTTGGGTACCAAAAACCACCACCTTGAAATCTATGGTACGATAAGGAGTGCCGTAAGGCTACTGAAGAAAAGAACGCGGCATACAGAGCAACCCTGCATTCAGTATCAACAGGAAGCGCGAAAGAAAATTATTGGGAGAAGAGGAGAGAGGAGAAGCGTATTTTCAGAAGAAAAAAGAAAGAGCAAGAAAAACGTGAGCGTGAGAAACTCGGGATGTTCAAAAGTCAGAATGAAGTCCGTAAATTTTACCAGAGTGTTAAACACCAGACTGAAGGGTATGGTGCAGGCACATTCTCTTGCTAAGATCATGAAGGGAATCTGGTAACTGATACAGATAGCGTACTGAGGATCTGGAAGGAGCATTTCATGAAGCGCTTAGTATCGAATATGGGCTGCGATGAAGATACATCAGAACCAATCGCAAACGACGACGTTGAATGTCTTCCACCTAGCCAAAGCGAGGTCATGACAGCAATTAATCGGCTGAAAAACAATTAAGTAGCAGTAGCTGATGGGCTGCCCGCCGAACTGTTCAAGACCGGTGGCGAACTGCTGATAAGGAGTATGCATCAGTTAATTACCGAAATTTGGCAGGAAGAGAGCATACCCAACGATTGGAACCTCAGCCTCCTATGTCCCGTACACAATGAAGGAGACAAGACGGTGTGTACAAAGTACAGAGGCATAAGTCTGCTCCCAATCGCATGCAAAGTGCTGTCGAGTGTACTGTGTGAACGTTTAAAACCCATGGTCAATAACATAATCGGTTCATACCAATGCGGCTTTAGACCTGGTAAATCGACAATTGACCAAATCTTCACACTGCGCCAAATACTGGAGAGAAAGACAGATCGACACATACCACCTGTTCATCGACTATAAGGCCGCCTTCGACAGCCCAATTCGATCGAAGGTATTTCAAGCCATGTCTGAGTTTGCTATCCCTGCAAAACTTATAAGATTATGCAGGATGACATTGGCTAATACAAGATCAGCTGTTAAAGTAGGAAAGAACCTCTAGGAACCTTTTGAAACAAAACGAGGTTTCAGGCAAGGTGACAGCCTATCGTGTGACCTATTTAACATTCTATTGGAAAAGGTCATACGAGAAGCGAAAGTATATACCGATAGAGATAAAAATAGCACTATATACAATAAGGATATAATGTTACTGGCATACGCAGACGATATTGATATAATAGGTCGATCAACTCGATCCGTAACAGCCACCTTTGCGAAAATTTAAAAAGAGTCTGTCAAAGTGGGTCTGGCAGTCAACGGCGATAAGACAAAGTTTATGGTATCAACACGCAAGAAGTCCAGTAGACTCGGACACACTGTTGATGTTCAGAACTACAATTTTGTGGTAGTAAATGACTTTATTTACCTCGGCACCGCCATAAATAAAAAGAAACAACATCCGTTTTGAAATCAAAAGTAGAATAATATTGACCAATCGATGCAACTTTGGTCTAAGTAAACAGTTTAAAAGTAAAACTACCTCTCGCCAAACAAAACTTACACTCTACCAGACAATGATACTACCCGTATTTATGTATGGATCTGAAGCATGGGTACTTGCGAAAGCAGATGAGGCAGAACTTGGTGTGTTTGAGAGAAAAATTCTTCAAAAGATGTATGGACCAATTTTCTATTCTTAGTTCGGCTTATGGAAAAAGACGTTCTGTTTAATATAAAAGTCATTTAAGTAAGTCTAAGACATTTTTCTATATAGAAAAATTATCGTCAGTAATATTTTTCTATAGAAAAATTATCGTCAGTAATATTTTTCTATAAAAAAATTATCGTCAGTAATATTTTTCTATAGAAAAATTATAGTCAGTAATATTTTTCTATAGAAAAATTATCGTCAGTAATATTTTTCTATAGAAAAATTATCGTCAGTAATATTTTTCTATAGAAAAATTATCGTCAGTAATATTTTTCTATAGCAAAATTATCGTCAGTAATATTTTTCTATAGAAAAATTATTGTCAGTGTTATTTTTCTCTTTATTTTACTCTAATGATGGCAGCTACTCCTGCTCTGATAAAATTGAGTAAATTAACCCTTGAAATCGAAGTAACTAGCCATATCCTAACTAAATTTGTTATGATCATTCATGATACACACATGTATGTCAGTTCCTAGGGTTAATTCACTCAATTTTATCAGAGCAGGAGTAGCTGCCATCATTAGAGTATTTAGGACCATGCCAAAACCATCGATGTTAGGACTCGTATGTCAGATATATATTCACTGGACAATAGCCGTAGACTATCCCCGCATTTTCACATACAATATCAAGAACCTATGACTTATCCTGATAACGTTATTTTAGTTTATGGTACTAAAATACGTAATTTTTCAAAGTCTGATCTGGGTTATCAATATTTTCCCTATATATATTCACCATTGATATTTCAAAAACAGTTTGGATCGAGCACACATACTCATCTGAAAGAATTTATTATCAAAAAACATCAACAAAATATATTTTGTGACCGCAGATAACGAAAATGTGAATAAAAACGGTAGAATATTGTCCTAAATCATATATAAAAAGCGAAAGCTTCTGGAGATGTTAAATATTATAGCTACAAATTTCTTTTGTTCAGAGACTCATAATGAAATTTGATTTGGAACATTTCTTCTTTTGACGCAATCCCCAAAAAGTGAAGTATTTTAGCAGATTTTGACTCAGTATGGAATAAATTTTAATTAAGAGTCTTAAAGTTTAACAAATAATTTCTACCTATAATATCTAATTTTGTAACGTCATTTTCTTAACAAAGTGTTTTACTTAGATATATAGTTTGTTCTAGGACTTAGAGTGAAATTTTGTGTAGAATATTTCTTATTTTAACAACTTTCGTCTAAAACTAAATTTCATGTTACTTTCATGCATCAACCCGAGAATAGAACAAAACAAATTTATTCAAAAAATGTTTGGGTGTTTTGTTGGGAAATTTGATGTACATATTTTCTTGATATACATATGTATATTGTAAATACACATTTCATTTATTCGGCGACTTATATTGAAATTTGATCGAGAATATTTTTGTCTTTGACGTCTTCTATCTGTAATGAAGATTTGTGGCACAAAACTTAATAAATTCAGATAAAGTACAACATTAACCCTAAAACGTGATTTTACTTTTGGCAGATTCCTGGCGTTTATGTACGATTTAGAGTTTTGGTGTATTCGGGGACCTATAGTAAAATTTTATGACAAATAATATTGTAGAATATTTTGATCTGATACGATCTCACTTTAAAGGAGTTTTTAAACGTTTTTGAAAAAAGTGACCAAAAAGACCCCTTTAGTGACTCGCATGAGGGTTAATATTTTTCATAAAAAGATATCCCGCATTGTTGTCAGTAATATTGCCAAAGACACTTTATACCTAAAATGCAAGGATTCCAAGGAATCTGATGTCGAATATTTCAAAACCTGTAGAAATGGGCGGAACTTGCAACGCCTATTTAGGTTACTTTTCGACGTAAACTTTCAAAATGCCGATACACGTGTCTTCTTTTTTTCGGTCCTCTTTCATAATCTGTGCGGGGTTTCTTGTAATTTTAAAAAAAAAAGTTCAATTTTTTTGTACAGTGTAATAAGCTGCCACATTTCCCGTCAACTGTGTCCAGCATAGCAGTCAAATCGTCCATGAAGTATTCGCAAATAAATTTGCATAACAACTGAAGTTTACAATGTGTGCATCGAAATGCTATTATCGTTGATAATTATGTCATCATCAAAGTCCACTTTTACTCATCTGTCAGTCCGTCCGTCTGCCAGGTGTTATCTGTTACACTTACATGTAAAACCAATAGCCGTTGCGTTACGAACACAATTACATAAAAATAGCCGGCAATTGTTGTCTTATCAGATCAGATATCTTTTCGTTAAATTAGCTGATGATGTGATGATCTGTCTGTGCATGCAATTTTAGGAATTTTGTTACGTTTTATTGTTTTCGCAACAACGCTTTTTGCCCAGACAAATGGCGGAGATTTGCACACCGACCGACTGACATATGGTTGATGGTACATCACATAATTTAACATAAAGGCAATCATCAATTGAATTGAAATTTCAAATCTCAATATTTTGTTCACTGCTGATGTTGCTGCTGTTTTTCACATGCAAAACTCTGACAGCGCATGCGTGCCTGTCTGGCTTTTTCTGGTGAGCAATCGAACCACTGATTTATTTCTAACACATTTCAAATGTGTAGAAAAATTGAGAAATGATCGATGTGCAGAGGCACGCGCAGTTATGCTTTGGGGTTTTCCTTCATCCTCTGTTTTATCGTTTCTGTGAAAAGTGAATAGCTGCGAATACCGCAATAATGTAATTTTCTTTACATCGGGTAAAAGTCAGACGAAGCAAAAAAGAAGATGCATCATCTTCCACCAAAATGATGGAAACCGCATTGCAGGAGGTGGAAGAGGTGGGGAGTTAGTTGTACGTGGTGTTGGTTGTTGGTTATTGCATGCAAATAGAAAGTGAAATTTTGTGGAGTGTGTATGTATTCGTGTGTGTGCATGCGGTAAAAAGTAATCATAATTGCAATCATCATAGGCCCAAACCGTAGCCGTAGCTTTGTAATCAACTTAAATAATAGACAGCCAGACAGACAGACATACATATGGATGAAAAGACCGTCCCGACCGCCTGACAGTCTGAGGTTAAAAAGTTCATTGAATGAAAATTTTCACAAGAAACAATGATGTGTCTGCGTCAGCGAGTGTGTGTGTGTGCAGTAAAATAATAAATGAACTTTAGGTGAGTTTAATAACCTGAGGATGAACATGAACAATGCAAATTTGATTAAATGTTTGGAAAAAATACTTGGACTTTTCAATATATTTGATTGATGAATATTTCATAAGCTTCACAGGAGACTTGGGAAAAGGCAACCTACCCAATAAAGTCTACATATAGGCAGCTCAGATAATATTTTAATAGTATCAGTCGTATGGCTTATATACACATTGATATGATGAAAAATGTGTCTAATCGAAATAATGGTTTCAGACCTCACAGAGGTCAAGACAAAATCCGTTTCAGACAATTTGCAGTCGATTCGTAGGCGATTCATGGCTTAATCATCTCTATGTAACCATTTTGGAGACAAGCCGATCGAATTTGTATAGAAATTCTGTTATCCCGGAAGCATAATTGAAATCGAACGCGGAGCGGAAGCCGACATCGTAAATATAATTTGTAAAGCTAACAGAGCTTTCAATCAACCACGAACCACCTTGAACTCCTTAATAATATTGACGAATAAAAAAATAATTATATTCAAATCGAACGAAGGGTGCTTCGATAGACTCTTTCTAAAAGAAAGGGTGCTTCGATAGACCCTTTCTAAGAGAAAGGGTGCTTCGATAGACCCTTTCTAAAAGAAAGAATGCTTCGATAGACCCTTTCTAAAAGAAAGGGTGCTTCGATAGACCCTTTCTAAGAGAAAGGGTGCTTCGATAGACCCTTTCTAAAAGAAAGGGTGCTTCGATAGACCCTTTCTAAAAGAAAGGGTGCTTCGATAGATGTGATGAAACGTTGCTTCGACAGACCCTTTCTTTTAGAAAGGGTGCTTCGATAGACCCTTTCTTTTTGAAAGGGTGCTTCGATAGACCCTTTCTTTTAGAAAGGGTGCTTCGATAGACCCTTTCTTTTAAAAAGGGTGCTTCGATAGACCCTTTCTTTTAGAAAGGGTGCTTCGATAGACCCTTTCTTTTAGAAAGGGTGCTTCGATAGACCCTTTCTTTTAGAAAGGGTGCTTCGATAGACCCTTTCTTTTAGAAAGGGTGCTTCGATAGACCCTTTCTTTTAGAAAGGGTGCTTCGATAGACCCTTTCTTTTAGAAAGGGTGCTTCGATAGACCCTTTCTTTTAGAAAGGGTGCTTCGATAGACCCTTTCTTTTAGAAAGGGTGCTTCGATAGACCCTTTCTTTTAGAAAGGGTGCTTCGATAGACCCTTTCTTTTAGAAAGGGTGCTTCGATAGACCCTTTCTTTTAGAAAGGGTGCTTCGATAGACCCTTTCTTTTAGAAAGGGTGCTTCGATAGACCCTTTCTTTTAGAAAGGGTGCTTCGATAGACCCTTTCTTTTAGAAAGGGTGCTTCGATAGACCCTTTATGACAGAAAGGGTGCTTCGATAGACCCTTTATGACAGAAAGGTTGCTTCGATAGACCCTTTATAACAGAAATGGTGCTTCGATATACCCTTTCTAAAAGAAAGGGTGCTTTGATATACCCTTTCTAAAAGAAAGGGTGCTTCGACAGACCCTTTCTAAAAGAAAGGGTGCTTCGATAGACCCTTTCTAAAAGATAGGGCGCTTCGATAGACCCTTTCTGAAAGAAAGAGTACTTCGATAGACCCTGTCTGAAAGAAAGGGTCCTCCGACAGACCCTTTCTAAAAGAAGGCTGCTTCGGTAGAACTTTTCTGAAAGATAGGGTGCTTCGATGGACCCTTTCTGAAAGAACTTATTTTCTAATAAATCAGGATCTGTTTAAGTTAAGGTAATGTCAGATCTGTTTGAGGTGCTATTCCTGATATTAATCTTTCGTCTTTGCTGATATATATCTGTACATGGCTTCACCGGTCTGTGTGAAGCTGTGTATCAAAATATATTTCTTCCAACTTAGGTTCAAAAATAGTTTCCTCCTGTTGTGCCTCCCATGGGCAATGACCCTTTATGGTAGCACCTGTTGGGTGGCTTTGGCGTAAAACTTATATCATGTTGCTGCGACAACCACTAAAACAAAAGACTTGGGCCAACAAACTTTCCATTTTAAGCTACTGCAGAAAATCTCACGGCGAGGCATTAAATCATGGAGGGAAATTGAATGGCCGACACATGGACTCATTACATACACACATGCAATTTATTTATTTATATAAAAGGATGATTGTATCTCCATTTGTACATAACCGCTGGACTTGATATCCCCAACTATATTGGCTCTCTAACGGTTAACTGTTTTGGGTGGAAAATTCACAACTCCATTTTATGCAAATAAGTTACCTTATTTTCCCTCTGTGTGTGAGTGTGTGTGTTTCCAGGAAAAAGACAAATGTGTGATTTATTTAACCTCTGTCATTTATTCAAACAAACATTTCAAATTTCTCACATAAACCATTCCCGATCGACGACAAATGTGTGTCCTTTTACAAGTAAACAAATGACGGAAAGCATATGTCAAGTGCCACATTCATGTAAATCGTCGGTTGGCTTCAGCTCAACATGGGGACAGTTTCCTTTGAATGCCTGGATTTGCCTCAACCCGCAAGCCAAGCGGCAATAGTCAAATGTTTGTTATTTCCTTAACCAATAATCTGACAGGCCATCCAGCTACTGTTTTTGCCTTTGGATGATGCTGAGAATGATGATGCAGCAGCAATGTGTCGTCAGCGTGTGTGTGGCAAATCTTTGATTTAACAATTTGTCAAAGTGCCTTTCATCACAACATGACAACAGAAAGATACACCAGCAGCAAAAGCTGCAAACATATTTCACCCATTTACCTTTTTCGTTTTTTTCCTTATGCCTATTTGGATACGTTGTAACAGCGGCTTGTTTGCATCATCGCTCTCTCATCATTCTATTACGGTCCTTAACTTAACAGCAATCAATTTAATGTCAGTTTAACAGTTTTAACTAAACAAAGAGTGAAGTAAAAAGCCTTAAAAAAGAAATGAAGATGTGGTTCTATTTGTTATGTTATGGTTACGAAGGAAGGGTGGAGGAACATTTGAGAGATGCTCATGTGGACTCCATATGTGAAATAGTTTTGGGAAGGTTAATAAGAGATGTCGATGGGGATATAAAGATCTTAGATAAGAATGACGGTGTTAGTATAGAGGACAACAGGGTGTACTTATAAGAGAAGACCACCCGGCCTTCTTAAAGAAGAAGACCACCAGAGCTTCTTAAAGCTTATAGAAGACCACTTGGTCTTCTTATAGGAGACCACTTGGCCTTCTTATAGAAGACCACTTGGTCTTCTCTCTTATAGAAGACCACTTGGTCTTCTTATAGAAGTCCACTTTGTCTTCTCTCTTATAGAAGACCACTTGGTCTTCTTATAGATGACCACTTGGTCTTCTTATAGACGACCACGTGGTCTTCTTATAGATGACCACTTGGTCTTCTTATAGATAACCACTTGCTCTTCTTATAGACGACCACTTGGTCTTCTTATAGATAACCACTTGGTCTTCTTATAGACGACCGCTTGGTCTTCTTATAGATGACCACTTGGTCCTCTTATATATGACAACTTGGTCCTCTTATAGATGACCACTTGGTCCTCTTATATATGACAACTTGGTCCTCTCATAGATGACCACTTGGTCCTCTTATAGATGACCACTTGGTCTTCATATAGATGACCACTTGGTCTTCTTATAGAAGACCACTTGGTCTTCTTATAGATGACCACTTGGTCTTCTTATTGATGACCACTTGGTCTTCTTATAGATGACCACTTGGTCTTCTTATAGATGACCACTTGGTCTGCTTATAGAAGACCACTTGGTCTTCTTATAGAAGACCATTTGGTCTGCTTATAGAAGACCACTTGGTCTGCTTATAGAAGACCACTTGGTCTGCTTATAGAAGACCACATGGTCTGCTTATAGAAGACCACTTTGTGACCACTTGGTCTTCTTATAGATGACCACTTGGTCTTCTTATAGATGACCACTTGGTCTTCTTATAGATGACCACTTGGTCTTCTTATAGATGACCACTTGGTCTTCTTATAGATGACCACTTGGTCTTCTTATAGATGACCACTTGGACTTATTATAGACGACCACTTGGTCTTCTTATAGATGACCACATGGTCTTCTTATAGATGACCACTTGGTCTTCTTATAGATGACCACTTGGTCTTCTTATAGATGAACACTTGGTCTTCTTATAGATGACCACTTGGTCTTCTTATAGATGACCACTTGGTCTTCTTATAGATGACCACTTGGTCTTCTTATAGATGAACACTTGGTCTTCTTATAGATGACCACTTGGTCTTCTTATAGATGACCAATTGGTCTTCTTATAGATGACCACTTGGTCTTCTTATAGATGACCACTTGGTCTTCTTATAGATGACCACTTGGTCTTCTTATAGATGACCACTTGGTCTTCTTATAGATGACCACTTGGTCTTCTTATAGATATCCACTTGGTCTTCTTATAGATGACCACTTGGTCTTCTTATAGATGACCACTTGGTCTTCTTATAGATGACCACTTGGTCTTCTTATAGATGACCACTTGGTCTTATTATAGATGACCACTTGGTATTATTATAGATGACCACTTGGTCTGCTTATAGAAGACCATTTGGTCTGCTTATAGAAGACCACTTGGTCTGCTTATAGAAGACCACTTGGTCTGCTTATAGAAGACCAAATGGTCTGCTTATAGAAGACCACTTGGTAACCACTTGGTCTTCTTATAGATGACCACTTGGTGACCATTTGGTCTTCTTATAGATGACCACTTGGTCTTCTTATAGATGACCACTTGGTCTTCTTATAGATGACCACTTGGTCTTCTTATAGATGACCACTTGGTATTCTTATAGAAGACCACTTGGTCTTCTTATAGAAGACCACTTGGGGTTCTTATAGATGACCACGTGATCTTCTTATAGATGACCACTTGGTCTTCTTATTGATGACCACTTGGTCTTCTTATAGATGACCACTTGGTCTGCTTATAGAAGACAACTTGGTCTGCTTATAGAGGACCACTTGGTCTGCTTATAGAGGACCACTTGGTCTTCTTATAGAAGACCACTTGGTCTTCTTATAGATGACCACTTGGTCTTCATATAGATGACCACTTGGTCTTCTTATTGATGACCACTTGCTCTTCTTATAGATGACCACTTGGTCTTCTTATAGATGACCACTTGGTCTTCTTATAGATGACCACTTGGTCTTCTTATAGATGACCACTTGGTCTTCTTATAGATGACCACTTGGACTTATTATAGACGACCACTTGGTCTTCTTATAGATGACCACATGGTCTTCTTATAGATGACCACTTGGTCTTCTTATATATAACCACTTGGTCTTCTTATATATGACCACTTGGTCTTCTTATAGATGACCACTTGGTCTTCTTATAGATGAACACTTGGTCTTCTTATAGATGACCACTTGGTCTTCTTATAGATGACCAATTGGTCTTCTTATAGATGACCACTTGGTCTTCTTATAGATGACCACTTGGTCTTCTTATAGATGACCACTTGGTCTTCTTATAGATGACCACTTGGTCTTCTTATAGATATCCACTTGGTCTTCTTATAGATGACCACTTGGTCTTCTTATAGATGACCACTTGGACTTATTATAGACGACCACTTGGTCTTCTTATAGATGACCACATGGTCTTCTTATAGATGACCACTTGGTCTTCTTATAGATAACCACTTGGTCTTCTTATATATGACCACTTGGTCTTCTTATAGATGACCACTTGGTCTTCTTATAGATGACCACTTGGTCTTCTTATAGATGAACACTTGGTCTTCTTATAGATGACCACTTGGTCTTCTTATAGATGACCAATTGGTCTTCTTATAGATGACCACTTGGTCTTCTTATAGATGACCACTTGGTCTTCTTATAGATGACCACTTGGTCTTCTTATAGATGACCACTTGGTCTTCTTATAGATATCCACTTGGTCTTCTTATAGATGACCACTTGGTCTTCTTATAGATGACCACTTGGTCTTCTTATAAAATACCACTTTGTCTTCTTATAGACGACCACTTGGACTTCTTATAAAAGACCACTTGGTCTTCTTATAGACGACCACTTGGTCTTCTTATAGACGACCACTTGGTCTTCTTATAGACGACCACTTGGTATTCTTATAGACGACCACTTGGTCTTCTTATAGATGACCACTTGGTCTTCTTATAGATGACCACTTGGTCTACTTATAGGAGACCACTTGGTCTTCTTATAGAAGACCACTTGGTCTTCTTATAGAAGACCACTTGGTCTTGTTATAGAAGACCACTTGGTCTTCTTATAAAAGACCACATGGCCTTGTTATAGAAGACCACTTGGTTTTCTTATAGAAGACCACATGGCCTTGTTATAGAAGACCACTTGGTCTTCTTATAGAAGACCACTTGGTCTACTTATTGAAGACCACTTGGTCTTCTTATAGGAGACCACTTGGTTTTCTTATAGAAGACCGCTTGGTCTTCTTATAGAAGACCACTTGGTCTTCTTATAGAAGACCACTTGGTCTTCCTATAGAAGACCGCTTGGTCTTCTTATAAAAGACCACTTGGTCTTCTTATAGAAGACCACTTGGTCTTCTTATAGGAGACCACTTGGTCTTCTTATAGAAGACCACTTGGTCTTCTTATAAAAGACAACTTGGTCTTCTTATAAAAGACAACTTGGTCTTCTTATAGAAGACCACTTGGTCTTCTTATAGAAGACCGCTTGGTCTTCTTATAAAAGACCACTTGGTCTTCTTATAGAAGACCACTTGGTCTGCTTATAGAAGGACTCTTGGTCTTCTTAAAGAAGAAGAACACCAGATCTTCTTAAATAAGAAGAAGACCACCAGAGCTTCCTAAAGCTTATAGAAGACCATTTGGTCTTCTTATAAAAGACCACTTGGCCTTGTTATAGAAGACCACTTGGTCTTCTTATAGGAGACCACTTGGTCTTCTTATAGAAGACCATTTGGTCTTCTTATAAAAGACCACTTGGCCTTGTTATAGAAGACCACTTGGTCTTCTTATAGAAGACCACTTGGCCTTGTTATAGAAGACCACTTGGTCTTCTTATAGAAGACCACTTGGTCTTCTTATAGAAGACCACTTGGTCTACTTATAGAAGACCACTTGGTCTTCTTATAGGAGACCACTTGGTCTTCTTATAGGAGACCACTTGGTCTTCTTATAGGAGACCACTTGGTCTTCTTATAGAAGACCACTTGGCCTTGTTATAGAAGACCACTTGGCCTTGTTATAGAAGACCACTTGGTAGAAGACCATTTGGTCTTCTTATAGAAGACCACTTGTTCTTCTTAGAGTAGACCATTTGGTCTTCTTATAGAAGACCACTTGGTCTTCTAATAGAAGACCGCTTGGTCTTCTTAAAAAAGACCACTTGGTCTTCTTATAGAAGACCACTTGGTCTTCTTATAGAAGACCACATGGTCTGCTTATAGAAGACCACTTGGTCTGCTTATAGAAGACCACTTGGTCTGCTGATAGAAGACCACTTGGTCTTCTTATAGAAGACCACTTGGTTTTCTTATAGAAGACCACTTGGTCTGCTTATAGAAGACCACTTGGTCTGCTTATAGAAGACCACTTGGTCTGCTTATAGAAGACCACTTGGTCTTCTTATAGAAGACCACTTGGTTTTCTTATAGAAGACCACTTGGTTTTCTTATAGAAGAACATCAGGTCTTCTTATAGAAGAAGACTACAATGATCTCTCATATGTGACCACAATTGGCAATTCCCAATGGACATGTATCTCATGTTCGCAATCCTACACCGACTAAAACTGGTCAAATGGCATGACCATCAATTATTACATCGATCAAAATCACATAAGGCGGTGCAAAGTTGCCATCTCGAAATCATTACCCCAACCAGATTGGGGCTGCAGTTTTAATAAATCGTTGAGGCATAACCAAAGCGGCGGATAACTGCAACATTTTAACGATTTACAAATGAATAGGCGACGACTATGACGGCGATGATATAAACAAACTTGCAGCTGAAACCAGAAAATCCCGATAACCATTGTCATGGTCAAAAACAACTGCATTGCACTGCTTCTTGCCATGTGTGCTGCTGCTGCTGCTCATCTCGGCCGACTAGGAAATCAACTGGACAAAACAAAACAACAAAAATATTCACACAAAATTGTACGGAACTTGACAAATTACTAGACAGCGGAATTTTATGCAACCCCTATTTTTGGTCCGATTCATGTCAAATTTTGGGACTGGGCATATTTTTGGCTTCTGATTACATTGCAATCGAAACATATGACATATGCAAAATTATGCAAAATGCATAAATTTTTGCATATGCAAAATTTATGCATTTTACATATTTTCTTATGCAACAAATATTTCAATAATAGGTACAAAAATGTCTATGTGTACAATTTTTCTGTTTAAAATTCTCTTCAGACAAGTCAATAAAATAGTGAAATGTATAACCACAGCCACAACCTTCAAAATACCGAAAATCGGGAGGTATTGTTCTATGGGGGCTATATGAAGGCCTGAACCTAAGCCGACAAATTTTAGGTGGAAAGTTTTATACCCCCAACGAAGACTTAATACCGAACTTCAGCCTTTTTGGAGGGATATTGAGGGCACATCCTTCAAAATACCAGATATCGGGAGGTACCGTTCTATGGGGGCTATATGAAGACGTGGACCAATACCGATAAATTTCAGTTGGAAAGTTTTATACCCCCAGCGAAGACTTAAAACCGAATTTCAGCCATTTCGGGTGGATATTGAGGGCACATCCTTCAAAATACCAGAAATCGGGAGGTACCGTTCTATGCGGGCTATATGAAGACGTGGACCTATACCGAAAAAATTCTGGGAGAAAGTTTAATACTGCAAATGAAGACTAAGTACTAAATTTTAGCCATTTCGGTGTAATATTAAGGCCACAACCTTCAAAATTCCGAAAATCGGGAGGTATCGTTCTATGGGGGCTATATGAAGGCCTGAACCTAAGCCGACAAATTTTAGGTGGAATGTTTTATACCCCCAACGAAGACTTAATACCGTATTTCAGCCTTTTTGGAGGGATGTTGAGGGTACCTCCTTCAAAATACCAGAAATCGGGAAGTACCGTTCTATGGGGGCTATATGAAGACGTGAACCAATACCGAAAAAATTCTAGAAGAAAGTTTAATACTGCAAATGAAGACTAAGTACTAAATTTCAGCCATTTCGGTGTAATATTAAGGCCACATCCTTCAAAATTCCGAAAATCGGGAGGTACCGTTCTATGGGGGCTATATGAAGGCGTGGACCTATACCGACAAATTTCAAGTGGAAAGTTTTATACCCACAACGAAGACTAAATACCAATTTTCAGTCATTTCGGTGGGACATTAAGGCTACAATTTTCAAAATACCGAATATCGGTAGGTACCGTTCTATGGGGGCTATATGAAGACGTGGACCTATACCGAGAAATTTCTGGTGGGAAGTTTTATACCCCCAACGAAACCCAAATACCAAATTTTAGTCATTTCGGTGGGATATTGAGGCCACAACCTTCAAAATACCGAAAATGGGGAGGTCACATTCTATGGGGGCTATATGAAGGCGTGGACCTATGCCGACAAATTTCAGGTGGAGTGTTTTATACCCCCAACGAAGACTAAATACCAATTTTCAGTCATTTCGGTGGGATATTGAAGCTACAACTTTCAAAAAACCGAATATCGGTAGGTACCGTTCTATGGGGCCTATATGAAGACGTGGACCTATGCGGACAGATTTCAGTTGTAAAGTTGCATACCCCTAACGAAGACTTAATACCAAATTTCAGCCATTTTGGTAGGATATTTAGACCACAAATCCTTGAATATATTTTTGCATATGGTTTTGCATATGCTCTTTTTATGTAGATATGTACAAATATGTCAAAATATGCACGATATGCAGAATATGCAAAATATGCAAAAATTTCTGGGCCTAATTCGTTTTATTTTGTAATAAAACGAGTTTCTGTCTAATCAGATTTTCTCTACGACCATCCTAACCATATATGCATTTGCATAGGATTCCGCAGTCTACAAATTACCAATTCGATTATAGCAACAACTATAAAAAAGAAGAGACCAAAAAACCAAATCAAAGATTTCCGCATTGCAAGTGCCCAAGACGGATGGGGTGAATAAATAAATAAACAAACAAATCCGCAAAACCAACCAGCCAGCTAGGCATCATCTGAATAGCCGCCACAATGTTTTAATTTTAGGCATTGCAGACACGTACCGCACCGCTGCTGCTCCATGTTAAACTCTTTTCAATTGAATATTGATAGCAGAAACAAAAAAAAAAAAAAAGAAATAATAGCATTTGGCGATGTTATTGAAAACATAAATGTTGGTATGTACGAAGTTTTGAGATTCACAGCGCATCCTTGACATAATTAACACTTGTGAACATAAGTCATCACACACTCATGTCGATTCTCCATCTAAATAAATATTTACAATTGAATTGTTAATTACACCCTAGGACCAGAGTAATGTTTGACATTAGGTGGCAAACAGGTGATAAATCTTGAAGTGTTCGGAGGTTTGGAAAGACAAAATACTTGTTGGAGGTTGTGATGGCAGTCTGGACGAATTTTGTAGTCACTTATTTGAAGATGAGAAGATTTACATATGCAGCGATTTGGTTGTAATATAGAAAAGGGACTTCTAGGTGGGTCTATTTTTTTCAAATTCATTAAAATAATGGAAAACAAGCAAGAAAGTATCAGTCTGCTGTGCCTACAGAGATATGCCCTCAGCCTCAGAATGTATTTAAGGTCTTTTCAAATTTGTGTGGCCCCTTTGCCGACAAAAATGTAGATTAGGATTAAAATCCGAAGTTGCTGCAGAGGAGGTACTTGAAGGAATGGACCAACATATTCCATTATGGAAGTTGATATTATTTTGGGAGTCCTATCTTTTCGATAGATATCGTGCCCATTAGTCATTTCAGTGGGTCATCGTGTAACTTTTGGACCAGTATGTCAGGAAGCATGGACTTGTCCATGCAAAACATAATATGGCTATAAGCAGGACCACAACGAACAGCATCGGTATACGTTTCCAAAGGATCTTCGAACAGACCCTAAACTGCACTTAGACACAAATGTTGAACTTTTGTGGGGGACGTACCATTAGGAGAGGTCCGATATGGACCATTATAGACAAAAATTTGGACAAAATATTAGGACATTTTAGTGACATTTTTTAAATATTGGGGGAAAATTGCAGATGTTGTGGAACTGAAATTATGTTTGCACAAAATATGACGAAGTCCAAATTTTGGACCAAATCGGTTAATCAGTTCGAGAGTTATCGTGCTCTCCACCCGCTACTTATGGTGCCATACGGGATTTTTTAAACTTTTCGGGCTGTTTTCTTAAGAAGTATGGACTTGTCCCTGAAAAAAAACTTTTGCCGTCGTAATGAAGGCAGCGAGTGCTTCAACAAAAATCAAAGTGATTCGAGAGCAGGTCTTAAAGTGAACTTATCCAAAAACGGATAGTCAAAACAATCATTAAAAATAACTCTTATAATAGGGTCCACACAAAATAGACGAACTGCCTTTCGATGTTGATTATTTTTTAACGAAAAAAGAGGTATTTTTTGGGAATTGGCACAAAATGTTGGATTTTGAAACACTGTGCGATCCCTCACGAATAATGCGATGTACAACGTTTGGACCAAATCGGTTTCTCCCTTCTTAAGGACTACCTAGTTTAGTTCGTACCGGCAGGCTTTTTGAAGATTTTGGGCCTTTATCTTAGAAAGTATAGACTCACTTCGGAAAAAAATCTTCCGTTGTAAAGGGGTCGCTAGGACAACAAACTGAAAAATATTTCAAAACGATCCGAGAGAAACTCCTAAACTTCACATTTTTCGAATTTTGTGCGGGGTTACCCAAAAGAGTGGACCGATATCGTCCACATTTCAACCTGGTACATGACTAGATGAAATAATACGATGTGGAAAGTTTGGACCAATCAGAAAAGAGGATTTGCCACATATGACTTAACATGTTTGTAATTGAACGTAGTTTAATACAAAAAAATTTAAAGAAAATCGAAGGGGTCGAACATCTTTAAAAATTGATTTTAAATATTAAATCGCGAAAATAGCATCCAAGCCCACTGTGCAAATTTTTTTGCTATTTTTTATTTAATATATGATAGAACAACAAAACATACAAAAAAAGATTTTTTCAAATTGGACCAATATTAAAGAAGTTATGAGTATTTCTTTGCATGTAGTTTTTACAGAATTTGACTTTTTCAAGGCGCGATATCTCTGGAACCGTTAGTCCAAAAAAATCTGAAAATATACTAAAATGTTTTGCTAATGAGCAGCATCACCGCAGCAAAAAAAAAAGGAAATCAAAAACCTCATCTTGAAAAAGTGTCCAATTTCACTCAGAAATCCCCACATATATACCATATTTAGCTTACTTACTTACTTACTTAGTTGGCCCATTACAGAACATTTGTTCCATAGACCGAACTAAGAAAAGATCTCCATTCCTCTCTGTTTTTCGCTTGACTTTTTGGAATACCGCGCCTTTCCATTTCTTCATCCACTTGTTTGCTCCATCGAAGCTTAGGCCTGCCGATTCTGCGTGCACCGCCATGGGGCATGTATTCATACGCCTTTTTAGCGGGTTCATCATAGCTCATTCTCATGATATGGCCTAGCCAACGCAATCGTTGCATCTCGATACGTTTAACTATATTCATGTCTTTGTATAGCTTATATAGCTCGTGGTTCATACGACGTCGATATTCACCGTCAACGCAAATCGGCCCGTAGATCTTTCGAAGAATTTTCCTCTCAAACACACCAAGCACTGCCTTATCTGCTTGCGCAAGTACCCATGCTTCGGAGCCATACATTAGCACGGGTAGTATCAGCGTTTTGTTAGTGTTATTTTTGTTTGACGAGATGTGGCTTTGTTTTTAAATTGCTTACTTAGACCATAGTAGCATCTGTTGGCCAATACAATTCTCCTTCTTATTTCACAACTGATGTTGTTTGTTGTGTTTATGGCAGTGCCGAGGAAGACGAAGTCTTTAACTACCTCAAAATTGTAGGTAGCAACTTCCACAGTTGGTCCGAGCTCTATGGACGCTTTGCGCGTCGACACCATCAATTTGGTCTTTTCGCCGTTTACCGCCAGACCCACTTTCGCAGATTCTGCTTCGACCTTCCTAAAGGTATCAGTTACTTCCTTTACTGATCGTCCCATGATGTCTATGTCATCAGCACAGGCAAGTAACACTTGTGTGCTATTGGTGTAAATTGTGCCATTTCTTTTGACATTTGCATCTCGTATTACCTTTTCCAGCAAAATGTTGAATAGGTCACACGAAAGGCTGTCTCCTTGTCTGAAACCTCTTTTGGTACAAAATTCTTCGGAGAGGTTCTTTCCAATTTTAACTGAGGACCTAGTATCAGTTAAAGTCATCTTACAAAGCCGGATGAGCTTTGCGGGGATACCAAATTCAGACATTGCGTGGAATACCTTTGATCGGAGGGGACTGTCGAATGCTGCTTTATAATCGACAAAAAGGTGAAATATGTCGATCTGCATCTCTTGGGTCTTCTCTAGGATTTGCCGCAGGGTAAATATCTGGTCAATGGTGGACTTGCCAGGTCTAAAGCCACATTGGTATGGTCCAATTATTTCGTTGACCATTGGCTTTAGTCGTTCGCACAATATCCCTGACACTATCTTATAGGCAATAGGGAGAAGACTTATGCCCCTATAGTTTGAGCATACAGTCTTATCTCCTTTCTTGTGGACGGGACATAGGATGCTCAGGTTCCAATCGTCGGGTACGCGTTCTTCCTGCCAGATGGTGCTAACTAGCTGATGCATACACCTTATCAGCGCGTCGCCTCCGGTTTTAAACAGCTCGGCTGGTAAGCCATCGGCTCCTGCTGCTTTATTATTCTTCAGCCGGTTGATTGCTGTTTTTACCTCATCTTGGCCGGGCGGTATGCATTCTATACCATCTTCTGGGATTGGATCTGTGGTATCATCGTCTTCGCTACTATTGGATACCAGCAGATTGGAGAAATGTTCCTTCCATATCCTGAGCACGCTATCTGTATCTGTTACCAGATTACCTTGCTGGTCTCTACAGGAGGATGTGCCTGTACCAAAGCCATCTGTTGGATATTTCACTCTTTGGTAGAATTTTCGGACTTCATTCTGGCTCCTGTACATCTCGATTTTTTCACACTCCCGCTTTTCCATTTCTCTCTTTTTCTTGCGGAAAAGACGTTTCTCTTCTCTCCTTTTCTCCCGATATCTCTCTCGCGCGCTACGCGTTGCTACTGATTGCAAAGTAGCTCTATATGCCGCATTTTTCTCTTCAGTAGCAGCACGACACTCCTGGTCATACCATGAATTCCTTTGTGGAGGTCTCTGGAATCCAAGTATGGATTTTGCGGCTGTTTGCATGGAGTGGGCAATATGTTGCCATTGTGTTGTCATGTTATCGGGACAAGGAGTGCTCGCGTTAAGCAATTGGACTAGTTGAGTGGAATATGCTGTGGCTATCTGTTGTGTTTGCAGCCTATCGATGTCCAACTTCCGCGTTGAGTCTGTTCGTGCTTTATTTGCAACGTTTAGACGGGTACGTACCTTTGCTGCAACAAGGTAGTGGTCCGAATCAATGTTTGCGCCTCGGAACGATCGTACATCCAACACGCTGGATGAATGTCTTCCATCTATTACAACATGATCAATTTGATTACTTGTTCTTTGATCTGGAGACAGCCAGGTGCCCTTATGAATATCGAGATGATTAAATCTGGTACTGCTAACTACCATGTTTTTTGCAGCTGCAAAGTCTATCAGCCTCATACCATTGTCAGATGTTTCACTGTGGAGACTGAATTTCCCGAATGTTGGGCCAAAGATATTCTCCTTTCCAATTTTGGCGTTAAAATCGTTTGGAATGATTTTAATGTCATGGGCAGGGCAACTGTCATATGTTTCTTCTAAGCTCTCGTAAAATATATCTTTGGTCTGTTCGTCCTTTTCTTCAGAGGGAGCATGAGCGCAAATAAAGCTGATGTTAAAGAATTTAGCTTTTATTCGAATTGCAGCAAGTCTTTCATTCACTGGGGTGAAGCTGGATATTAGATGTTTTAGTCTCCGACTAACTACAAATCCGCAACCAAACTCATGCTTTACGTCATGGCAGCTATAATACAGTGCGTCACCTTTAGGTGTTGTTGTTACGCCTTTCCCAATCCATCGTATTTCCTGTATGGCAGTAATATCGGCCTTGTACTTTTCAAGTACGTCTGCCAATGCCAAGACTGCACCTTCTCTATAAAGAGTGCGAACATTCCAGGTGCAGATTAGCAGATCATGGTCCTTAAAACGTTTGCGGGGTTCGTCAACTTTAGAGGGGTTTGTTTTTCTTTTCTTTCGTTTTTTCATAGTAGGATGTTTTTTCTAGGGGGGGGTACTAACCCGACGCCCAAACCCAAGTTTTTAACGTTCTTATGGGTGAACGCGTGGCACATGTTAGCTCACTACCTTTAACGGGTGTTAAAGGCAGTTCCCCAGGTGACACCACGGGGAGGTCAGTGTCCACTTGAGATGAAAGAGGGACCAAGATAAATCCTGGGCTTTGCCATGTTAAAGCCGGTCAAGACCGTTGCTTGGTATCATTCATCCCCTACGTCACCCATTTAGCTGCAAGGCTAAATATATAACTACATGTTGTGTGTCTAAGGATGTGGCTGTTTCCACGGTGTGCAAAAAGGATTCACAGGATGCATGCATGCATGATGCATGTTCGCCCTATATAATTAATTGATGCGGCTGCATAGTTGAACTAAAACTTCATCGGTATCTCATAGCTTACCACAGATCGGTTTATGAAGATTTCTCTATCTGCACCCTAAGTTCTGCCGCGTTGCTACTAATCAGTTTATCGCAGACAGCTATGGCATGCGCGGACAACTTAATCATGCTACCGAGTCCTGGCAATTCCAATGGCATTCTCATTTCGGTAGTCCATATTTTCCCGCACAGAAGACCGCCTTAAGATTGATTAAATACGAGTTTAAACTTTCACAAATGTCATCAACGATGTGACCTACGCCAACATCGTGTAATCATTCTCATACCCAACGATGTATTTTTTTGTATGTATTCCATCCGCACCAGACGGCATTTATGTCTGGTGCGGATGGAATACATACAAAAAAATACAGGGTAAAACTTCCGGAGACATCACCCTTCATTAACAAAGACACTCTTCTCCTTATGTAGCTTTTACTTCTTCTCCCTGAGTTCCACGTATGACTGGCGTCCACACAAACAATTGAGCATGTTCCATGTCCTCAAACAGGGTAGCGTGATTGATTTTGTCAAAAACTTCTGATAAGTCAAGCGCCACGAATACTGTTATATGGCACGGCCCGTTCATGTTAAGTCCTCGACTTAAATATGTGGAGGCGGTGTGTAGCGCTGCTGTTGTAATGTCTTGCTTGCGGAATCCGTAAGTGGATAATTGTCCCCGATGTTGGGAATTAGTTAAGCCAAAAAACATCATCCCCTTTGCTGTCATTCTTGCCTGACTTCAGTTGCAGGGACTTCTTGAAATACTCGACTCCCTGATCATCCAGGTGATCCAGGTGTTTTAGCATTACCATGGAGATTTCATCCTGGACCAACGGTACAACGATCATGGAACATTATCTGCCGTATAATGTGCTGGTGCCTCCTCGACTGTAAGCGATCACTTCCGGGCTGTTCATTAAATTGGGGATTAAATTAACTTGCGCAACTCTTGAAATCACTCAAAATAAAATTGCCGAAGGTGGCTAAAGTTTTTGACTTAATCATTGCCCACAGTTCACTATTACTCAGAGCTTCGGTCTTAACTTAGGTATTGGACAAGCAAGTATGTAGCTAGTGACTATCGCAGTGATGATGTCCTGGAAAATCTGTACAGCTGTGCGAGCATTAGAGCAAGCAGTTCTCCGAAACGGAATTTGGTAAACTGTATGAAGTGCAGAGTTCAGAGGTGTTGAAGTCGGGCGATAATCGGGAGATGATGTGAAATGACGGTTGAAGAAGTCATTTGTCAGAGCAGGTGATGAGATGGTTGTGTCTGCAAACTATATACACCAACACCTCGCTTTGCGTCGTTTCACTTTGCGTTGTTTTCGAAGTTGCGTCGTTGCTTAGTTAATACCTATTTTCACTATGCGTCGTTCGATTTTCGATGTTGCGTTGTTTTAAGTTTGAGTGTCTAATTTTTTATACCCTCCACCATAGCTTGTTTTTCCGTTTGAAACGCATTTGCGACACTATAAGCTGATTTAGCTATGTCCGTTTTTCCGCCCGTCCCTTTGTTGTAATCACGTTATCTTCCGAATGATTTGAGATAGAGGGCTGACATTTTGTAACATGTGTATTGGGTCTGTGCTTAGATCACGTTCGAAGATGGGCTGCATCGGTACACGTTTCAGTATAGTCCTCATGTAACGGTACCGCCTGATTCCATTTATTTTGACCTTTTTAACTACATTTTCAGACAGAATTGGTATTTAGTGTTCCCAGTTGGAAATTTGTTGTGAGTGGAGATGGATACCGATAGTCGGTAAAGAGAAAAAAGAAAACAAAATCCCTGATGATGATCGTCGATGACGTTCGAAATATTGGAGAAATAAAAATAAAATAAAAAACGAAAACCTTGTTTTTTATTTCTGACCTAAAAGCCGAACAAAACCAACAAAGATAGACAGTCCAAAGGTCAACAAAAATTAAAAATAAAGTTCCCAGTGATATATAAACTTCTGCACCAAAAATGAAAAACATAGGTAAACGTTTTGTTATAGCCCTCATATAACGGTACCGCCGGATTTCACCTACGTTTTCTGGCCGAATTAGACCAAAATAGCTGTAATCTGGCATTTAGAGTTCCTATTTGTTCAAGTAATTTATCCAACTGAAATTGTGTGCATAATTGTGTTTTTACTCTGGAACCTATCTCCAAAATTTACATGGCTTTCCATAGAAAATCTTAATTCGCTTTGCGTCGTTTCACTTTGAGTCGTGTTTTTTTGGAACGTATCTACGACGCAAAGCGAGGTCTTAGTGTATGGGAAAACGAACTGCTCTTCTACGAAAAGAGCAACCGGTCTCATATGAGAAGACTTCTTGGTCTTGTATGCGAATAACTCTAGGTCTTCTATGAAAAGACCTCTTGGTCTTCTATAAGAAGACCTCTTGCTCTTCTGTAAGAAGTCCTCTTGGTCTTCTATAAGAAAACTTCTTTGTCTGCAATGAAAAGGCCTTTTGGCTTTCAGTCAAATTACCTTATATGAGAAGACCTGTTGGTTTTCTACAGGAAAACCTCTTCTATTAGAAGACATCTTGATATTCTATGAGACGCCTTCTGAACCTTCTGACTTCTTATAGAAGGTACCCTTGGTCTTATACGGGAAGACCACGGGGTTTTCTATAATAATACCGATTCTATGGAGACCCTTTTTTATTCTTCTATAATAAGACATTTTGGTCTTCAATCTTTTGATCTTCTATAGGGAGAACTTTTGGTCTTCTATAAGAGACCTTTTGGTCTTCTATAAGAAGACCTTTTGGTCTTCTATAAGAAGAGATTTTAGTCCTCTATAAGAAGACATTTTGGTCTTCTATAAGAAGACCTTTTGGTCTTCTATAGGGAGAACTTTTGGTCTTCTATTAGAGACCTTTGGGTCTTCTATAAGAGGACATTTTAGTCTTCTTTTGGTTTTCTGTAAGGAGAGCTTTTGGTCTTCTATAAGGAGACCTTTTGGTCCTCTATAAGAAGACCTTTTGGTCTTCTATAAGAAGACATTTTGGTATTCTACCTTTTGATCTTCTGTAGGGAGAACTTTGGGTCTTCTATAAGACACCTTTGGGTCTTCTATAAGAAGACCTTTTTGTCTGCTATAAGAAGACATTTAGGTCTTCAAACTTTTGATCTTCTATGGGGAGAACTACTTTTGGTCTTCTATAAGAGACCTTTTGGTCTTCTATATCAGACCTTTGGGTCTTCTATAAGAAGACATTTTAGTCTTCTATAAGAAGACCTTTTGGTCTTCTATAAGAAGACCTTTTGGTCTTCTATAAGAAGACCTATTGGTCTTCAACATTTTGACATTTGGGTCTTCTATAAGAAGACCTTTTGATCTTCTATAGAGAGAACTTTGGTCTTCTATAAAAGACCTTTGGGTTTTCTATAAGAAAACATTTTGGTCTTCCATTAGGATACCTTTTGGTCCTCCATAAGAAGACCTTTTGATCTTCTATAAGAAGACATTTTCTATAATAGACATTTGGTCATCTATAAGGAGACCTTTTGGTCCTCTATAAGAAACCCTTTTGGTCTTCTATAAGAAGACATTTTGGTCTTCAACCTTTTGATCTTCTATAGGGAGAACTTTTGGTCTTCTATAAGAGACCTTTTGGTCTTCAACATTTTGACCTTTGGGTCTTCTATAAGAAGACCTTTGGGTCTTCTATAAGAAGACCTTGTCGTCTTCTACCTTTTGATCTTCTATAGAGAGAACTTGTGGTCTTCTATGAATGACCTTTGGGGTTTCTATAAGAAAACATTTTGGTTTCCCTTAAGGAGACCTTTTGGTCCTCTATAAGAAGACCATTTGATCTTCTATAAGAAGACATTTTGGTCTTCTACATTTTGATTTTCTATAGGGGGAACTTTTGGTTTTCTATAAGAAATCTTTGGGTCTTCTATAAGAAGACATTTGGACTTCTATAAGAATACATTTTGGTCTTTGATAAGAAGACCTTGTGGTCTTCTATAAGAAGACATTTCGGTCTTCTATAAGAAGACATTTCGGTTTTCTATAAGAAGACCTTTTGGTCTAATATAAGAAGACCTTTTCGTCTTCCATAAGAAGACCTTTTGGTATTCTACAAGAAGACATTTTAGTCTTCTACAAGAAGACATTTTAGTCTTCTATAAGAAGACCTTTTGGTCTTCTATAAGAAAACATTTTGGTCTTCTATAAGAAGACCTTTTGGTTTTCTATAAGAAGACATTTTGGTCTTCTACCTTTTGATCTTCTATAGGGAGAACTTTTGGTCTTCTATAAGAGACCATTGGGTTTTCTATAAGAAGACATGTCGGTCTTCTATAAGGAGACCTTTTGGTCCTCTATAAGAAGATCTTTTGGTCATCTATAAGAAGCCATTTTGGTCTTCTACATTTTGATCTTCTATAGGGTGAACTTTTGGTCTTCTATAAGAGTCCTTTGGGTCGTCTATAAGAAGACGTTTGGTCTTCTACAAGAATACATTTTGGTCTTCTATAAGACGACCTTTTGGTCTTCTATAAGAAGACCTTTTGGTCTTCTATAAGAAGACCTTTTGGTTTTCTATAAGAAGACCTTTTGGTCTTCTATAAGAAGACCTTTTGGTCATCTATAAGAAGGCTTTTTGGTCTTCTATAAGAAGGCCTTTTGGTCTTCTATAAGAAGGCCTTTTAATCTTCTATAACGGGACCTTTTGGTATTTTATAAGAAGAAGACCTTTTGGTCTTCTATAAAAAGGCATTTAGGTATTCTATAAGAAGATATTTTGTTCATTTTGAACTTCTGAAAGAAGACCTTTTGTTCTTCTATAAGAAGACCTTTTGGTCGTCTATGTATAACAAAACCTTTTGATCCTTTAAAAGAAGAAGACATTGTGGTCTTCTATAAGAAGACATTAAGGTCTTCTATAAGAGAGAGCTTTTGGTCTTCTATAAGAAGACCTTTTGGTCTTCCTTGAGAAGACATCGTTGTATTCTATAAGACGGCTTATTAGTCTTCTATAAATAGAACTGTTGGTCTTCTATAAAAAAGACCTGTTGATCTTCAATGAAAAGACCACTTGGTCTCCTAATAGAAGATTTTTTGGTCTTTAATGAGTCTTCCTCTTATTCTTCTATGAGAAAACCTCTTGGTCTTCTATGAGAAGACCTCAAGATCTTCATTGTGAAGACCTCTTGGACTTCAATGAGAAGACATCTTCTGTCTTCAATGAGAAGACCTCTTGGTCTTCAATGAGAAGACCTCTTGATTTTTCAATGAGAAGACATCTTGGTCTTCTATGAGAAGTTCTCTTCGTCTTCTATAAAAAGACCTTTTTGTCTTCTATACGATGACATCTTCGTCTTTTGTAAGAAAACTTCTGGGTGTTCTACAAAAAGACCTCTTGGTCTTTTATAAAAAAGTTCTGTTGGTCTTCTATTCGAAGATCTCTTGAGCCTCTATAAAATTCCTTTCCTGTCTTCTATGATAATAACTGTTTTACGAAGTCTTCTGGGTCTTCTCTTAGAACACCTCTTGGTCTTCTATATGAAGATCTCTTGGTTTTCTAAGAGAAAATCTCTTTGTCGTTTAAAAGGAAAACCTCTTCGTCTTCTATACGAAGAACTCTTGAGCGTCAATAAGAATCCTTTTTGGTCTTCTGTAGTAAGATCTTTGGGTTTTCTATAAAAAGAGCTTCTTGTCTTCTATGAGAAGACCTCATGGTCTCTTTTGAAAAACCGATTCGTTTCCTACGTTACAAAACATTTACCAAACTCAGTATACCTATGTATGTACATATTTGTGTTCATAACCATGTACCAATATGTATTTTAAACAATTGCCATTTGGAAGATGATTGCAAAAAAATAAATAAATAGTAAATTTGAATTATGTCGATGCTTCTGCAAATCGCAATGAAGATGGTGTTCAAAATTCAATTAAATAATCATTGTTTTTAAACAACAATCAGTTTTGTAGTTAGAAAGTTGTTTTGTCCATTTGTGGTGCTTCCTATTGTTTCTTAAAGGTAATTGCCAAAAAAAGTTTTGATTGTTACATTCATAAGGCCAGACAAGAAAAAAATACGCAAATTATTTCGATGAAGTACTTAAATGTCTATGTTTCATGGTTGACTCTTATGTAAGATGTTGTGGTCAATAGGTGGTGGATGGATTGATGGTTGGATGAAGTGGGAAGATCGATCAAATTCACACCAAATGATTGATTTGCTTTAATACGCACATGCGTGAACTGACCAGCCAGCATTTTTGCTGGGCTGATGGCCTTCATTGTCCAACGCTAAAATCAACAAGACGTAGACGCATATTGTTGGATATTGGTTGTTGGGACGTACCACGAAGATGATGATGATTCTTTTAATTATTCATCAGTCATTCGTGGTTATGGGAGAAATATTATTGGCTTTAATTTGTTACTTCGATATGTCTGTTTGAAGATGATATTTAAGTATTTGATTTAGCTGGAAATGGAGAGAATGATGAATGGGCAGCAGACTGTTATGTATTTTACTCTATGACCAAAAAATTTATGTTGTTGAACAATTTTTTGTACGAAATATTCGTGTCGTGACGATTTGTCATAATTTTGATAGATGTTTCAAATTCTAAGTAGGAACCTGGTTGGAAATGAAGGCCAATTTGTTTATTTAAATATAGGCAATTGTAACATTTCATTAAAAGATAATAGACCCTTTACAAAGTCATCGATAATAGACACATGGCCTTCAAGGACCCAACTATTTCCCACGATTATTCTAAAAAGGGAAAAATATGCGATTTATTCTGCTACCAACAAGTCCAGCCATATAAATCTGTCTATCTATATCTAAACATTCCTTTATAATTGAAAACTTTTAAAATTCCATAATGTCCGATATAATTATGATATCATTTTTTAATATTGTTCCTTGGCCATAATTCTTCTGCGATACCATGAGCTTAGCACATCATGTAATGAGATTCTTTTTTCTAATGTTTTTATAATTACGCAGCAAAACAGCCAAAGCAGTTCCTAAGCCAAAGACTAAGTCTTTCAAATGAACGTTAAGACACCGGCATCCAGCTGTCCAGAATCCAGAATAAAACAAATATGACGTTATTATTATTATTGTTATTATTTCCAGAGTGCCATTGTTCTATGGCATTCGGCAAAAAAGCTTTTTTACGCTTAAAAACAAATTAAACATTATTAAAGAATTATTATAATTTCGTTGTCGACGCTAGAAGTTAGAATCATCTTTGCTAAGCTATGCGAAAATAGCGAATAGCTTAAAAATAGTTTTCAGCTTTAATTTTGAAAACAATAGAAGATGATTAGCAAAACAAAGAAATAAAAGAACCGGGAAATACAAAAACAAAATCTATTAGAAATGCATTTTTATGGCAGCTGCGGCTTTAATTTACACTGAAAGAAATTAAAAAAAGTAAAAAAGCGTTAAGTTCGACCGGGCCGAACTTTTTATACCCTCCACCATAAAATATTCTGAGCTAAAGCGGAATAATTATTTTCTTTCCTGTCCACAATTTTAGGCGGAGATATTTTGTGACCACTGATACCTAAATAAGGTAAACAAGCATAAAAACGTATTCAATTGGTAGGGAACCTTATATGGGGATATGTATATCAAAGTGTGGACCTATGTCTTTGGTGGAGAAGTTTTCTGACTACTGGGAACCTCAAATGTCGAATTGCAGGTACTTGGGTCAAAAATTGTAGGTAAAATAAAAAAAAAATCATTTTAGTATGTTCTGGCAGGGTTTTTGGGTCATTATCTCAGGAAGTATGGGCTTACTCCGGAAAATATTGTACCATTGTAAATGGGGTCAATAGGACAACCTACTGAAAAAAGAATCAAAACGATCCAAGTGGAGCTTTAAATTCACTTTTTCCGACCTATGCAGACCATATTCCAACCTGATACATGATTGAATGAAATAATACGATGTGCAAAGCCTGCACCAATTAGAAAATCCCTGCGAGATTTGCCATTTTGGTTTGTGCCGTCACAGGGTTTCTTGGAGGTTTTAGGCCAATATCTCAGGAAGTGTGGACTTGCGCCAAAAAAATTTACTATCGTAAAGGGAGCCGCAAGGACAACCTGCTGAAACAAATTTCAAAACGATCCGAGAAGAGCTCTTAAACTTCACTCTATCCGAATTTTGTGTGGGAGGTACCCGAAGGAGTGGTCCGATATAGTCCATATTCCAACCTGATAGATGACTGGATGAAATAATACGATGTGCAAAGTTGGGATCAATCAGAAACTCCCTGCGAGAAGTATCTTGCGGATTTGCCATTTTGGTTGGTGCCGTTAGGAACTTTTTCTTGAGACTTTTAGGCCATTATCTCAGGAAGTATGGACTTGCGCCCGAAAAAAATTGTACCGTCGTAAAGATAGCCTCTAGGACAACCTACTGAAGAAAATGTCAAAACGATCCGCGAAGTGCTCTTAAACTTCACTTTATCCGAATTTTGTGTGGCAGGTACAAGAAGGATATGGCCCATCTTCGAATTTAAACTAAGTTTGGACAAAATATTACGATACCCAAAATTTGGTTTGAATCGGTTGATTCCTTCGAGAGTTATCGTGCGCACCAGCCAAACAGACGGACGGACATGGCTAAATCGACTCCAAATTGTCTGGAACGAATATCGTCTAAAACCGTTATTTCGATGAGACTCATTTTTGGTCGTATCAAAGTGTATATACCCTTCTAGCCTAAAGGCTGAGGGTATAAAAACAAAAATCGGTACTTATGTTGACAGTTTCTCGAATTACTATACTATCGGTCAAAAATACCGAAAATGGGGAGGCACCTTTTTATGGGGGCTATACAAACAAAAACATGGACTTATGTTTACAATTTATATAGGGGGCTAGACGAAAACATGGACATATGTTGACAGTTTTTGGTGAAGATGTTGTGTGACCACTGGGAACCTCAAATATCAACTTACAAATAGTTCTGTCGAAAATTGTAGCTAAAACCTTCAAAATACCGAAAATTTGCGAGGTACCGTTATATGGGGCCTATATCAAACCATGGACTTATATTGACAGTTTTTGGTGGAGATGTTTTGTGACCACTAGGAATCTCAAACGTCAAATTACAGGTAGTTCGGTCGCAAAATGTAGCTACAATCCTCAAAATACCGAACATCGGGAGGTACCGTTATATGGGGGCTATACCAAAAAGTGGTCCGATATAGCCCATATCGGACTACTATCGCTGTAAACAGGACTACAGAGGGTAGCATCGGTATAGTTTTCCAAATAATCTTTGAACAGACCCTTAACTGCATTTTAACTAAAATGTTGAACTTGCGGAGATGTACCCTAAAGAGAAGACGGATTTTTGTAGTTAAACTAAATTTGTACAAAATATTAGGAGATCCAAAATTTGGACCAAATTCGTTGCTTCATTCTAGAGATATTGCGCGTACCGTTTTAATGGAATGTTTCTCAATTTTTGGGGTGAGGTACCAGAAGGAGTGGACCGATATAGCCTATCTTGCAACTTAAACTAAGTTTGGACAAAATATTACGAAAGTCAAATTTTGGACCGAATCGGCTGATCCGCTCCAGCGTTGTCGTGCACTACAGCTACTACAAATGGTGTAGTCGGCTTTTATACATTTTTCGAACCATTTTCAGGAAATATAGACTTGCCCTGGAAAATATGGTAGATTTGTGTTGGGGCAGCGAATACAAGTTGTTGCAAAAAGAAGCATAGCGATTCGAGAGCAGGCCTTAAGCTGCATTTTTCCGAAATTTTGAGTGGGAGGATGTTGGAGATTGTGCATGAAATGCAACCATGCACAATAAGCAACACATATATTAGCGCCATCTGTTTAACTCATATGAAACTATAGGGATAGTTTTATATCGATTATGTAAAACAAGTTAGTATCGATATGTAATCATTAGTTCTGTTATCGATAGAAAGTTCTAGAGTAAGAACGATTTGTAATATAAGCGCCTGTAAATAAGCATAAGTTGCCAGTTGAATAAAGTAAGAGTTGCTGCTAACATCCCCTCGAGAACAAGTGTTTTATTCCTGGTGGTTGTACTCACCAAAACCAATAACACATCCATTTGTCTTCTATAAGCAGACATGCTGATATTTCATGAGAAGACCTTTGTATTTTTATGGGAAGCCGTTCATGTGTCTTCTATAAGTAGAGCCTTTGGTCTCTATGAGAACCCTTATGGTCAGGCAAGGCGGACGTGCTTACCACTGTACCACGATGGCTGTATATAGTTGGTTCAAACGCCAAAATTCTCTGTCTATGCAGATTGGTCCGTAGATCTGTTAGAGAATCCATGCATATTAGAATGACCAAGAGGTCTTCGGCTGTCATTTTATATGTTTGGGTGCAAGACATTCCAAAGAGTTTGCACCGTATTTCATTGGTCCGTGACGGACAGGCAAAAATCCCGGGCTATGGTTGTGTCTGTCTTTTTCGGTACTAAGCATAAATAAAGTGCAGGTTTTGGACAGTTTCCGGTTATACTGGAAACAAAAAAAAAAAAACATCGGACCATGACTGTGTTCTGTCTATCTATCACAACCGCATCCACTAGAGATAAATTTCACACGATGTATGGATATGGCACACTTCATGGGCTATTTAGGGTTATACCGGATCCGACATTACAACAAACGAGACTATCATTGTCGTCGGAAGATTGGTGGCCTTATCATTCTCCGATACCGCATGTGCAGTAGTGAGAACACCCGCAGCCTTATCAACGAATTTTCGGAAATATTGCACAGAAATGAAGGTGGTGTTCTGGCTTTCATATTGCCCAATGTTTCCAATAAATTGAATGTATGGTGGTAGCGGTCAAATGTGAAACTTCAGAGGTAGCTAATCCCCATTATTTGTCCAAGATTAGTTCGTTTTAGAAGGCAATAACAAGGGGTTATGGGGTATTTTTATGCTCACTTACAATTGGTCCTGGGTAATGAGGGACATGGCTCTGCCTGAGAAATTTGAGGACTCCACACTGAGCACGAAAACGTCCCAACAAGGATTATGGGAGAGAGCTTCAGTTCACCGGACATCACCATTGGGTTCCACGAGTCTGAACAATGACGTTTCATGGCAATTTGTCATATCGCTTGGGTCCAATCATCTTCCCATAGTCATACCATGATGCAACAAACGACTTTATCGCTTCTGATAGCAGTATATTAAGAAAGCCAACTGGCAAGAATTTAGAGAACTGAGTGACACTGAGAATTGTTTGCGGGACAGCTGTCATTTCTGCAGAATATCCGTATCCTTACTTTTCCAGCAGAGATGTTCTCAGCTGTGAAAAAATAAATGATCTTAAGAATTGCATCCAAAGTGCTAGCACAAAGAAACTATGGTCAACATTTAAATCGCTGCGCAACCCTAGTTGGATGGAGTGCCGAACTTCGGTCATTTTTGACCACAACCGCTTTATGAAACTTCCTAAGCCCTCACATGCTCGTGACGCTTAGAAATGTTTGCGTGACATCATCAATTTTACAGCTGCCAGGTCAATTTCTGCTGGTAAAATACACGCCGAAGAGCGAAATGTTCCCCGACATGCCAAAATAAATCTACTGAGGAACTGCAACTTACTTACTGATACTAAGAAACTGTGGTCAATGGTTACATCGATTTGCAACCTTGCTAAGAGAGAGAGACCAAATCATACAAACTTCCGTTTGTCATATTTGGAGATGCACATAAAAAAAATCCGGCGATAAAAAAATTGTCATATTGACGAAATTCGATAAAATTATTTGATCACAAAGTAAAAATACAACTGATGAAATAGTTCACTACAATATTTATCGATTTTTTATACACTTTTTTCATCAAGAAAATATTTTTTTCAAGCACATTGTGGAATATTTTGATAAATATTTTTGTCAATATGTGAAATATTTTATCAACATGTATTTTTACTTTGTGATCAAATAATTTCATCGAATTTTGTCAATATGACAATTTTTTTTAATCGCCTGAAAATCGATAAATTTTTGATTGAATCTTTGAATTTGTTTATCAAATGGTTAAAAATATTTTCTGTGTGCTATTGTGACAGATTTACGTAGGTGTGCCTGTCGATTTAACAGAGAGCTTGTGGATATCCAGGAAACCTATAGGGTGAAGAGGATTTCACGTTGCGTCACAACTCTCTTAGTCGAGAATGAACCGCCAGCATGTTCTAATGGGAAGATTAAGAAGTTAAAAAATCATCCAAAATGATTGATTCAGAACGCAGTAAAGGATGCTGGAATAAAGTATAAGATCAAGGTTCTTAACTTGTAATTAGCAACCCACAGGGTTCGAGAATTCTGGATTGAGGCGGTCCCGCTACTTGAATGTAACCTGCTAAATATTTGGACAGGGAAGTAGTATGTACCTGTGTCTCGCCTGAAGCCAAGATTCTTGAAAGCATGTTCCCTCGAGCTTTAGAGGAAGTTAGCCGATCACTAGCATGGTACAACCACAATTCTACATGCAATAACCACACATAAGGAGAGATCTCAACTGGAAATGATTATGAACTGAATGACCTGATCACTAACCCATGACTAACCTTGTTAGTTTCTTCCGCTCAAGGACTCTGGAATTATTATCATGAAAATCTACAGTCACTTTCCCTTCCCTAGGAAGTGCAAGTGGACGGAGTTATAACTCCGATCTCAAAACTATACCAAGACTTTAGGCGTTACATTCGATAACTTATTTAGATCACTTGCCACCAGTCTCGGCACGGTTTGAGGTTCAACCGGTCGTAGCTTTCTGCGTACGAGGCAGTTTAATTCTGGGTCCACGGGCACCAGTTGCTCCTAAATCCTCTGGCTTGGACCGGTATTTTTAGGTGTCTGTGGCTGTACCCAAACCGGGACAAGAAATTTCGAATAAGAATGTGGGTGGAGTCCGCCACATCAATCTGGTTAACAGGAACATTCACATCAGTATGATGCTGATTACACCATTGTGTTAAGTCGTTAAAGCAGGTTCAATGTTAATCATCACCACTTCAGCCTATTAAGATAGTCAGCGCAAGCTATAACGTAGCATTTTAGAGCTTTTGGACCATTGTGTCAGGAGGCATAGACAAGCTAATTTTTAATTAGAATTGCAAGCGCTAACTTCGTTGAACAATCCTCGAATAGTTTTTAAACTGCACTTACTGCAGTGGTTGGGTGACGTAGGGGATGAATGATACCAAGCAACGGTCTTGACCGGCTTTAACATGGCAAAGCCCAGGATTTATCTTGGTCCCTCTTTCATCTCAAGTGGACACTGACCTCCCCGTGGTGTCACCTGGGGAACTGCCTTAACACCCGTTAAAGGTAGTGAGCTAACATGTGCCGCGCGTTCACCCATAAGAACGTTAAAAACTTGGGTTTGGGCGTTGGGTTAGTAACCCTTCCCTAGAAAAAACATCCTACTATGAAAAAACGAAAGAAAAGAAAAACAAACCCCTCTAAAGTTGACGAACCCCGCAAACGTTTTAAGGACCATGATCTGCGAATCTGCACCTGGAATGTTCGCACTCTTTATAGAGAAGGTGCAGTCTTCGCATTGGCAGACTTAATTGAAAAGTACAAGGCCGATATTACTGCCATACAGGAAATACGATGGATTGGGAAAGGCGTCACAACAACACCTAAAGGTGACGCACTGTATTATAGCTGCCATGACGTAAAGCATGAGTTTGGTTGCGGATTCGTAGTTAGTCGGAGACTAAAACATCTGGTATCCAGCTTCACCCCAGTGAATGAAAGACTTGCTGCAATTCGAATAAAAGCTAAATTCTTCAACATCAGCTTTATTTGTGCTCATGCTCCCACTGAAAAAAAGGACGAACAGAACAAAGATATATTTTACGAGCGCTTAGAAGAAACATATGACAGTTGCCCTGCAAATGACATTAAAATCATTCTAGGCGATTTTAACGCCAAAATTGGAAAGGAGAATATCTTTGGCCCAACAGTCGGGAAATTCAGTCTCCACAGTGAAACATCTGACAATGGTATGAGGCTGATAGACTTTGCAGCTGCAAAAAACATGGTTGTTAGCAGTACCAGATTTAATCATCTCGATATTCATAAGGGCACCTGGCTGTCTCCAGATCAAAGAACAAGTAATCAAATTGATCATGTTGTGATAGATGGAAGACATTCATCCAGCGTGTTGGATGTACGATCGTTCCGAGGCGCAAACATTGATTCGGACAATTACCTTGTTGCAGCAAAGTTACGTACCCGTCTAAACGTTGCAAATAAAGCACGAACAGACTCAACGCGGAAGTTGGACATCGATAGGCTGTAAACACAACAGATAGCCACAGCATATTCCACTCAACTAGCCCAATTGCTTAACGCGAGCACTCCTTGTCCCGATAACATAACAACACAATGGCAACATATTGCCCACTCCATGCAAACAGCCGCAAAATCCATACTTGGATTCCAGAGACCTCCACAAAGGAATTCATGGTATGACCAGGAGTGTCGTGCTGCTACCGAAGAGAAAAATGCGGCATATAGAGCTACTTTACAATCAGTAGCAACGCGTAGCGCGCGAGAGAGATATCGGGAGAAAAGGAGAGAAGAGAAACGTCTTTTCCGCAAGAAAAAGAGAGAAATGGAAAAGCGGGAGTGTGAAAAAATCGAGATGCACAGGAACCAGAATGAAGTCCGAAAATTCTACCAAAGAGTGAAACATCAAACAGATGGCTTTGGTACAGGCACATCCTCCTGTAGAGACCAGCAAGGTAATCTGGTAACAGATAGAGATAGCGTGCTCAGGATATGGAAGGAACATTTCTCCAATCTGCTGGTATCCAATAGTAGCGAAGACGATGATACCACAGATCCAATCCCAGAAGATGGTATAGAATGTATACCGCCCGGCCAAGATGAGGTAAAAACAGCAATCAACCGGCTGAAGAATAATAAAGCAGCAGGAGCCGATGGCTTACCAGCCGAGCTGTTTAAAACCGGAGGCGACGCGCTGATAAGGTGTATGCATCAGCTAGTTAGCACCATCTGGCAGGAAGAACGCGTACCCGACGATTGGAACCTGAGCATCCTATATCCCGTCCACAAGAAAGGAGATAAGACTGTATGCTCAAACTATAGGGGCATAAGTCTTCTCCCTATTGCCTATAAGATAGTGTCAGGGATATTGTGCGAACGACTTAAGCCAATGGTCAACGAAATAATTGGACCATACCAATGTGGCTTTAGACCTGGCAAGTCCACCATTGACCAGATATTTACCCTGCGGCAAATCCTAGAGAAGACCCAAGAGATGCAGATCGACATATTTCACCTTTTTGTCGATTATAAAGCAGCATTCGACAGTCCCCTCCGATCAAAGGTATTCCACGCAATGTCTGAATTTGGTATCCCCGCAAAGCTCATCCGGCTTTGTAAGATGACTTTAACTGATACTAGGTCCTCAGTTAAAATTGGAAAGAACCTCTCCGAAGAATTTTGTACCAAAAGAGGTTTCAGACAAGGAGACAGCCTTTCGTGTGACCTATTCAACATTTTGCTGGAAAAGGTAATACGAGATGCAAATGTCAAAAGAAATGGCACAATTTACACCAATAGCACACAAGTGTTACTTGCCTGTGCTGATGACATAGACATCATGGGACGATCAGTAAAGGAAGTAACTGATACCTTTAGGAAGGTCGAGGCAGAATCTGCGAAAGTGGGTCTGGCGGTAAACGGCGAAAAGACCAAATTAATGGTGTCGACGCGCAAAGCGTCCATAGAGCTCGGACCAACTGTAGAAGTTGATACCTACAATTTTGAGGTAGTTAAAGACTTCGTCTACCTCGGCACTGCCATAAACACAACAAACAACATCAGTTGTGAAATAAGAAGAAGAATTGTATTGGCCAACAGATGCTACTATGGTCTAAGTAAGCAATTTAAAAACAAAGCCACATCTCGTCAAACAAAAATAACACTATACAAAACGCTGATACTACCCGTGCTAATGTATGGCTCCGAAGCATGGGTACTTGCGCAAGCAGATAAGGCAGTGCTTGGTGTGTTTGAGAGGAAAATTCTTCGAAAGATCTACGGGCCGATTTGCGTTGACGGTGAATATCGACGTCGTATGAACCACGAGCTATATAAGCAATACAAAGACATGAATATAGTTAAACGTATCGAGATGCAACGATTGCGTTGGCTAGGCCATATCATGAGAATGAGCGATGATAAACCCGCTAAAAAGGCGTATGAATACATGCCACATGGCGGTGCACGCAGAATCGGCAGGCCTAAGCTTCGATGGAGCAAACAAGTGGATGAAGAAATGGAAAGGCGCGGTATTCCAAAAAGTCAAGCGAAAAACAGAGAGGAATGGAGATCTTTTCTTAGTTCGGTCTATGGAACAAATGTTCTGTAATGGGCCAACTAAGTAAGTAAAGTAAGTAAGTTAGTACTTACTGCAGTGGTACCGGAAGGAGTACATATTCGAACTTAATTTAAGTTTGAGAGAACTATTACGATGTGCAAAAGCTTGGCCAACTTCAGTCACTTTAATCAGGAAAATAATTTTTGAACTACCCGAACGTTTGTTGTACCCGAATGTGTTGTCTGATAAAGCCTTTCTGGGAACTTGATGTACGCTTGGAAGAAATTTTACGATGTATGATGCTTTGGCCAAATCGGACAAGCAATTCGTAAGTTATCAGTCATGATAGTAGGTGCCGGCAGGGGTAATAGGGATCGTGACGGCTACCTGCTGAAAAAATGCAAGTCAATCCGAGGCCTTAAACTGCACTTTACGAACAATTTTTATATTTTGTGGGAGGTAATCGAAGGTGTGAGCGAACCTGATCAATGGATTTGCCATTTTAGTTGGTTCGGTCAGGGTTTTTAGAGTTTTTGGGCCACAATCTCCTAATCTCTTTGTCATACCTCCCACAAATTGCACCGTCGAATGGGGGCCGCGAAGACAATATCCTCAAAAAAGTTGCAAAGTATCCGAGACAAATCATTAAACTTGTGCACTTGTGCGAAACATTTAGGAAATCCTGTGTCCATATTCGAACCTGATCTATGTGTGGAAGAAATAATACCATGTGCTTCGAGAGTTATCGAAGGAAACACATTCGGTTTCCTTACATCCATATTTTTGTAGTGTATTTAACACTTCAAATCATTTCTAATTGAGGAAAGCCTCCTCGTCGCTGTCAGCATTAGACAACAAACGCTATCTTCATCTGCACTTATCATCTTCATCAAAAACAAAAAGCAGCAACTGTTGGTATTTCGACTTGGCAGATTCTTGGTGGTGAGTCTTTTCGTTATGACAGACAAAATCTTTTTGAAGAAAGAAGAAATGTTGAAACTTCTAAACAATGCAACATTGTAAACAATTAAATGTTGCAGCATGAATCGGATAAAGCAACGAATACTTTTGTGGCACTTTCCTTTGAAGAAATAATTTTTGTTTCTATTTTTTCGTTTGTTTGTTTCCACATTTGGTGTGGCTGGATTGCTGGCTGGATGGATAGATAGATACCTGTTGTAGTGCCAAAGTTCTCATCTTCTGTTCATCATCAGCAACATTATTGTGCGATGATGAATTAAAGATAATTTACCAACACTAACACTCAAATATCTTCCGGTCCATGGTGGTAAAGGTATGGGTCTTCTTCTCTCCCAACAGCACCAACAATTAGTTGCAGCATTAATTTTTGTGTGAAAGTTTTTTTTTTATTTTTGTTGGTTTACTTTTGTTCTACAATTTCTGGCCATATCAAGATTGTCATATGAGCCATCTAAGCAAAGGCAGGCAGTCACTGAATTCTATGTTCAAATATCCACAACTTGCACATCAAGAATGAATTATGTCTGATGCGATGCGATACGATGTGATATGAAATGATATCTGTCCGTAATGCAATGATACTCGTTAGGGCATCTCAGGGTGACATACTTATTTCTGTATGAACATCGGAGAAGGCAGAGTGATGGCTGTTGTGATGTGGTGTTCTTCTTCTTCTTCTTGAAGGAAATGCAAGAATGAAGGGAAATAGTTCTTAAGCATAACATAAGAAAATGAGCTTTTCCTCGCCTAATGATGAGAACGTTATGATAATTCTATCATAATTTATGAGGATTGGACATTAAGTATTTTTTAATGTCTGAGAAGTGCTTAAGTTTCCGAGTTTTTGAAATTAATTAGGAAAAGATGATAAAATTAGCAATATCATTAGAAGGCCAAACAATTTCAAAATTACGTTTCTAATGGTTTTTTAGAGGAGAAAATGGTGTTAAAAAATTTTCGCTATGAAGACTTCATTCAGGTTCATAGAGAACTCAAAATGTCAAATTACAGCCAATTCAGGGGGAAATGTGCTTCAAATATTAAACATACGTATTACTGTTGTACCAAAACGTAGACCGATATGGTTTGTCTCAAATTCAAAACAAAGCCTAATACTTCTTAGGCTGTAGATATCGAATCGGTTACTCAATGAGAGACTTATCATCCACATCAGCCAGTCAGGCAGACAGGCAGAAAGACACTCCAAATTGTCTGTAACGCATTTTGTCTTAGCATATGGGATCTAAAAACATTACTTCGACATTACACATTTTTCATTAGCCATAAATTGTAGGGTAAAATTTATCCCATAAATCGAACTAAGAACAGATTTCCATTCCTCTCTTTTTGTTACTTTACTTTTCCCCGCCGCATCGCTTATTCTTATGACAAGGCAATCGTTGTATCTCGATACGTTTATCTGTACTGTAGTGCGATTCTCTAACTCATTTCTTGAGTTACCGACAATTGTCGGTAAAATTAAAATGCTTATAATTTCGGTAATTACCGATGTTTTTCGGTAAGTTAGCGACGAATAAAAAGCAGCCGTAAAGTTCTACCGATAGCAAGAGTGTTGTCAACTTTTATTTGAACTTTTCATTCATATTTTTGCTCGTAGTTCTTAGGACGTCGGTAATCATCGTCAATGTTTATTCGACCGTAGATCTTTCGAAGAAGTTTTCTCTCAAACTCGCCAAGCATATCTGCTTGCGCAAGTACCCAGGCTTTGAAGCCATACATTACCGGGGTAGTATCTTACTTACTTACTTAGCTGGCCCATTACAGAACGTTTGTTCTATAGGCCGAACTAAGAAGAGATCTCCATTCCTCTCTATTTGTTGCTTCGCACTCTGGAATACCGCGCCTTTTCATCTCATCATCCACTTGTTTGCGCCATCTATTCCTTGGCCTGCCAATTCTGCGTGCACCGCCAAGCGGTCCGTAATTATACGCCTTTTTAGCGGGTTCATCATCGCTCATTCTTATGATATAGCCTAGCCAACGCAATCGCTGCATCTCGATGCGTTTAACAATATTGATGTCGTTGTATAGCAGATACAGCTCGTGGTTCATGCGACGTCGATATTCACCGTCAACGCAGATTGGTCCGTAGATCTTTCGAAGAATTTTTCTCTCAAACACGCCAAGCACTGCCTTATCTGCTTGCGCAAGTACCCAGGCTTCGAAAGCAAACATCAGCACGGGTAGTATCAGTGTTTTGTAGAGCGTTATTTTTGTTTGACGAGATGTGGATTTGTTTTTAAACTGCTTACTTAAACCAAAGTAGCATCTGTTGGCCAATACAATTCTTCTTTTTAATTCACAACTGATGTCGTTTCTTGTGTTTACGGAGGTGCCGAGGTAGACGAAGTCTTTTACTACCTCAATATTATAGGAACCAACTTCCACAGTCGGTCCGAGCTCAATGGACGCATTGCGCGTCGACACCATCAATTTGGTCTTCTCACCGTTTACCGCCAGACCCACTTTAGCAGATTCTTCTTCGACCTTTATAAAGGTATCAGTTACTTCTTTTACTGATCGTCCCATGATGTCTATGTCATCAGCATAAGCAAGTAACATGTGGCTATTGGTGTAAATTGTGCCATTTCTTTGATTCCTATTCACACGAAAGGCTGTCTCCTTGTCTGAAACCTCTTTTGGTACAAAATTCTTCGGAGAGGTTCTTTCCTATTTTAACTGAGGACCTAGTATCAGTTAAAGTCATTTTACAAATCCGGATGAGCTTTGCGGGGATACCAAATTCAGACATTGAATGGAATACCTTTGATCGGAGGGGACTGTCGAATGCTGCTTTATTAATCGACAAAAATGTGATATGTGTCGATCTGCATCTCTTGGGTCTTCTCTAGGATTTGCCGCAGGGTAAATATCTGGTCAATGGTGGACTTGCCAGGTCTAAAGTCACATTGGTATGGTCCAATTATTTCGTTGACCATTGGCTTTAGTCGTTCGCACAATATCACTGACACTATCTTATAGGCAATAGGGAGAAGACTTATGCCCCTATAGTTGGAGCATACAGTTTTATCTCCTTTCTTGTGGACGGGACATAGGATACTCAGGTTCCAATCGTCGAGTACGCGTTCTTCCTGCCAGATGGTGCTAACTAGCTGATGCATAACCTTATCAGCGCGTCGCCTCCGGTTTTAAACAGCTCGGCTTGTAAGCCATCGGCTCCTGCTGCTTTATTATTCTTCAGCCGGTTGATAGCTGTTTTTCCTCATCTTGGCCGGGCGGTATACATTCTATACCATCTTCTGGGATTGGATCTGTAGTATCATCGTCTTCGCTACTATTGGATACCAGCAGATTGGAGAAATGTTCCTCCCATATCCTGAGCACGCTATCTGTATGTGCCTGTACCAAAGCCATCTGTTTGATGTTTCACTCTTTGGTGGAATTTCGGACTTCATTCTGGCTCCTGTACATCTCGATTTTTTCACACTCCCGCTTTTCCATTTCTCTCTTTTTCTTGCGGAAAAGACGTTTCTCTTCTCTCCTTTTCTCCCGATATCTCTCTTGTGCGCTACGTGTTGCACGACACTCCTGGTCATACCATGAATTCCTTTGTGAAGGTCTCTGGAATCCAAGTATGGATTTTGCGGCTGTTTGCATGGAGTGGGCAATATTTTGCCATTGTGTTGTTATGTTATCGGGACAAGGAGTGCTCGCATTAAGCAATTGGGCTAGTTGAGTGGAATATGCTTTGGCTATCTGTTGTTTTTGCAGCCTATCGATGTCCAACTTCCGCGTTGTGTCTGGTCCGACTCTATGTTTACACCTCGGAACGATCGTACATCCAACACGCTTGATGCATGTCTTCCATCTATCACAACGTGATCAATTTGATTTCTTGTTATTTTATCTCGCGATAGCCAGATGTCCTCATAAATTTGGTACTACTAACTACCACGTTTTTTGCCGCTGCGAAGTCTATCAACCTGACTGACTTTCCCGACTGTTGGGCTGAAGATCTTGTGTCAAAGATATTCTCCTTTCTAATTTTGTCATTAAAATCGCCCAGTATAATTTTAATGTCATGGGCAGGGCAACGGTCATAAGTTTCTAAGCGCTCGTAAAATATATCTTTGGTCTTTTCGTCCTTGTGTTCAGTGGGAGCATGAGCGCAAATAAATCTGATGTTGAAGAATTTAGCTTTTAATCGAATTGCAGCAAGTCTTTCATTCACTGGGGTGAAGCTGGAGACGAGATGTTTTAACCTGCGACCAACTACAAATCCGCAACCAAACTCATGCTTTGTGTCATGGCAGCTATAATACAGTGCGTCACCTATAGGTGCTGTTGTGACGCCTTTCCCGTTCCATCGTATTTCCTGTATGGCAGTAATGTCGGCCTTGTACTTTTCAAGTACATCTGCCAATGCATAAACTGCACCTTCTCTATAAAGAGTGCGAACATTCCAAGTGCAGATTCGCAGATCATGGTCCTTAAAATGTTTGCGGGGTTCGTCAACTTTTGAGGGATTTGTTTTTCCTTTGGTTTTTTCATAGTAGGCTGCTTTTTTCTAGGGGAGGGTTACTAACCCGACGCCCAAACCCAAGTTTTTAACGTTCTTATGGGTGAGCGCGCGGCAGTTCCCCAGGTGACACCACGGGGAGGTCAGTGTCCACTTGAGATGAACGAGGGACCAAGATAAATCCTGGGCTTTGCCATATTAAATCCGGTCAGGACCGTTCCTTGGTATCTTCCATCCCCTACGTCACCCATTTATATATATTAAACCATTTCTAAAATCGCAAAATGAACAAATTTTTTAAATGTTTATTATAAATTCCTAAATAAAACAACAAAACAAATGCAATAAATGCAACTTTTTATATTTAGGAAAAATAACAAATTTTGCACAGTCTTAAATAGGAAAAGGGTGCCACAGTGGTGCAATAGTATGTACGTCCGCCTTGCACGAAGAAGGTCGGGGGTTTGATTCCCCGGCCAGGTAACATCAAACATTTTTCAACGGTGGTAAAATACCCCTCAGTAATGTTGGCGACATTTCCTGAGTATTCCAGCCTTGAAAAACTTCTCCACTATAAACATTAGTTCCCATATCATTAAGCTAAATATGAATCGGGGTGCACTCATTGATATGAGAGAAGTCTCCCTTGTCCCGTATGGGATGTTGTGGAACAATGTTTTGTTGTCTTATATAGGAAAAACGTTATTGACAAATTTGAAAAAGATATAATTTTTTTTTAATAATTGCCGTTTAATGCAAAGAATATCGAGAAAATCGAAAAGTACAATCATCGTTAAAAATTGATTTTAAATATTGAATCGCGAAAATTGCATCCAAGCCCACTGTGCAAATTTTTTTCTTATTTTTTATTAGATAGCTGATAACAAAAAAATAAAAAATACAAAAAAAGATTTTTTCTATTCGGACCAATATTTAAGAATTAATGAGTATTTCTTTGCATAAAGTTTCTTAAAGAATTTGACTTTTTCAAGGCGCAAATAAGGGAAATCAAAAACTTCATTTTGAAATAGTGTCCGATTTCACTTAGAAATCCCCGTATCCTCTTTAGGCATAAGGCTGAGGGTATAATACGTTCAAATATTAAAAGGTTCATTGACATACATACATATTCACATTCCATACTGACAACATTACTTGTTTGCTTTAAAACAAAAATTTCCTTAATATTGACAATATTCACAGACAGACACACACACAATTATTACTTTCACCGCCTTAAACACTCAGCTGCCGATTCCTGGACACATTTGCCACGATTACAAGCAACTTCCTATTTGTCAAATGGCTGGCTGCTGCTGATCAAAAGAGGAAAGCCTTTTGAAATCAAACGACAACAACATCAATACTTTAAACGTTAAATGCGTAAAGATGTTTGAAAATTTCCGCATATGTTTTTGGTCTTTACACAAAGGAAGTAAATTTCAATAATATTGACTACGAGTTGAGAGGAAAAACAAAACAAAACAAACCAAACATTATTAGCAATAATATTTGCCTTAACAACGGCCATTGAAATCCTGCTTGCAGCAAACGGCAACTAAAAACAAAACACCAACAACAACGAAACGTTTAAAGATTAGAGAAATATTTCTCTAATCTCTGAAGATGTTTAAGATTTTTGCACGCTTAATAGCATCTTTGCAAATATGCGGTTTGACTAGCCTAACAATGCCAGCTATTTCTTCTGTCCCAATGTCATGCGTCTTCCTTCTCTCTGCGGTGTATAGTCGTCTGTGTCTGTTGCGCTCGGTGGCTACAATGAAAGCACGACAAATATCATTATTCGTGATGTTCGGTATAAAATACACGTTTGGTAAGCTATTATTCTTACTAAAGATTGCATAAGAATTATTATTGGATATTCTTCTTCTTCTTTTCTTCGGCTTTTGTAACTCTTGCCAAGAATGAAAGAAAGTAAAATGAGCGGTTTCTGGTTTACAGAAAATAAGAAGTTGTTTTGTTATAGATCTTGTGGAATTTATGATTTATAGAGGAGATAGGTTGACAAACAGGAGCAGTAGTTACGTTTTGGACAGAAGATCTTAAGAGGACTTTGAAAGAAAGAATAGTTTAGGGGGGTTAATAGTTCCTCATATAGAAGATCAGAAACTGCTTATGGAAGTGTCAATAGGTTGTCTCATGAAAAGCCAAGCTCTATTGAACTGAACTGAATTTTCAATTGTAATGTCGCCATGTGTCAGCTCAGTAAAGCGACAACATTATTCAGTGCTGTATCCACTGAATCATCAATTCTGTAACTCATTTTTTTCGAGTTACCGACAAAAATCGGTAACATTAAAAAGCTTATAATTTCGGTAATTAATGATATTATTCGGTAAGTTTGCGACCAATAAAAAGTACTCGAAAAGTTCTACCGATAGCAACAGCGACGTCAACTTTTATTTGAACTTTTCATTAACAATTTTGAGTTTTAATTTGACCGATTTTTGTCGGTAACCAAAAAATGCCCTAGGGAATCCCACTACAGGGGCCAACGAACTCGGTCGCTATAAGCCATACCGTTTATGATTTTTGGATTTTGTCGTCCTAGCCAATATGGCGTTTATAAGCGTATATATGTTTCCACAAAACCAGGGAGACTCCTCTCATATGAATAAGTTCATTCCGATTAATATCCGCTCAATGATATTGGGCCTATATTTTATAGCTGATTCCGAACGAACCCGTTGTAGAGAAGTATTACATGGCTAAGGTGATACATGATAACTCAAGAAGATCAAGCTATCCATAGGCAGTTAACGATCTCCTGTGCCTGTGGCATGGCTGCGTATGATTGGATCACTCAGGCTATCTGATACTGAAGTTTCAACAGCGGAGTTCTTCTTCACGTTTGATACATTTAATGGATTTCGGGTCGTTCGGAAGAATTCTATGGAATTTACTGATATTTTCTCTCGGAAGCATACCCGTCATTTACGCTCAGCCTTCTTTATAACTACATCTCCTATAAATTTTTTTATTTTTAAATAGTTTTCACCTTATCTCCATTCAAGGTGTGGATGGTAGTATGGTTACTATCGCATAACCCACCAAATAGATCACCTGCACTAAGATGAAACAAGTAAAAAGTCGTTAAGTTCGGCCGGGCCGAACTTTTTATACCCTCCACCATAAAATAGTCTTAATTAGGCTCCTTTCACAATTTTAGGTGGAACAACTTTTCGGCAATGGATAGACTCCTACTGCCTCCCACTATTGCTTAAATTACACTGTGAACACAAATGTTGGGGCAGAGATAATTCGTTTTGGAGATGAAAGCCCTTGGTGTGTGTATATTAAAAACCCCGAAGGACAGATGCGCCGTGAGTCGAACTTCCGCGTTATCGCGTGATTAAGTTTTTGCAAGAGACCCTGTAAGCCATCATGAATTAGCATTATATCTTTGTTTGTTGTTTTTGTAGAGCACTTAAGCAACAGTAAACAAAGATATAACGCTAATTCCTGATGGCCCTCAGGGTCTCCAACAAAAATTTCATCGCGCCATAACGCGGAAGTTTGACTCACGGCGGATCTGTTCTTCGGGGTTCATAACATATTCACCAAGGCCTTTCTTCCCCAAGAGGATTTTTCCGTGCCCCAGACTTTCAACTCCATTTTGTTGCACAGTGTTATCTAATCCAATCTAAAAAAATGTGTTCAGCTAGGTGAAAGGTACCACCTACCAAAGAGTCAACCTATCTTTAAATTTTTTGGCGGAAAAAGCTGTAGGGAACTTCACGAGTAAAATTGAGGGTAGTTTCATCAAAACAATGTGGACCCTCAAAAATGGACCCATGTTGACGAATTTTAGTGAAGAAATTTCGTGACCACTGAAATTCCCGAAAATCGGGATATACCAAAACATGGACCTGTATTGACGATTATATTTGAATAGACAAAATTGTAGCTAAAATTCTAAAAATACCGAAAATTGGGAGATACCGTTATATGGGGGCTATACCAAAACATGGACCTATGTTGACGATGTTTCGTTGGAGATGTTTTATGACCACTGAGAACTTCAAATGTCAAATTACAGCTATTTCGGTTAAAAACTGTAGCTAAAATTCTCAAAATACCGAAAATCGGGAGGTACCGTTATATGGAAGCTATACCAAAACATGGACCTATGTTGACGATGTTTGGTGGAGATGTTTCATGACCACTGAGAACCTCAAATGGCAAATTACAGCTAGTTCGGTTAAAAATTGTAGCTAAAATTCTAAAAATACCAAAAATCGGGAGGTACCGATATATGGGGCCTATACCAAAACATGGACCTATGTTGACGATGTTTGATGGAGATATTTCATGACCACTGAGAAGCTCAAATGTCAAATTACAGCTAGTTCGGTTAAAAATTGTAACTAAAATGCTCAAAATACCGAAAATCGGGAGGTACGGTTATAAGGGGGGCATACCAAAACATGGACCTATGTTGACGATGTTTGGTGGAGATGTTTCTTGACCACTGAGAACCTCAAATGTCAAATTGCAGATAGTTCGGTTAAAAATTGTGGCTAAAATTCTCAAAATACCGAAAATCGGGAGGTACCGTTATATGGGGGCTATACCAAAACATGGACCTATGTCCATATCCTTTGGGATATAAGTTTGTTGATCACTAGGAACCCTAAGTTTCAAATTATAGCTGATTCGGTCTGCAAATGTGGCCAAGAACGTCAAAATACCTCAAATCCGGAGGTACCGTTATATGGGGGCTATACCAAAGAGTGGAACGATATAGCCCAACTTCGAACTTGACCTGCCTATGGAAAAAAGACCCTCGGATGCAAAATTTCAGCACTCTATATCAATTATTGCGGACGCTAGAGTGATTACAACAGACGGACAGACAGACGGACAGACGGACAGACGGACATGGCTAGATCGTCTTAGAATTTTATCCTGATCAAGAATATATATACTTTATAGGGTCGCAAATGATTAGTTCGATGTGTTACAAACGGAATGACAAACTTAATATACCCTCCATACTATGGTGGAGGGTATAAAAACAAGTAAGAAAGGCGTTAGTTCTGCCGGGCCGAACTTTCTATACCCTCCACCACGAACTGCATTGAAGTGAATAGGAACAATTAGTTTAATTTCGTTTATGAAAGTACTAAACTCTTCTTTTTATTGCAGGAATAGTACATATACACCAACTGATAATACTCCCTTCAAAACATCGTTGTTCTTTCCAAAACATGGACCAATATTTAAAATTTTCCGAATTGAGCGAAATACATAAAATTGGGCAATACCGACTAGACCTAAACCTGGATATTCTGGATTTGGATAGTAAGCAGCATCGGGAGCACCGTTCTATGGAGGCTGTATAAAATGTTGACCTGTACCGATAAATTTCTGGAGGAAAGTTTCGTAACTCCAGCTAAGACAAAATACCAAATTTCAGTTATGCCCGTTGAAAAACGTGGCTAAAACTTTCAAAATACCGTAAATTGGGAGGGACCTTTCTATGGGGGCTATATAAAAACATGGAACAATAACGGAAAATTTCAGGTGGAAAGTTTTATACCCTCAACGAAGACTTAGTACAACTTGCATCCATTTCAGTGTTATAATGAGCCTAAAACCTTCAATATACCAAAAATTGGGATGTATCGTTCTATGGGAGGGTACATCAAAACGTGGTCATATACCGACAAATTTCTGAGGGCAACTTTTGTAGCCCAGAAAAAGACTAAATAACAAATTTCAGCCACTTCGGTGCAGTAATGAGGCTAAAACCTTCAAAATACCGAAAATCGGGTGGTACCGTTCTGTGGGGGCTATATGAAGACGAAGTTTTATACCCTCAACGAAGAGTAAGTACCAAATTTCAGCCATTTGGTCTTTTAATCAGGCTAAACCCTTCAAAATACCTAAAATTGGGATGTACCGTTTTATGGGGTGTACATCAAAACATGGAGCGATACCGATAAATTTCTGGTAGAGAGTTTTGTAGCCCAAAGGAGGACTAAATATTAAATTTCAGCCATTTTGGTAGGATAATATAGCTAAAATCTTCAAAATACCGAAAATCGGGAGATATCGTCCTATGGGGGCTATATCAAAACGTGGATCTATATAAACAATTTTTTGGTAGAAATGTTTCTTAGCCTCTGGAAACACAAATTTACAACCGATTTTGTGGTCAAATGGGAATAATACATTCAAGATATCTTAAAGTGACGCGTACTATATATAGGGCGTTACATGGGGGCTATACCAAACCGTGGACCTATATAAACAAACTTTGGTAGAAATGTTTTTTAGCCTCTGGAGACACAAAATACCAAATTAAAACCAATTCGGTGGTCAAGTGGGACAAATATCTTAAAAATCCTTAAAACGACGACGCGTCACGCGCCACTTTGTATGGGGGCTATACGAAACCGTGGACCTATATACCCCGCTTTCAATACCAAAAGTTCTACGTACATACGAAAGATTTTACCAGAATTTCATCCACCTACTTCAACCCGTTCGGACGCAAGAGTGTTTTCCACAGAGAGACAGACGGACGGACATGGCTATAGCTGATCAAGAATATATAGTATGGTGGAGGGTTTAAAAAACTTCAGATGTCCCGAGGGTAAAAATATTTTCAGCAGCAGGCCAAGGTGTAATTGCATTCACGAATCCTTAAGATGCCTATAGACACCCAATTAGTAGACTACCGTTCTCCGGACTGTGACAGACCGATTTCCATGTACTGTTCTGGAGGTTAGGGTTTCGTTTACGGAGTAATTTCAGAAAGCGTATAGGGCCCAAAGGTAGCGGAGGCGCCCAAACTGACAATACTCTTCCTTCACAGGTACAGTCGCTAGCGGACAGCAGATAAGCCAGACTCCGACGTTGCCAACGTGGGTATGCTTAATAAGTTCATTATCGCCCCCCGGTGCCACCGCAGTGCAATGGTATGCATACCCGCCTTGCACGCCGAAGGTCGTGGATTCGATCGGGGTGCACTCATTGATATGAGAGAAGTCTCCCTTGTCCCGTCTGGGATGTTTGTGGAACAATTATTATATATTATCGCCCAGAACATAATGTCTCTTAGGAGGCCTTCAATGAGAAGTCACCGACTACCAATAATACCCCCTCAGGATTAGTCATTGTTGTAGCAGCATGAAACCTACGTAGAAACATAGGTTTGATGCTGGGTTGACAGCCGCTGGCGAAAACCCTATGGTTTCGGGTGAATCCGGTACGAAAAAATCTGCTGGGATTGTAGGATAAGTTGTATCGATGATTGCGACTCGAAGATAATCTGGCCATGGCAGATAAAGTAGAGGGTTTGTGTAGACAACTATTCTCCGCATTGTGGCTGATCAATTTCCACATACTGGTCTGGAGTTTGGATTTTGTATACATAGGCCCCGATGACACCCAAGCTAACAATACTGCTCGGCAGCAATCACCCTTGCCAATAGTTGCCATGGCTCTCTACTGTGCTGAGAAAGAAGTTCAAGGATTTCTTGTTATCGCAGGAGTTAACCTTAACTTCGGCGCTGACAACGCCTCTCAGGCGATTTTCGATAAGAAGCCATCGACTGCTACGGATATCCACTCAAGATTAGCGCTATCGGTGACCATTACTAGAAAATCTTCGGGCTGTCAGGCATCTTGCGTATTGCCCTTGCCACCAGCGGCATGAAATTTGGAAGGAACGTTGTTGCTTTGGTCAGCTTGTAAGACTGCCATGACAGTGCTGGCTGCCAGAGAAAGTAGATAATTTGCAAAGGCCACAGTTGTGCGGACTGTGGCTCACCAATTTCCACAAGCTGGTCTGCATGTTGGGGGTTTCTGTTTTGCTGCAGAATCCAAAAGGGGGTGGTGTCAGCAGGGAATATTTTTCATAGAAACGTTCGCAAGTTGACATCCTTTCCAAAGATTTCCAAGGATGTCTACTGTGCTGACAAGAAAGTCCAAGGACTCCGTGATTCGCAGCAGGTTATCCGGTGGTGGCACCCAATACTCTTCTGCATGGAATATTTTTCATAGAAACGTTCGCAAGTTGACATCCTTTCCAAAGATTTCCAAGGATGTCTACTGTGCAGACATGTAAGTCCATGGACTCCTTGGTTCGCAGCAGGCTATCCGGAGATATCAACATGGGTTGCCTGAAAGGTTTTCCATAGCCAGAGTTTCCCAGCAGATCATCGGCTGTCATTGATTTTCCCTTAGGATAAGCTCTATTTATGACAGTCAGGTCATGTGGTGCCCTGCTTATTGCCCTTGTCACCGGGGAATGAAATCTGGAGGCTATTTTGTTATCTTTGTCAGCTTCTAGGTCTGCCTTGGCAGAGAAAGTATAGGGTTTGCATAGACCAACTTTCACGTGCTGACCAATTTTCACGTGCTTGTCTGAATGTTCGAATTTTCTTAACTGAGTAATGTGAGAATGCCTGTGGGATCAAAGGGGGGAAGGTCTAATCAATGCTGGCAATACTCTTCTGAAGGGAATTTTCTTCATAGAAAAAGTTTTAGCTGACACCCTTCCCAAGGTTGCCGAGGCTGCCTACTGTGCTGACCAGGACTTCGGCGCTACCAAAGTGTGTATCTTTGAGAAATTCATTATCACACGAGAACACAATGTCTCTCAGACGGTCTCCAATTAGCTGACATCGCCTGATTTCCCATTAGAATTAGTTCTATCGATGACTGCCACTACAAAATCGTCTGGCGGTATGGTGCCGTACTCTTTGCTTTGCCATCAATGAGATGATATCGGGAGGATAACTTTTTGCTTTCGTCGGCCTTGGAAGTGTTGGCTGGCTCAAAAAGTAGAGGATTAGCGTAAAAACCATTTCCGGGCTGTGACTGAGCTGATGCTGGTCTGGAGGTTGAGATTTTGTTTACAGAGTAATATAAGAATGAGTGCAGGATTCACAGGGGGAGGCTTCATCCATGCCTACAATACTATTCTGCAGGGAATTTCCTTTATTTGCGCAGTTGCTAACTAACACTCCCCCAATTGTCAACACGGTTGCCTGCTGTGCTGAAAAGAAAGTTCCAGGACTCCTTGATCTCGCAGCAGATAATCAAGAATCCGGCGCTACCAACGTGGATATGATTGGGAGGTGTTTTATCTTCCCAGAACACTGAGTTTCTCTAAAATTTAGCCTTGGCTTTGGTGGCTGGCAGAAAAATCAGAGGGTTTGGCGTCCTGAATAACAATGGTTATGGACTTTCGGATGTTGCTTCTCTGTGGAGCTAACCTTTTTCACTATGGTGGATGGAGCAGGAGGTACTGTTTTGTACGGTTTTACACACAGGTGCGCAGGATAACTCTCAAACGGATGAGCCGATTTGGTCCAAAATTTGGCTATCGTACTATTTTGTCCAAATTTAGTTTAAGTTCGAAGATGGGCCATATCGGTCTACTTATTCAGGTACCTCCCCCACAAAAGTTCGAAAATGTTCGGAAAATTTGTGCGTACGATAACTCTTGATGGGAGTGACAGATTTGGTCCATACTTTACACATCCTAATATATCTACCTGGAATAGGTCAGGTTTGAATATGGACTATTTTTGCCCACTCCGTCGGGTACCTCCCACACACATTTTTGAATAAATTCACTTTTAGACCTGCTCTCGGATCACTTTGATTTTTGTGCACGATAACTCTTAAAGATAGTAACCGATTTGGTCCATCATTTGCTCATCGTAATATTTCTACCAGACATAGATCATGTCCCAATATGGACTCTATCGGTCCACTCCTTCGGGTACCTGCCACACAAAAATTCGGAAAAGTGCAGGTTAGGACCTCCTCTCTAATCGTTTTGATTTTTCTTGCAACATGTTGCACTCGAGGCACCTATAACGACGGTACAAGTTTTTTTAAGTGGCAAATCCATGCTTCTTGAGAAAATGAGCTGGAAACTGTAAAAACCCCCTACGGCCGGCATGTGTGTGGCTAGTGCTCACGACAACTCCCGAACCGCATACTGCGTTTATCCAAACCTTGCACATCGTAATATTTCTTCGATTATTATATGCAATTCGAAGATGGTGCTTATAGGTCCACTCTTTCCGGTACCTCCGCCAAGTTCGAAAACATTCTTTAAAATGGTAAGCGCAATATCTCATAAACGAAGCAATCCGAACTTTGGATCTCGAAATATCTTGTCCAAATTTAGTTTAGGTTCAAAATGGGCTCTATCGGCCCATTCCCTAGGGTATCACCCACACAAATGGTAATAATTTTTGTTTAAGCGCGGTTAAGGGTCTGTGCGATAATCCTTTGGAAATTTACCGAAGGTACTCCTAGTAGTTTTTCGTGGGCAAGCCCATGTTTTCTGATATAATGGTTCTATCGAGAGGAATGACTCCCAAACTAAGACACGCTTCCAAAATATACTATGTCGGTCCATTCCTTTAGATACCTCCCCCGCAAAACTTTTGAGATCTTATCCTAATCCATATCTTTGTCGGCAAGTTCATACGCCCAAAATTCTGAAGATCCCCTTAATACATATTTTTTTGGGGAAAAAGGTGATTCAATTCACACATGCGGAGGGTATACCTCTGTCGGCAAAGCCTACTGATTCTTTTTTACTTGTGTATTGCGTCGTTTTGAAGTGGAGGTCCTAATTAAAAGGCCATACTTTTTTCGGGGAAAGTGCATACTTCGAGGGATAAGGGAGCAGAATATTCTGAAAAAACCTTTACCAAACCAAAATTTCGATTTTATTTGAAGAACTTTTAGGAAAAAATATTTTTTCGTGTAGCCCGTGTTGAATCTGTTATAGGTTGAGGTTTTTTACTGTCATATTCTAAGAGTATATTTCTGTTGACAAAGTGATTGGATTCGTACCTAACTATTGCACTGCATTATAGGATTTTAAGAGCATTAAATCAATTTCTGAGGTATGTGTGATTTAATATTCCCCGGGAAACCTCGTTGAAATAAGTCCTATTGCAATAAATCCTAACGAAATTTTTCATAAAATACAATGAAATTAAATTGGAATAAAAGCGCAACCTACACACTCACATGCTACACACAATACGCTTTTCTGTTCACATAAACTACGCCACAGCTTAGCGTGTACTTGCACTTGTTACTTTTTCCGAATGTAGTTAGGCCGTGCAAGCCTAATTCACCTTCCAGTTTTTTAATTCACATCCAAAAATAAACAAAAAGTAGAAAAGCCAATTGCAGCATAGACGACAGTCAGTGGAGAAGGAGAGATAAAAATGCCAACATTTCCCTAATTGCGCTGGCGTTCGATGCCGTCACAAACAAAAAATAGCAACAACAAAATCAACAAAGAAAAATGTTGAAAATCCAAATAATGCCGCTGCACCAATACCTACCACCAACAACAACAACACAAACAAACAACGAAATTCAAGTGAACTTTCTTTTTTCGTTGACTTTTGGCATTGCACAATGGGTTGGAGGAATGGAGGAATAAATAAAATATCTCTAATAAATACCAAATTGGCGAACCTCGGAGAACTTTAGGACATTCGTTCATTTTTAGGGAGTTGCAATTTTTATAAAAAAAAACTTGCTTTAATCGTTCGCCAAATAGTTTGGTAGAACCCCTAAGAATTTTCAAAAACTCAGCATTATCCCTCCTCAGCCTTATTAACAGCAACCTATCTAACAAATTCCAATGTTTTGGTTTCAGCGGCATCTAAGTGACACAGTCAATACGCAGCTCTTTTATATATCAATATAAGCTTTGTTCCTTTACTTTTTTAATGGTAAGAGTGGTAAAAGAGAAAAGTGTCAAAATTGCTCTCTCATGAACATTTTTACCAGAAAAGTAAAGGAGTTTTGCCACTTTTCAGGGTTAAGGAACGCTTTGCAGGTTAGAAATGGTAACCTCAGGTACGTAAAGGAACACAGCTATAGATAACAATCTTATGAATCGCCTTCTATAACCCACTGTGCATTCGCCTGCAACGTCGTATTATTTGTTTAGTTTTGTGTACTTTTTTCGCACTAAAGAAAATAATTTTCATTTTCAGACAACTCGCACGACTGTTTTTTCGTCTTCGCCTCGTCTTTTCAACTGATCAGGTTAGTTTTGCCTGGGCCTGTTTTCCATAACGGCAACAGCAAACAGAAGTTGGAAGTCTGCTGATGATGTATATTCCCCAGATATAGCCCCGGCATATAATGGTGGCTGTGACATTGTCACCAACAAAAAACTGCATTAAAAAGCAAAAAATAAATAAATAAAAACACCGCACAAAGACTAATAAGGTGCGAGGGAAAATTACCCATTTCTACCGAAGAAATGATAACGTCGACCAACAGCAGCACTGCAGCCAGCCACCAACAATCATCAGCGATGCAACTGCGACAAATGTCTGGCTCGGTAGAAAATTAAATAATTTCAAATATTTATTGTTGTGAATTGTCTGACGATGAGTCGTAGTTGTTTTTGTTTGGGAGTTTTTCATTCATGAAGGTAGTTGTGTTCGCTGTATGTTGGACCAGGCGTAAAAACATGCTGAAAATCAACAACAGCAATGAGAGAGTACGCCGCCGGTGAAAACGTTTGTTTGGCTAACAATTTATGGGATTACCAGACAACAACGGCAATAATTCGTTGTTATTGTAGTTTGATTTGAGATTTCATTAAATCAAGTTGAGACATCATTTGGGAGTAGAAATCCGAGCTACTTATGAAAATCATATATATCGATAAAGATTAATGTAGATTTCCGAAGGGGCGACTTCAAGCAGAAGATGGATATCTGTATGCCTATATCTATAGACCAAAACCCAAGAAAAAGTATAAAATAAATTTGAACTTGACGATTCTGACCTTGAATATGAAGTTTGATGGATTTATATGTTCACATGTTTATTATGATAAGAGCTACAACTTTTCCTCTAAGAATAAATCAAACTTCTTAACGTTTTGGAAGATATACGCCAGACAAAATGATCCCATTTGACTTCAGGGCCTTAAATCTTTGGGGACCCATAGCGGCTAATGCGATGGGGAAGAACTGCGATGTCAGAATAAGGGTATTTTTTCTGTGTAGCATAGTGTTATTATGTCAGGAAGCAGGGCCAACTTCACGAAAAAAATTATATAATTGATATCAGCAGCCGCTTTGCAGTGATGTCGAGGCAGTTCCTGCCTTCGTCCATCTACAACCCGGTTCCAAGCCAAAGTGGAGTTTGCCCTCACGAACTCCTTAGTATTCTTGTCCTAAGATATCTATGTCGATAGATAATGACCAGGATGGTCAGGAGGTTGCATTTAGTTTCTCTCTTCTATTAAGGATTTACTTCATATGAGAAACCGGTAGCTGAGACTCTTCCCAATGCTTGCCAAGGCAGTTGATAAGAAAGTCCAATGACCCTTTCTTCTCTCAACATTTTCAACGTTGGTATATTTGAGAGGTTCTCCATTGTCCGAAAACAAAATGTCTCTCAGACTGTCTTCGATGAGATGTTGCTGACTGCTACCGATATTCCCCTCATAGGCGCGGCGCTAACCAATGGTTGCCAAGACAGCCTGCTGTGCGGACAATGAAGTTCAAGGCATCCTAGTTCTCGCAGCTAATCCTCCCCTCAGGATTAGCTTGATCGGGGATTGCCACTCAATGATAGTCTGGCCGTGCGGCGCCATCATTGGAATGCGATCAAGTGGTTACCTTAATGCTTTGGTCAGCTTGTAGAGCTGGTCTGTCATGGCAGTGGTCAATTGCAGAGAAAATAGAAAATAGACCACCGTTCTCTTAGTTGTGGCTGAACAGAATGCAGGCTGGGTCAACAGAGGACGGTGAGGGATTCCTTCATAGGCACAATCGTTAGCCGACACCTTTCCCAATAGTTGCCAATGCTGCTGACAATGAAGTTCAGGGACTCATTATTCTCGCAGCAGATTACATTGACTCCAATATCCAATATCCTTGAGATTCCCACATAGTCAGAGGAGGACCGGGCCTCTGAAATGGTAATTGTTTTCTTCGCCACAGTCGCTACCTGACAGCATTCCCAAGAATTGACAAGACTGCCTACTGAACTAACAAGAACGTCCAAGGACTCTATGTTCTCTCAACAAATAACCGTGACTACGAAGGTTCCCCAATGCCTGAGGTCAAAATGTCTCTTTGAAGTTCTTCTATGAGAATCCATCTACTGCCATTAATTTCCCCTCACGATCAGCATTGTCAACGATTGCCACACGAATTGTCTTTGCCATCAATATGATGTGTGAGGTGTGAGCTGGTAGAAAAAGTAAAGTGTTTGCGTAACCTACCGTTCTCTCGGCTGTGGCTGACAAATTTCAGTGTGCTGGAGGTTAAAATTTTGTCGGCTGAGTAATGTCAGAATGCATGCAAGGTTCACAGAGGAAAGAGAGGTGGTCAATGTCCTACATAGGCACAATGTAAGCTGACGCCCTTCCCAATGGTAGAGCCAAGACTGCTGACAATGAAGTTCAAGGACTCCTTATTCTCGCAGCAGATTACATGGGTATGCTTGAGAGGTTCTTCATTGTTCCAAAACGAAATGTATCTTGGACGGCCTTCCAACAGCATCCATCGACTGATTTCCTCTCAATATTAGTTCTATCGATGACTGTCACTCGAAAATCGTCTGTCCGTGCGGTACTCTGTATTTTGACTTTGCCATCTGTGCGATGAAATCTGAGGGGTACCTTATGGCTTTGGTCAGCTTTTAGTGGCTGGTAGAGGAAGTAAAGGGTTTGGGTAGGCCACCGTGCCCCGGACTGTGGCAGACCAATTTCCATGGAGATTGAAGTTTTGTCTATTGAATAATGACAGGGTTCACAGACTGGGGTGGTACCCAAGCTGACATGGTTGACAACACTGCCTACTGAGTTGGCAAGAAAGTTCAAGGACTCTTTTTTCCCTTAACAAATAACCGTGACTGCGAACGTGATATGTTAGAGAGGTTCTCCATTGTTGACTGAGTAATGTCAGAATGCATGCAAGGTTCATAGAGGACAGTGAGGTGGGGAAATTCCTTCATAGGTACAATGGCTAGATGAAGCCCTTCCCAATGGTTGCTGCTGACAATGAAGTCCAAGAACTCCGTATTTTCGCCGCCGATTACATTGACTCCGGCTCAGACAACGTGGGTATCCTTGAGAGGTTCTCCATCGTCGCAAAACGAAACGTCTCCTAGAAGGCTTTCTAACAACATTCATCGAATGATTTTCCCTCAATCTTTGTTCTATCGATGCCTTTGTTTTGACCTTGTCCCTGTTGGATGAAATCTGTAGGATACCTTATTGTTTTTGTCAGCTTGTTGTGTTGTGAGAGTATTTGATATGTTGTATGTTAGCTTTTCTGCTTAAACTGGCTATGGATCTATCTCCAATTCTAGGAATGTAGCTGTTTCGAAGGGATGTAGATCTACTGAAGTTAGTTGAGTTTTTTTTGGCAGGGCAGTTGAAAAGTTGCAGTGTGTCATGCGGGTCTGTATCGGAAAATTTTTTTGCACGGTATCATCCAATATTGCCCTTTGGGAATTTAGACGACTGCACCATTCTGAGCGTCGTTGAACCAAAACTGCTCTGGTTTGTCGTGGCTGCTGAAGCTCCTCAGTGGCGATAGATGTGGGATGTTTATGGCATCTGCTCTTGTATCGTTGGACCTCTCTTTCTGTAGATGAAGATGCCTTCTGACCTGCCTGGGTGGGGGGTTCAACCCACTGTTTATGGATATTCAACAAACTATCCGTTGAATATCCATAAACAGTGTGTAGTGTCTGACAGTATCGAAGGCTTTTGATAAGTCTAGCGCCACCATTACTTTTCTTCTGGTTGAGTCCTTGACTAATATGTGTGGAAATGTCGTTGCTTTGTCAAGCAATTTCTGACGCTGGGGTGGAGTAAAGCCTCGAAGGTCTTTCCTACGGTCGACAAATGCGAAATCGGTCTGTACAATTCATTTTTGCTGGTTTCTATAGCTGATTGGGTGCCACCGTGATGCAATGGTATGCACACCCGCTTTGACGCTGAAGTTCGTTGGTTCGATTCCCCGGCCAGTCAACATCAACATTTTCAACGGTGGCAAAATACCCCTCAGTAATGTTGGCGACACTTCCCGAGTATTTCAGCCATGTACAACTTCTCTACAAAGTGGTGTCTTAAGACACGCCGTTCGGACTCGGCGATAAATAGTATGTCCCATATCATTGATCTAATATGAATCAGGGTGCACTCATTGATATGAGAGAAGTCTCCCTTGTTCCGTATGGGACGTTTGTGAAACAATTATTATTATTATATAGCGGGACTACCCTCTACATTTTACAGACCTTGGGAGCGATGTGGGTGGCTAGCGACAGGTTGAGAACTGGTTGTGGTGGTTCCTCCAACTAGCTTTCCCATGATTAATGAAAGTTGGGCGTTCAGGGGTGAAGAAATCTCATGATCTGCCGACGGAGACTAATTATGGGGACATGGTCTAACCTTGCAATATAGTTATGATATTGTTTACTTAATGAGGGGAGTCCTTAATAATTATGAAGGACTTGGGCGTCAATTTCTTTCACCCTAAATGCGCACGACAATTTACAACGGAGTTCGAAAACAGGCATTTCCAGTTGTGAGCAGCTTTTTCGGATATCCCGAGTGGCAATTTCATCTCGATTTTAAAAACGTTTGTACACTTCGAGTCATCAAGACTTAAATTTTTGAAAAGAAATGCGAATATCCTTGAGGGGCCGCCATATTCTACAGTGGTAAATATTCTCTAAAATGTATGGGAATGACTTATGCGTAAAATATACTACTAAAGGAGACAGTACGCTTCCAAAACTAAACTTGTTGAAAGTACTTCGTTTTCAATATAGAGTGAATATGCATCGATATTCTAATAAATTTTGCTGAATTCTCAAGTTTTAAAGTTGGGTTCTATTCAAATGAGCCAAATTTTGTACTTAAATTTTTGACTTTATTTTGTTTTCCTTGTATAATTCTTATATAAATTGGATTTGAATGCAACTGAGTGACTAAGTTTACTCCAAACACGTGAAGCAAAATATAATAAAACTTAAAAACTTAATATTTTGTATAATTCGGAGAAAATGGAGATTGAAAAAAAATTTTTAAGGGGGGTCCTATTCAAGTGAGCGGCAGTGTATGTACGGGTCATTAGAGCCATTCTTTAGCGAGATAGGACTACATCGAACAGAGTGGTGCAATAGGAAAGCCAATTCTACACCTCCACATCTGGTGCTATCCTTCTTCTGTACGTTGTAACCATGGCAACGCTATAAGCTGCAGTTGTTGTTGAAGTTGGTTTCCGGCACCTACAATGATATTCTTCCGACTCATGAAATTCATTATTTCCTCGATTGAACCTAGGGGTCCTTAGACCAATTAAATTGCTAAAAGGATGCATTTGAAGCAACAACGGCTGGTGTTAGGTTCTGCGTGCCATTGTCGGTCCATTGTCAAACCGAGAAAGATTTTAAATTTACCAAGAGATTTTGTTTGTAACCTTTCATTTCTCTTACGGACTGTCGGATTTTTTCGCGCATGGACGCTGTTTAGGATTTATTATCGTCCATTTTTAGATCCTAAAGCGATCTAAAAATAATGTATTGAAAAGTGTGGGCGTAGTCAACAGTTTTCAAGATAAAACATATTTAAAGAAGTGGGCGTGGTCCGGTATTTTGGCTCCAAATATGTACCTAGGGTACACACAACCCCATTGTCTTCCAAAATGTATGCTGGAACTGATATAATCATAATATAACAACGGTAAACATTGAGCTTTAGCTGCAAATTCGATGGAAATCTATTCGGTAGTATTGGAGATATAACATTAAAACAAGTAAAAAAGTATCAGTCGGCTTTGCCGACAGAGATATACCCTCAGCCTGTGTATATTGAAAAAAAAAAATTCCCAAAATACGTATGTATTTAGGGGGTTTTAAAAATTTTGGGCGTTTGAACCGACAAAAATGTTGATTAGGATTAAAGATCAAAACTTTTGCGGAGGATATACTAAAAGGAATGTATAGACATTGACCGTTATGGAAGTGGATCTCCAGCCACAACATATGGTGCCATAGGGGGTTTTTACACTCTTCGGGCTGTTTGCTCAAGAAGTATGGACTTGCCCCTAAAAAAACTTTTACCATCGTAATTGAGGCAGCGAATGCAAGTTGTCTCAACAAAAATCAAAGTGATCCGATATCAGGTCTTAAAGTGAGCTTATCCGAAATTTTGTGTGGGAGGTTCCGGATGGAGTGGACAAATATAGTCCATATTTGAGCCTGATCTATATCTGGTAGATATATTAGGATGTGTAGAGTATAGACCAATTCGGCCACTCCCTTCAAGAGCTACCGTACGAACAATTTTTCCGAACATTTTTGAACTTTTTTGGGGGAGGTACCTGAAAGAGTGGACCGATATGGCTTATCTTCAAACTTAAACTATGTTTGGACAAAATATTACTAAGGCCAAATTTTGGACCGAATCGGCAGATCCGTTCGAGAGTTATCTTGCGCTCCAACCACCTCACACGGTGTCATAGGAGTTTTTTTTGCAACTTTCAGGCTATTCTCTCGGGAAGTATGGACTTGCCCCTGATGAAACTTGTACCGTCGTATGGAGGGCAGTGAATACAAGTTGCTAAAACAAAAATCAAAGCGATTCGAGAGCTGGCCCTAAGCTGAACTTTTCCGAAATTTTGTGTGGGAGGTACCCGAAGGAGTGGACCGATTGAGTCCATATTGAAACCTTATTTAAGTCTGGTACACATTTCACGATGGGCAAAGTATGGACCAAATCGGTTACTCCCTTCAAGAGTTATCGTGCGCACAAATTTTCCGAACATTTTCGAACTTTTGTGGGGGAGGTACCGGAAGGAGTGGACCGATATAGCCCATCTTCGAACTTAAACTAAGTTTGCGAAATTTGAACCGAATCGGTTTATCCGTTCGAGAGTTATCGTGCGCTCCAGCCAGCCAGACAGACAGACAGACGGACATTGCTCAATCGACTCCAAATTGTCTAAAACACATTTCGTCCAAACATACTTGGGGTCTAAAATCATTATTTCGATGAGGCACATTTTGCCCGTATGAAAGTGTATATACCCTTCGTAGCCTAAAGGCTGAGGGTATAAAAAACAGCCTTGGTCGGGTCTTTAGGCCCCAAAGAAGTACTACATTGTAGATTAATCCGTAAATTTTTAAACCGACACATGCATAATTTGTGCAAATATAGATTTTTTTTTAAATATCGCATAGGGGTTAGGTCTGAGACACAACCACAATTGTCTCGCAAATTAATTTCCAAACCGATACATTTTAAATATAGCATTTTTAAAAAATAGGATACAGGGAAGTGTCCCGCCCACTCCGAAATTCAAGAAAATTTGTAGCCCGTTTTAACCGAGCGCCATCCCTGTACATTCACTGACAATTTCAGAAAAATCGGTACAGTAGTTTTTGTAGAAAAGATAAAAATTGAAAAAAGTGGGCGTGGTCAAATTTTCTTTGCATAAAAACCTAAGTCGGTTATGTCGAACATTTTACAAAAAGAATTACCAACGAACGATATTTGATTTTTATACCCTCCACCATAGTATGGAGGGTATATTAAGTTTGTTTTTCCGATTGTAACGCATTGAAATACTCATTTGCGACCCTATAAAATATATATATTCTTGATCAGGGTAAAATTCTAAGTCGATCTGAGCACGTCCGTCCGTCCGTCCGTCCGTCCGTCTGTGGTAATCACTCTAGCATCCACAAAAATGGAGATAGGACGCTGAAATTTTGGGAAAATGCGTCTTTTGTTTGCAGGCAGGTCAAGTTAGATGATGGGCTATATCGGTCCACGTTTTGGTATAGCCCCCATATAACGGTACCCCCCGATTTACGGTATTTTGACGTTTTCAGCTACATTTTCAGACCGATTTGGCTATAATTTGACATTTAGGGTTCTTAAGTGTCAACAAAGATATATAACAAAAATTGTGGACATAGGTCCACGTTTTGGTATAGCCCCCATATAACGGTACCCCCCCGATTTGCGGTATTTTGACGTTTTTAGCTACATTTTTAGACCGATTTAGCTATAATTTGACATTTAGGGTTCTTAAGTATCAATAAACTTATATAACAAAAGTTGTGGACATAGGTCCACGTTTTGGTATAGCCCCCATATAACGGTACCCCCCGATATACGGTATTTTGACGTTTTTAGCTACATTATAAGACCGATGTAGCTATAATTTGACATTTAGGGTTCTTAAGTGTTAATAAACTTATATATTATAAGTTGTGGACATAGGTCCACGTTTTGGTATAGCCCCCATATAACGGTACCCCCCCTATTTGGGGTATTTTGACGTTTTTAGCTACATTTTCAGACCGATGTAGCTATAATTTGACATTCAGGGTTCTTAAAAGTCAATAAACTTATATAACAAAAGTTGTGGACATAGGTCCACCTATTGGTATAGCCCCCATATAACGGTACCCCCCGATTTACGGTATTTTGACGGGTTTAGCTACATTTTCAGACCGATTTAGCTATAATTTGACATTTAGGGTTCTTAAGTATCAATAAACTTATATAACAAAAGTTGTGGACATAGGTCCACGTTTTGGTATAGCCCCCATATAACGGTACCCCCCGATTTACGGTATTTTGACGTTTTTAGCTACATTTTCAGACCGATGAAGCTATAATTTGACATTTGAAGTTCAAAATGTCAATAAACTTATGTGACAAAACTTGTGGACATAGGTCCACGTTTTGGTATAGCCCCCATATAACGGTACCCCCGATTTACGGTATTTTGACGTTTTTAGCTACATTTTCAGACCGATATAGCTATAATTTGACATTTAGGGTTCTTAAGTGTAACTAAACTTATATAACAAAAGTTGTGGACCTAGGTCCAAGTTTTGGTATAGCCCCCACACCTCTCCACTAAAAATTGTCAAGAAAGCCCCCATATAACGGTACCTCCCGACTTTCAGTAATTTGATGATTTTAGCTACAATATTAAACCGAACAAGCAGTAATTTGACATTTGAAGTTCTTAGTGGTCACAACACCTCTCCATCAAAAATTGTCAACATAGGTCCATGTTCGGATATAGCTCCCATGTAACGGTACCTCCCAATTTTCAGTAATTTGGCAATTTTAGCTACAATTTTTAACAGAACTAACTGTAATTTGACATTTGAAGGTTGTAGTGGTCACCACACATCTGCATCAACAATTTTCAACATAGCCCCAATATAACGATACTTCCCAATTTTCGGTACTTTGAGGATTTTAATTAAAATGTTTAACCGAACGTAGGTCCATGTTTTTGTATAGCCCCAAAACAAACCTCCCGATTTTCCGTACCTTAGCTTTATTTTTTTGACGAACTTTCTGTAATTTGAAATTTAAAAGTCAACAAAAATTCTGCAACAAAAATTGTTCATTTAAGTTCATATTTTCGTATAGCCCAGATACTTCCGAACTAGCTGTTAATGACATTTGAAGTTCCCAAGTTATGTACCGATTTTCGATATTTTGAGGATTCTAGCTAAATTTTTTAACCGAATTAGGAGTTATTTGACATTAAAGGCTCCCATCAAAAACTGTCAACATAGGCCCATGTTTTATTATAACCCCTATATAGCAGTACCTCCCAATTTCTAGCCCACCAAAAATTGTCAACAGTTAGATATAGGCACCATAAAAAAGGCATCCCGAATGAAGCATTTTATGTACATTATCTGACATTTTAAATTTAAAGTTCGGGACAGGAATGAATATTTTATGGTGGAGGGTATGAAAAGTTCGGCCCGGCCGAACTTAATGCTTTTTTACTTGTTATTTATAAAGATTGTAATCAGAATGACAAGGAACCTTTAATGATTTGAAAAGAATGCTCCAACAGCCCTCAAACTGAACTCTGCGGAACTTTTAAGCTTTTGCTAGGAAGGTACCGGAAGATAATGTCCGATACCGTACTTCTTGGGACTTAATGTTTATTTGGAAGCTATTTTACATGCTGTAACCGTTGGACCAACCCCGACAGCCATTTTAGTTGGTCACCCACATATGTTTTGAGGAAATCATGAAATCATAACTATCCCGTCCCTATACCAAGTTCCAAGATGGACTAACCCATTCCTTCAGGTATTTTCTCCACAGAAGCTTAACAGTCAGATCGTGTTGAATTTCTAATATCAAATGGGCCTTGGCAAGCCTAGAAGATAGAGATATGGGTCTAGAAATATCCCAATATTTAGGGTCACTCTTACCTATACCATTCTCACAAAACTACAGTTAGGTCTCATTTATAAACCTATAATTTTATTCTCCCTACTTTCTTTGCTTTTAACAACCCGCGCCTTTACGCATAAGAGCGATAGAAACCTTGATTGGGTTACTAACTTATCCCTAGAGAACACTTCCTTATAGTATCAAAGTTCTGTAGTAGGCCCCCTAACTGAGTAGTAGGTCACCGAATGATCCTGGAGTTCCAAAATTCCAGTCCAAGTGGAGTTATTGTAATAAATGAAGGATTGCGGATTTTGTTGGTGTAAGCTTAATAGTTTGATCTACCATTGATATAGTTATGATATTGGCGCCTAAAAGTATGCATCACACATCCATTTCAACATCTCCTTACGTTCATAAAAATCGTGTTATTCTAATATATCCAGCAATAGATTCTCCTTGCAGCAAATTCATTGCTACAACACTGAAAGTCAGCTAAAACTCTCGAGTGGCTACAACACCAACATTTCTGCTATGGAAACAGGCAGTGGTGGAGGAGTTGTTTAAGATGATGGTGATGGCGGTGTCGTCCATGGCTCTGATGTTCATCATAATGACGATGTTATACAATTCTGATCACTGTGTTATTCAAACCGCTGTTGGTTGCCATAGGCATCGGTTCTTGTTTGATTCTGTCATCGCTCTATTGTTGTTGTTCTTGGTATTGTAGCTGCCGGTCAGACTATTGTCTATCGTTGATTTTTTATAGCTGTTTACTTTGCCTTGTCATAGTTATAAACTTGTTTAATTGCTGGCTACTCCAACACCACAACTGCTGCTTCTGGCGCATTAATGCTGGTGGTGGCAAGTTGTTGTCGTTGGTATTACAATTTTTGTTATTGTTTTTGTTGGGTTTCTACTTAGCTTCTAATAATGCTTTGTGATGGCACGCGCCTTTTATAACCCCTTCTTCCAGGTGTCTTCTCTTCTTGCCAGTTACCTCCTTCCTTCTATTCTATTCATTCGTAAGATTTCTTAATTGATTGGCTTGTCGTTGTCCATTTTTATTCGTTGCTCTTTGAAAAGTTCTTTGTGGCCATCTGTTGCAGATATCTTAGCCGTTCCATATCTCACTTTTAGATAACTTATATAATTTGTTAACAGAATAGTAATTAAGTAATGATGCTGTAGATAACATTGTTCTTTAGATTTAAATCAGAGCATGGAATGAGGAGAACGAGAGCGCAAGCATAATCAGAAGATTAGAAAGTAATCAAATGTTAGCATTAGTTTCGTGAGTTATTTAATCGTTTGATACAATTTTTATTCAGCCTGGTTGAATACGGTTTTCGTTTAGGAAAACTTCTATTCAGCATGGCTGAACAGAGGTTTCTATTGGGAAACTTTTATTCAGCCTGGCTGAATAGGGGTTTCGTTTAGGAAAACTTCTATTCAGCCTTGCTGAATAGGGTTTCCTTCAGGATAACCTCTATTTCGCTTGGCTGAATAGGGTTTCTTTAGGATAACCTCTATTTAGAGTGGCTGAATAGGGTTTCCTTTAGGATAACCTCTATTTAGCCTGGCTGAATAGACCTGGTTGAATAGGTTTTCCTTTAGGAAAACCTCTTTTCCTTTAGGAAAACCTTAGCCTGGCTGAATAGGATCTTCCTTTAGGAAAACTTCTATTCTATTCAGTTTCCTTTAGGAAAACCTCCTGGCTGAATAGGGTTTCCGTTAGGATAATCTTCTATTCAGCCTGGCTATATAAGGTTTTCTGTTTATTATCTATTCCGCCTGGCTGAATAGGGGTTTCGTTTAGGAAAACTTCTATTCAGCCTGGCTGAATAGGACTTTCGTTTAGGAAAACTTCTATTCAGCCTGGCTGAATAGGACTTTCGTTTAAGAAAACTTCTATTCAGCCTGGCTGAATAGGGTTTTCGTTTAAGAAAACTTCTATTTAGCCTGGCTGAATAGGGTTTTCGTTTAGGAAAACTTCGATTCAGCCTTGCTGAATAGGGTTTTCGTTTATGAAAACTTCTATTCAGCCTGGTTTCCGTTAGGATAACCTTCTATTCAGTCTGTCTGAATATGGTTTCCTTTAGGATAACCTTCTATTCAGCCTGGCTGAACAGGGTTTCCTTAAGGATAACCTCTATTTAGCCTGGCTGAATAGGGTTTCCTTTAGGATAACCTCTATTTAGCCTGGCTGAATAGGGTTTCCTTTAATATAACCTCTATTTAGCCTGGCTGAATAGGGTTTCCTTTAGGATAACCTCTATTCAGCGTGGCTGAATAGGGTTTCCTTTAATATAACCTCTATTTATCCTGGCTGAATAAGGTTTCCTTTAGGATAAACTCTATTTAGCGTGGCTGAATAGGGTTTCCTTTAATATAACCTCTATTAAGCCTGGCTGAATAGGGGTTCCTTTAGGATAACCTATATTTAGCGTGGCTGAATAGGGTTTCCTTTAGGATAACCTCTATTTAGCGTGGCTGAATAGGGTTTCCTTTTATATAACCTCTATTTAGCGTGGCTGAATAGGGGTTCCTTTAGGATAACCTATATTTAGCGTGGCTGAATAGGGTTTCCTTTAGGATAACCTCTATTTAGCGTGGCTGAATAGGGTTTCCTTTAATATAACCTCTATTTAGCCTGGCTGAATAGGGTTTCCTTTAATATAACCTCTATTTAGCCTGGCTGAATAGGGGTTCCTTTAGGATAACCTATATTTAGCGTGGCTGTATAGGGTTTCCTTTAGCATAACCTCTATTTAGCCTGGCTGAATAGGGTTTCCTTTAGGATAACCTCTATTTAGCGTGGCTGTATAGGGTTTCCTTTAATATAATGCTATTTAGCCTGGCTGAATAGGGTTTCCTTTAATATAACCTCTATTTAGCCTGGCTGAATAGGGGTTCCTTTAGGATAACCTATATTTAGCGTGGCTGTATAGGGTTTCCTTTAGCATAACCTCTATTTAGCCTGGCTGAATAGGGTTTTCTTTAATATAACCTCTATTTAGCCTGGCTGAATAGGGGTTCCTTTAGGATAACCTATATTTAGCGTGGCTGAATAGGGTTTCCTTTAGGATAACCTCTATTCAGCGTGGCTGAATAGGGCTTCCTTTAATATAACCTCTATTCAGCGTGGCTGAATAGGGTTTCCTTTAATATAACCTCTATTTAGCCTGGCCGAATAGGGGTTCCTTTAGGATAACCTATATTTAGCGTGGCTGAATAGGGTTTCCTTTAATATAACCTCTATTTAGCCTGGCTGAATAGGGGTTCCTTTAGGATAACCTATATTTAGCGTGGCTGAATAGGGTTTCCTTTAGGATAACCTCTATTTAGCGTGGCTGAATAGGGTTTCCTTTAATATAACCTCTATTTAGCCTGGCTGAATAGGGGTGCCTTTAGGATAACCTATATTTAGCGTGGCTGAATAGGGTTTCCTTTAGGATAACCTCTATTTAGCGTGGCTGAATAGGGTTTCCTTTTATATAACCTCTATTTAGCGTGGCTGAATAGGGGTTCCTTTAGGATAACCTATATTTAGCGTGGCTGAATAGGGTTTCCTTTAGGATAACCTCTATTTAGCGTGGCTGAATAGGGTTTCCTTTAATATAACCTCTATTTAGCCTGGCTGAATAGGGGTTCCTTTAGGATAACCTATATTTAGCGTGGCTGAATAGGGTTTCCTTTAGGATAACCTCTATTCAGCGTGGCTGAATAGGGTTTCCTTTAATATAACCTCTATTTATCCTGGCTGAATAAGGTTTCCTTTAGGATAAACTCTATTTAGCGTGGCTGAATAGGGTTTCCTTTAATATAACCTCTATTAAGCCTGGCTGAATAGGGGTTCCTTTAGGATAACCTATATTTAGCGTGGCTGAATAGGGTTTCCTTTAGGATAACCTCTATTTAGCGTGGCTGAATAAAGTTTCCTTTAGGATAACCTCTATTTAGCCTGGCTAAATAGGGGTTCCTTTAGGAAAACCTCTTTTCCTTTAGGAAAACCTTAGCCTGGCTGAATACAGTTTTCTGTTTAGGAAAACTTCTATTCAGCCTGGCTGAATAGAGTTTTCTGTTTAGGAAAACTTCTGTTTAGGAAACTGGCTGAATAGAGTTTTCTGGTTAGGAACTTCTATTCAGCCGACTAAAAACGTCATACTTTCCGTTAAAAAAAAACTTCTAACATCACAGTATCTTCCAATACAATTAATACCTATGAATGCTCTCCTTAATCATGAACAAGACAATGTTGCCTATCAGCTGGAAATCGACAATAATATTTTTACTCCCCCTCTCCTTTGTTCCCCCGCAATCATTCATGTGGTATCAGCTGCTGCTTAAGAATGGTAAATGTTTATCTCAAGCTAATGCGACGTTTTTCACAGTTACTGACATAGCTTTCCAATTTTGTTGTTGTTATTTTTTGCTGTTACGGAAAATTTAAGTCTCGAGAATGGTGGTGGTCTATTCGTGCTGTTTATGATGAAAGGAAAGACGAACATACAGCAAAAAAGATTCTTGCCATTATTAATATGAGGTAATTGTAACAGTCAACTGGATGGCTGGCTGGATGCTTTGCTGGTTGTTCGGATGCTAGAATGGATTGAAGAAATTCTTTGGCAGATTTTGCGTTTATGGCCATAAGAATTAAATAATGAAAGTAGTGCCATTTGGTGGGAGGTATTCAAGTGGCGAACCAATGAATAAGCGTATGAACGAGCGAGCGTGCGTGCCTCTGTGTCTGTCTGGCATTGTTCCACACAAAACGGGTAAAAAAATACTTGACATTACGTTATGTTTTTACAGCGTTTTTCTTTGCGTTTTAGGGGGTTTTCAACGTTAATTGTTAACTTGTTTTTGTTGCTAATGCCGATGCTGATGTGTTTTGTTGCTGTTGTTCGATGGCTGGCTGAATGGCTGCTTCGTGGTTGGTTGACTGGCGGTTGCCTTGCTATTGGCAACTGTATTATTTAATTAATGGCTTTTCTTCAACTGACATAACAGTAGAGCGAAGTGCAATAATAAACGTCTAGAATTTTGTGATATCATCTAAAGCTAATAGATGTAGGCAATCCAACGACAGACATACAGACCGAAAGACAGACAGCTAAAGAGTCTTTCAGTTACTCAAATAAACAGAAAAAAAGAAAGAAATTTCTTCTTAAATCACTGAACCGAGTTTACCGTCAAAGAAATGTGTTAGTACTACCTACACACATACTTACACATGGACGTACATACATATATGTATGTGTGTTATTGTTTTGGCCACATAATAAAGGAGTTCATATGGAAATACCCCCTTTGGGCTTGGTCATTAAGACAATTTAATGGAGCCTATAAAACTGGATAATGAAAAATTCATTTTAATTATAGACATCATCATCCTCATCAGCAGCAGCAGCTGGTAGCGAGCGGACAACTGTTTTAGGCCTTAAACTGCCAAATACAGTAGCCAAGTAATTGAAATCGCAGAACAAGTGCAGCTGCTGTTAAATTGTTAGAAAAAAAAGGAAATGGCCTATAAATACACAAACACTCACACTCGCAGTTTGAGTTCCGTTACATATTGACCTTTAAAGCCAAAAGCAACAGGTGAAGAAGGGAAGCAAAAATAAAAAATAATTTATAAAATAGTTCAATTTAGGTTAAATATACAAATAACGCTGGTCACTCAAATACAGAAAAGAATCAGTCAGTTTCGTCGACACCTAAACAGGAGTGAAAAGAAGTTTTGAAAGTTTTCGCTTGGGCAGGGTTTTTGGATGATTCGGGCCATTATCTACAGAAGTATGAATAATAAAATTATAGCGTTTGTAATAGTGAGTTTCATAATCTATTGGCGACGACGAAGACTCTAGAGTTGGGCAATTTAGTTCCTGGAGCGGATCGATCTTTCTAGTTCCTTTTCCCAAAAGGAACTAGTTCCTTTATATTGTTCCAAATAGTTCTGAGAGTGATAAAGTTCATTGAATCTTTCCCTTTTATCGTTCTTTCTATTTCCTATTTCGTTCCAAATAGTTCCCAGACCGATATAGTTCAATGAATCTTTCTCTTTCGTCGTTCTTTTTATTTCCTTCGTTCCAAATACTTCCGAGAGTGAAGTAGTTGAACGAATCTCTATTTTTCATCTTTTGGTGGATGAATTGACATAAAAATAAATAAATTGAAGCGATGTACCGAGGTGAGATTTACGTTTATTTAACAATGTGGCCGCGTCCGAATGATTAAGGAAACGAACGTCAAAGATCGAAGTGAGAGTGGAATTAAATGAAGAAATTTAATTATACAAATGAAAGGAATTATATGCACGGCTGGAACTATATGAACTAAAGGAACTATATAAATGCAAGAGTCGGATATAGTTCCAATAGTTCATTGTCCGGAATAGTTCCTTGGAACTAGTTCGTTTCGGAACTACCCAACTCTAGAAGACTCACTGCAATAAACCAAATATCCCAATCGCTTTTCTACCTCAGAAAGTTCAGGCCTGAACAATTCCTGAAATTTACCCATTCATAGCATCCGTTGCATGTCACCGACAGCGACACGACAACGACAAAATATAAAATATACACTCCCGCTCATCTGAATAGGTTTGACATTTTTTCTATGTATATGTTAAGGTCTCTTCAGCTGTGTTTGAATTGGAGGTCCATACTATATAGTTTTTGAGAGTCCTATACTATGCCAACATTCACAAGAAACGTTATAAAACGTAATTAAATTTATTCAATAGTTTTCAGACCAGTAGAGGTGTTGCTTACCAGCTGGTGTGCGTTTGAGAAGTGATTTATTACAAAGAGAATGAGCACTGGTTAAGCATCGATATTAACATACTTTCGTTCAAGAGAACACTTGATTTGGACAAAAGTAACCAGAGACGAGAGTAATGATAACTTAAAACTAAAAGCATATTTACATTAGCAAGTTCAGAAAGTAATTTTAGATACAAAGAATATATTTAAATTTACAAAAGTTTATATTAAACTAAATGAATTTTAAAGTTTTTTAAACGTAGTTTAAACAAATAGAAACATTTTTGTACGTTTGTTTGTAATTTATGGACTCGAAATAGCCTATATTAATTTTTGAAATTCCGCGTCGATCTAGAGATATAGCCTTAGGATCGGAGGTACATCCAAAAAATGTAGATTTTGTATGCCGATATTTAACGAACGGTTACAGATACGGTCTCCAAATTTGCAATAAGTAACGGAATTTGGACTAGAACAAAATTAAAAACTGTGAAATAAAAAGAAGAATTTTGAATTTTTATGTTTTTTTTTGTCATTGCTACCAGATCAACAATTTTTTCGTTCATTTACTTTTCTGGTTTAACTGTTCAGTAGATAGCAATTTTGAACAATTTTGACAGTTTTCTCTTTTACCACTTTTACCAATAAAAAAAGTAAAGGAAAATCCAAAAAAAAATCAGACAATTTGGAGTTGATTTAGCCATGTCCGTCCGTCTGTATGTCTGTCTGTCTGGTGCGCACGATAACTCTCGAACGGATGAACCGATTCGGTTCAAATTTTGGCTTTCGTAATATTTTGTCCAAACTTAGTTTAAGTTCGAAGGTAAGCTATATCGGTCCACTCCTTCCGGTACCTCCCCAACAAAAGTTCGAAAATGTTCGGAAAATTTGTGCACACGATAACTCTTGAAGGGAGTAACCGATTTGGTCCATACTCTGCCCATCGTAAAATGTGTACCAGGACTTAAAAGGTTTCACTATGGACTTAATCGATCCACTCCTTCGGGTACCTCCCACACAAAATTTCGGAAAAGTTCAGTTTAGGGCCTGCACTCGAATCCCTTTGATTTTTGTTGTAGCAACTTATATTCACTGCCCCCCATACGACGGTACAAGTTTCATCAGGGGCACGTCCATACTTCCTGAGAAAATAGCCTGAAAGGTGCAAAAAATCCCTGTGACACCGTGTGTAGTGGTTGGAGCGCAAGATAACTCTTCAATAGATCTGCCGATTCGGTCCAAAATGTGACCTTCGTAATATTTTGGGCAACCTTAGTTTAAGTTCGAAGATAAGCCATATCAGTCCACTCCTTCAGGTACCTCCCCCACAAAAGTTCAAAAAATGTTCGGAAAAATTGTGCGCACGATAACTCTTGATGGGAGACACTTTACTATACTTTACACATCCTAGTATATCTACCAGATATATGTCAGGTTCGAATATGGACTATATTTGTCCACTCCTTCGGGTACCTCCCACACAAATTTTTGGATAAATTCACTTTAAGACCTGCCCTCGAATCACATTGATTTTTGTTGAAACAACTTGCATTCGCTGCCTCAATTACGACAGTAAAAGTTTTTTTCAGGGGCAAGTACATACATCTTGAGAAAACAGCCCGAAAGTTGTAAAAATCCCCTATGGCACCATATGTAGTGACTGGAAAGCTCGACCGAATACTACGTTCGTCCACACTTTGGATATCGTAATATTTCTTCGAATATTCGATGAAATTCGAAGGTGGTGCTTATAGGTCCACTCCTTCCGGTACCTCCTCACAAAAGTTCGAAAATATTCGCTAAAATGGTACGCGCGATATCTCATAGACGTAGCAAACGATTTGGTCCAAACTTTGGATCTCTAAATATTGTCGAAACTTAGTTTATATTAAAATTTGAGCCCTATCTGTCCGATCATTGGGGTACCACCCACACAAATGTTCAACATTTTTGTGTGGTTAAGGGTCTGATCTAGGATCCTTCCTGTTTATAGCGATATTATGTGTTTCGTAGGCTTGTATGGTAAAAAAGCCCTATCTATCGATATTCCCGCTTTAATTCTAATCATATTTTTGTCGGTTCATACGACCAAAATTTTGAAAACCCCCCTAAATACATAGTTTTTTTCGGAAAAAAAGTATTTCAATCCACACAGGCTGAGGGTATATCTCTGTCGGCAAAACCGACTGATACTTTTTTACTTGTTTTACCTTATTTAGGTATCAGTGGTCGCAGAATATCTCCGCCTCAAATTGTGGACAGGATAGAAAATAATAATTCCTTTTTAGTTCAGAATATTTTATGGTGGAGGGTATAATAAGTTCGGCCCGGCCGAACTTAACGCCTTTTTACTTGTTTTTTTTTGAAATGCTTACAAATCCTGAAATTTAGAATAAGGGTCGCTGGTGACGTAGGGGATGAATGATACCAAGCAACGGTCTTGACCGGCTTTAACGTGGCAAAGCCCAGGATTTATCTTGGTCCCTCTTTCATCTCAAGTGGACACTGACCTCCCCGTGGTGTCACCTGGGGAACTGCCTTTAACACCCGTTAAAGGTAGTGAGCTAACATGTGCCGCGCGTTCACCCATAAGAACGTTAAAAACTTGGGTTTGGGCGTGGGGTTAGTAACCCTCCCCTAGAAAAAAACATCCTACTATGAAAAAACGAAAGAAAAGAAAAACAAACCCCTCTAAAGTTGACGAACCCCGCAAACGTTTTAAGGACCATGATCTGCGAATCTGCACCTGGAAGGTTTGCACACTTTCTAGAGAAGGTGCAGTTTACGCATTGGCAGATGTACTTGAAAAGTACAAGGCCGACATTACTGCCATACAGTAAATGCGATGGAACGGGAAAGGCGTCACAACAACACCTAAAGGTGACGCACAGTATTATAGCTGCCATGACGTAAAGCATGAGTTTGGTTGCGGATTCGTAGTTAGTCGGAGACTAAAACATCTGGTATCCAGCTTCACCCCAGTGAATGAAAGACTTGCTGCAATTCAAATAAAAGCTAAATTCTTCAACATCAGCTTTATTTGCGCTCATGCTCCCACTGAAGAAAAGGACGAACAGACCAAAGATATATTTTACGAGCGTTGCCGTTGCCCTGCCCATGACATTAAAATTATACTGGGCGATTTTAATGCCAAAATTGGAAAGGAGAATATCTTTGGCCCAACAGTCGGGAAATTCAGACTCCACAGTGAAGCTATGACAATGGTATGAGGCTGATAGACTTTTCAGCTGCAAGAAACATTGGAGTTAGCAGTACCAGATTTAACCATTTCGATATTCATAAGGGCATCTGGCTGTCGCCAGATCAAAGAACAAGAAATCAAATTGATCACGTTGTGATAGATGGAAGACATGCAACAAGCGTGTTGGATGTACGATCGTTCCGAGGTGCAAACATAGACTCGGACCACTTTCTTGTTGCAGCAAAGATTAAACGTAGCAAGCAAACTGCGAACAGACACAACACGGTAGTTGGACATCGGTAAGCTGCAATCACAACAGATAGCCACAGCATATTCCACTCAACTGGCCCAACAGCTTAATCAAAGCACTCCTCGTCCCGATAACATATCAGGACAATGGCAAAACATAGGCGACTCCATGCAAACAACCGCAAAATCAGTACTTGGATACCAGAGACCTCCACCAAGGAATCCATGGTATGACCAGGAGTGCCGTGCTGCTACCGAAGAGAAAAATGCGGCATATAGGGCTACTTTAGAATCAGTAGCAACGCGTAGCGCATGAGAGAGGTATCGGGAGAAAAGGAGAGAGGAGAAACGTCTTTTCCGCAGGAAAAAAAGAGAGATGGAAAAGCAGGAGTGAAACATCAAACTGATGGCTTTGGAACTGGCACATCCTCCTGTAGAGATCAGCGAGGCAATCTGGTAACTGATACAGATAATGTGCTAATGATATGGAAAGAACATTAATTAAAATTAATAAAAAATGACCTTCGCCTAATAGGCAAAATTTTCAAATAAAAATAAACACACGTCCTTGAAAAACACATGGAAAAAAGTGTTGTCACGGCGTGTTAGTGTTCAGAACCAAACTCATAACTTTCAAAGGCTACGCTAAGCGTTTGTCATGAAAGCCATACAAAGATTTGAACAAAAAAATTAAAAAAAAAAAATTAAAAAAATTGCATTTGAAAGAGGAAAAAAGTTAGATGATAGCGAAGCCGCCCCACAATCGATGTGTCTGAAGAGCCTTCCTAAACCAAAGGTGAAACATGTCATGTCACACAGTGGTGGTTGTGTGGGTTCGTATCGTCGGTTTTCCTTTTTCAAAAAAGCATCTTGGTCAGTAAGCTCGTCTCCAACGAGAAATTAATTAAAAAATGTTCCAAACTGTTGGTATTCAATAGTAGCGAAGTCGACGAAGATACCACAGATCCAATCCCAGAAGATGGTATTGAATGTATACCACCCGGCCAAGATGAGGTAAAGACAGCAATAAACCGGCTGAAGAATAATAAGGCAGCAGGAGCTGATGTTTAAAACCGAAGGCAGCACGCTGATAAGATGTATGCATCAGTTAGTTAGCTCCATCTGGCAGGAAGAAGGTGTACCCGACGATTGGAACCTAAGCATCTTGTGTCCCGTCCATAAGAAAGGAGGGGCTATAGGGGCATAAGTCTTCTCCCTATCGCCTACAAGATAGTGTCAAGGATATTGTACGAACGATTAAAGTCCATGGTCAACGACCATCCCTATACAGCTTTAGACCTAGCAAGTCCACCATTGACCAGATATTTACCCTGCGGCAAATCCTGGGGAAGACCCAAGAGATGCAGATAGCCACCTACCACCTTTTTGACGATTATAGAGCATCCTTCGACAGCCCGCTGCGTTCAAAGGTATTCCAAGCCATGTCTGAATTTGGTTTCCCCCGGCTCATCCGGCTTTGTAAAATGACTTTAACTGACACGAGGTCCTCAGTTAAAATAGGAAATAACCTTTTCGAAGAGTTTGGTACCAAAAGAGGTTTCAGACAAGGAGACAGCCTTTCTCTTTCTCTTCAATATCGTGCTGGAAAAGGTTATACGAGAGGCAAACGTCAAAAGAAGTGGCACAATCTACACCAATAGTCACATGTTACTTGCTTATGCTGATGATATAGACATCATGGGCCGATCAGTAAAAGAAGTAACTGATACCTTTATAAAGGTCGAAGGAGAATCTGCTAAAGTGGTCTGGCGGTAAACGGTGAGAAGACGAAGGTGATGGTGTCGACGCGCTCGGACCGAGTGTGAAAGTTGGTTCCTATAATTTTGAGGTAGTAAAAGACTTCGTATACCCCGGCACCGCCGTAAACACAACAAACGACATCCGTTGTGAAATAAAAAGAAGAATTGTATTGGCCAACAGATGCTACTTTGGCTTAAATAAGCATTTCAAAAACAAAGCCACAATTCGTCAAACAAAAAAAAAAAACGCTTTACAAAACACTGATACTACCCGCGCCGATGTATGATTCCGAAGTCGGGATACTTGTGCAAGCAGATAAGGCAGTGCTTGGTGTGTTTGAGAGAAAAATTCTTCGAAAGATCTATGGACCAATCTGCGTTGACGCTGAATATCGACGTCGTATGAACCACGAGCTGTATCTGCTATACAAAGACATCAGTATAGATAAACGTATCGAGATGCAACGCTTCCGTTGGCTAAGCCATATAAAAACGGACCACATGACGGTGCACGCAGAATTGAGTGGAAAAAGAGATGGAAAGAAAGAATAAAGAACAAAACAATATAAAATAGGAACATTTGCAATTTCGTGAGGAAGGTAGCCTTAGGAGGGGAGAAATATGTGCCATGTTAAGACCAAATCGGTTCATCCGTTCGAAAGTTATCGTGCGGGCCAACCATTTCTGTAATAACTATATTGTCAAAGAAAAAAAGTGAAATCCTTTATATTTGCATCACCACCCCAGGCACACCACTGTGCCACATTTCACATTAACCGTTAATATTGACCTTACATCAGAGCAAATAACACAAAAGTTAAAACATTCAATGATGGCATCTTACTGAACCTGTATTGTGGTGGTGGCAGGACGACATTTTTTTGTCTTTGCAATGCGTTCCGACAGTACCTGGCGACTAGTCATCAGTAGTGGTTGATGGGCCTATGCAGGCATGTGCACTAAAAAGAGGGGAAGAGGAATTGTTGTGGTAAAACAATTTCTCTTATTAAATGTTACTTTTTTCGGTTACAAAGCTAACTGGATGGTGGATGGTTAACTGGCTGCTGGATAGGCTCCTGCACTTGTGGTGGTGGTGGTGGTGATAAACACTTTTTCTTTTCGATAGCTGGTGTGTAACATTTACAAAAAAACACAACAAATACGTTGTTAACTACAACAACAAAGTCTCCTCTGTTTAACTTTTGCTGTAAAACAATACACAGGAAAAGAGATCAGTCGGAGCTATAGTAAGTAACTAAACACCATTTACACAGTTGAAACGCCTCAGACATTTTACCCGGAAATCAATCACACAACAACTATAAGGGCAATATACGATGAGTGAGTGAACAGCAGCAGCAGCAATATGAATTAGCTGCTAGACGGTGTTGTTGCAACAACAACAACACGTAACATTTTTAACATTCACATTAACACTGGTAGTAAGTTTTGCCATTTACAAGCTTACATACAACAACAACGACAACAACTAGGCTTTATCTAAACTCAACTCTCATTGTACATTTTCAGATTTAAGCCCACAAAAGAAAACAACAGCAGCAACAACAAACCAAACGTACATATTACCTTTCCATTCTCCTGTTTAAAAAAGTGCAGTGCGCACTAGGCATGTCTGTCCACCAGTCTGTCAATACGACGGTTTGTTGGTTTTCCTTAGCAAGCGCCTGCCACAGAGTACTGTGTGTGTTTTAGCTTTTCATTTCTTTTACCGCAGCAAACAAAATGCCGCAAAATGGCCATAAGTAGCAAACATCATCAATACTCACAGTCAGCCCAACTAGCTAGCCAGCCAGCCAGTTAAACCGCCAGTCATTCAGCATGCCTAACTTACAACTCGCAACCAAGCAGTCGTCCATCTATACATCCATAGGTGAACACCGATAAAGCGCCACCAAAAAACGAAAAAAATAATGAAGCAAGGCGACAATGCAAACTTTTACAGCAGCAAGTTCCGCTGCACTTGTGCTTGCACTCACTAAGTCTCTGTGCGCTGCACAAATTTTGATCCTCACCGGCCACAATCCAATGCAAAAAACAGTACTGTTTGTTGTCCATTGAATCGCACTCACTTTATTGTCCATAGCCATGCCGATACTTAGCCCCTTTGAAGCAATCCAGACTGTTACCTTTTCACATTACCACCAAGTGACCAAACACACACGCGAACTCTGTTTTCTACATATTACACACGTTGGTCGGGGTGGCACAGGGGTACTAGGATGAAGTTATAAACTTTAAAAATTATGTAAAAAATCCGCACGAATATCCTTTATTTATATCTGTATGTCTTACATAATATAAGTTCATTAATTACATAAATACAAAACAGATGTAAAAAGTTCAGGTTGAACATAGGGCATCGACAAGCTCTCTCCATCTTGTTCTATCGTTGGCCAGGTATTTTGCTTGACCCCAGGTTATATGGACTGACTCAAGTTCTTTTTTGGTACAGCGAATCAAGGTGTTTCTTGGACGTTCTCTTTTTCGTTGTCCTTGCGGGTTACAGTCTAGCAAGGTTCTGCCAATGTCACTGTGTGGCCTGCGTAAGATATGGCCTAACCAGACCCATTTTCTCCTGCGGATTTCTATTTCAACAGGGCTACAATTAGTTCGGAGCAGTAGTTTTAAATTTGATATTTTGTTCGGCCAGAAGATTCTCCGAATTTGCCGTAGGCAGCGGTTGATAAACACTTGAAGTTTCTGGGCGAAACTCTAAGTCGTACAGCAGTACAGTAGGATAGATTTTACGCTGCTATTAAATATCCTGGTTTTTGTTGAGGTTGATATGGCGTTACATCTCCAGACTTTGCTGAGCGAACAGAAAGCATTTCTTGCCTTGTTTATGCGGTCGCTGATGTCTGCTTCTGATCCGCCGTCTTTAGTAATTTTGCTTCCCAAGTAACAAAAGAGCTCTACGTCTTCAATGGTATGCCCGTTTATTGTGAGTGGGGTTTGACATGTTGTGCCTAATCTCATAAGCTTGGTCTTTTTAATGTTTATTTTTAGACCGACTGTGGAGGCGTTACGCGTTAGCGATTCCAATTTAGCACTGATGTGGTCGAAGTTGTGGGCGAAAAAGCAGATGTCATCTGCGTAGTCTATGTCGCCAAGAAAACCGTTTACATTCCAGCGAATTCCATAGGGAGCCTCGGCGTTTGTTGCTTCTAAAACAGAATCTAAGAGTATGAAAAAAAGCGTGGGAGATAAGAGGCAGCCTTGTTTTACGCCCTTGCAGGTTGAGAAGGGTGGGCTTTCTTTGCCGTTGAAACGGACAGATATTTCGGCGTCTCTATAAAGTTCTTTGATCAGGGTTACAATTTTAAGAGGGATGCCTTTGTTTATAAGGGCGCTCCAGATAGCATCTCGGTAGACGGTATCAAAGGCTCGTTCAAAACCCACGAACAAGAGATACAACGATGAATTTAATTCATCGGACTGTTCGATAATTATACGTAGGGAGTTGATATGATCTGCACACGATCGACCAGGGCGAAAACCCGCCTGTTCCTGCCGTAAAATCGAATCGAGCACAGGACATATACGCTGAAGCAGAAGTTGAGCCATTACTTTGCTGATTGCATTTAATAATGTAATTCCTCGCCAATTTTTGCACTCGGTTAGATCACATTTTTTGGGATAGTTACTATAGTATAATTTTTCCACTCTTTGGGAAAGACATTTGTCTCCCACACGTCTCTAATAATTGGGGTAATAGCTTGAGCGATGGGTTCTGGCCTATACCGAAGTAGTTCTGTGGGTATGTTGTCCGGACCAGCTGCCTTGCTATTTTTAAGTGACTTCAAGGTTGTAATTACCTCTTCGTACGTAGGAGGATCTGTATTTACGTCTCTTCTTGGGTTGCGGCGCAGAGTTGAAGTATATGGTTGAGACACATTAGCTGCTGCCTCCTCGGTGCTGAAGAATTGGCGCCAGCGGTCTATTTGCTCCTCGAGGCTGCGTAGTTCACGTCCATTTTCGTCCTTGATTGCTGCTATAGGTCTAATATTGTTACCACTCATTTGCTTAATGGTATTGTATACACCACGAATATTACCAATATTAGAAGCCTGTTCTGCTTGTTCAGCCAGCTTGTTGTCTTGAAATATAGACGTTTGTCTCTACGGGCCAAACGCTTAACAATATTTGCAGCAACGCGATAGTTCGATTTGGCTAGTACTTTGGCTTCATTTGTTTTGGCTCTTAGGAGGATGTTGCGTAATCGCTTGCGATGTTTTATTGCATCGAGAGTCTCGTTACTGATCCATGGTTTTTGAGGTTGCTGCGCAGTTCCAATGACGGACGTTGCTACTTCTCTGCACGTTGTTGCTATATCGTCTCATGTGTTTATCGGCGTAGCACTGTACGATAGATATTTTGCGGAATTTTGAGTTGAGCCTTGCCATGATGATTCGCTCGGATATGGCTTTATATCCAACTCCATTTACTCTGTTAGAGGTATTCCCGGAGAAAATAAAGTTATATCCGTTTTTGAGTGGCATTGTTCCAGATTTCAGCCAACGAACTTCGCTTAGTCCAAGGACGTCTATACGATAATTAGACATTTCGTTCTGGACTTGGTTGAGTCTCGATGTTTCAGAGAGTGTTCTTACATTTCATGTTCCAATCAAAAACCGGGTTTTAAATCCACAGGTCGTCATCGAAGGATTATCAGTTATTGTATTGCTTGTTGATGTTTCTGTAATCGGTTTGTTTAAAGATGAGTGGCTGATTGGGCCAGCGGATCCGCACCTAGTGCTGGGGCTGCCAGTTACCCTCTAGGTAAGGGTTTGTTGATAGTAGATCTTCTGAAGTCCTATAGGCGCCACCGTTGGCCATACCATACCATTGGCTCCTCCGGTGCCATCCCTATTGCTTGATCCCATCACAATCGAGCGAGGAGTCTAAAAAGAACTCCAATGAAATGTGCTGCAGGTATTTCTTCCATGCTGCATTTAGGGTTATACCGCCCATGATCGGTCGCCAGAGCCTCGTTTGCATGAACAGAGGACACGAAGTCTCAGGTGGACAGTGGGTGAGGTTGACGTTTAAAGAGGATTGGCTATGTGAACAAACGTTTTATTTGTATTCGCATCTCTCTCCCATATATCCTCCAATATGGACCACATTTAATGGTCTTCAGTTAACTAAACAAACTTTTTAAGCTATCTTACTTACTTAGCTGGCCCATTACAGAACATTTGTTCCATAAACCGAACTAAGAAAAGATCTCCAATTCTCTCCGTTTAGTGCTTCACTTTCTGGAATACCGCGCCTTGTCATCTCTTTATCCACTTGTTTGCGCCATTTATTCTTTGACCTGCCAATTCTGCGTGCGCCGCAATGTGGTTTGAATTTATACGCATTTTAAGCGGTTTCATCATCGCTTATTCTTATTATATGGCCTAGCCAATGCAATCGCTGCATCTCGATACGTTTAACCATATTAATGTCGTTGTATAGCAGGTACAGCTCGTGGTTCATACGACGTCGATATTCACCGTCAACGCAGATCGGTCCATAGATCTTTCAATGAATTTTTCTATCAAACACGCCAAGCACTGCCTTATCTGCTTGCGCAAATACCCAGGCTTCGGAACCATACATCAGCACGGGTAGTATCAGTGTTTTGTAAAGCATTATTTTTGTTTGACGAGTTGTGGCTTTGTTTTTGAAGTGCTTGCTTAAGCCAAAGTAGCATCTGTTGGTCAATACAATTCATCTATTTATTTCACAACTGATGTCGTTTGTTGAGTTTACGGCGGTACCGAGGTATACGAAGTTTTTACTACCTCAAAATTATAGGAACCAACTTCAACAGTTGGTCCGTTCTCAGTGGACGCATTGCGCGTCGACACCATCAACTTGATCTTCTCGTCGTTTACCGCCAGACCCACTTTAGCAGATTCTCCTTCAACCTTCATAAAGGTATCGGTTACTTCCTTTACTGATCGTCCCATGATGTCTATATCATCAGCATAAGCAAGTAACATGTGTGTGTGTAACATGTGGGTATTGGTGTAGGTTATGCCACTTCTTTTGACGTTTGCCTCTCGTATAACCTTTTCTAGCAGGATGTTGAAAAGATCCCACGAAAGGAAACCTCTTTTGGTACAAAGCTCTTCGTAGAGGTTCTTTCTTTAACTGAAGATCTTGTGTCAGTTAGAGTCATTTTACAAAGCCGAATGAGCCGAATCAGAATGGGATACCAAATTCAGACATGGCTTGGAATACCTTTGAACGTAGCGGGCTATCGAAGGCTGCTTTATAATCGACAAAAAGGGGGTAGGTGTCGGTCTGCACCTCTTGGGTCTTCTCCAGAATTTGTCGCAGGGTAAATATCTGGTCAATGGTGGACTTGCCAGGTCTAACGCCGCATTGGTATGGTCCAATTATTTCGTTGACCATGGGCTTTAGTCGTTCGCACAATATCCCTGACACTATCTTGTAGGTGATAGGGAGAAAACTTATGCCCCTATAGTTACAGCATTAAGTCTTATCTCCTTTCTTATGAATGGGACACAGGATGCTCAGGTTCCAATCGTCGGGTACTCGTTCTTCCTGCCAGATGGAGCTAACTAGCTGATTCATACACCTTATCAGCGTGTCGCCTACGGTTTTGAACAGATCGGCTGGTAGGCCATCAGCTCCTGCTGCCTTATTATTCTTCAGCCGGTTTATTGCTGTCTTTACCTCATCTTGGCTGGGCGGTATACATTCAATACCATCTTCTGGGATTGGGACTGTGGTATCTTCGTCGTCTTCGCTGCTATTGGATACCAAATTACCTTGCTGGTCTCTACAGGAGGATGTACCAGTTCCAAAGCCATCAGTTTGATGTTTCACTCTTTGGTAGAATTTTCGGACTTCATTCTGTCTCCTGTACATCTCGATTTGTTCACACTCCCGCTTTTCCATCTCTCCCTTTTTCCTGCTCCTCTCTCCTTTTCTCCCGAGAGAGGTCGTGCGCTCCGCGTTGCTACTGATTGTAAAGTAGCCCTATATGCCGCACGACACTCCGGGTCATACCATGGATTCCTTGGTGTTGTGTCTCTGGTATCCAAGTACTGATCTTGCTGTTGTTTGCGTGGAGTGGGCAATGTTTTGCCATTGTGCTGATATGTTATCGGGACGAGGAGTGCTTTGATTAAGCAGTTGAGCCAGTTGAGTGGAATATGCTGTGGCTATCTGTTGTGATTGAAGCTTACCGATGTCCAACTTCCGTGTTGTGTCTGTTCGCACTTTGTTTGCTACGTTCAATCTGGTACGTACATTTGATGCAACAAGGTAGTGGTCCGAGTCTATGTTTGCACCTCAGAACGATCGTACATCCAACACGCTTGATGCATGTATTCCATCTATCACAACGTGATCAATTTGGTTTCTTGTAATTTGATCTGGTGACAGCCAGGTGCCCTTATGAATATCGAGATGCTTAAATCTGGTACTGCTAACCACCATGTTTTTGCAGCCGCAAAGCCTGTCAGCCTCATACCATTGGAGACTGTGGAGACTGAATTTCCCGACTGCTGGGCCAAAAATATTCTCCTTTCCAATTTTGGTATTAAAATCGCCTAGTATAATTTTAATGTCATTGGCAGGGCAACGGTCATATGTTTCTTCTAAGCGCTCGTAAAATATATCTTTGGTCTGTTCGTCCTTGTCTTCAGTGGGAGCATGAGCGGAAATAAAGCTGATGTTGAAGAATTTTGCTTTTAATCGAATTGCAGTGAGTCTTTCATTCACTGGGGTAAAGCTGGAGACCAGATGTTTTAACCTCCGACCAACTACTAATCCGCAACCAAACTCATGCTTTGTGTCATAGCAGCTATAATACAGTGCGTCACCTTTAGTTGTTGTTGTGACGCCTTTCCCGTTCCATCGTATTTCCTGTATGGTAGTAATGTCGGCCTTGTACTTTTCAAGTACATCTGCCAATACGTAAACTGCACCTTCTCTATAAAGAGTGGGAACCTTCCAGGTACAGATTCGTAGATCATGGTCCTTTGCGGGGTTCGTCAACTTTAGAGTGGTTTGTTTTTCTTTTCTTTCGTTTCTTCATAGAAGGCCGTTTTTTCTAGGGTAGGGTTACTAACCCGACGCCCAAAACCCAAGTTTTTAACGTTCTTATGGGTGAACGGGTGTTAAAGGCCGTTCCCCAGTTGACAACACGGGGAGGTCAGTGTCCACTTGAGATGAAGGGGGACCAAGATAAATGCTGGGCTTTGTCATGTTAAAGCCGGTCAGGACCGTTCCTTGGTATCTTCCATCCCCTACATCACAGCTATCATCAAACTTATTACTAACGTATCAAAAATAATTTTAAGCTTTCAAAATTATCCTTTCTACCCACTGTGCAAAAGTTTGTGCAGCCCATATGCCTGCCTTGGTTGCATCTTTACAACTTTTTGCCACACACAACTCTACACCGTTATAAATACACATATCCAACATTTCTTTGCACATATTCCTGCACACACAGACAACACACTGACTGCCTCCTGCCTGACTGCCTACCAGCCACACAAACAGCCTATGATTCCCATAGCTGTTTTTAGCCATGGAGCTGGTAGCAGCATTCGAATGTTGTAACCTAAACTTGCTTTAGAAATCAATGAAAGTATCTCCCAAAACAAAAGATGCAATGCTTTAAGCTAAACAACATTCGCAGGTAAGCAGCAAACAACAACAACACCAATCACAACAACGGCCACAATTTTACTCCAAACAACAAAACCAAACAGAGAAAAAAAAACACGAGGAAAATCGCAACTCCACACACTACGGTATCGGCAATAAGCAATAACATTATCATGAGTAAGCGTTTTGTGGCCTAAACATGGCCAACACAAGTAGAAGAAAACAAAACTATGGCTGAACAGGTGCCTGAGAGCAAAACTCGTAGTAGTGGAGCAATAACAAGAAATAAAACCAAAACAATAACTCCCAACTAGCTCCACCACTCACTCGCCGAAATGAACCACATGTTTTCTAACCAACCATGCGTTGTTGTTCATTGATAAAAAGCCGAATCCAATATCCAATGGCCCACAGAGAAAGAGAGCGTGAGATAGAGAGAAAGGTTGAGAGTTCAAAACTTGTGAATTGTTTGAGCAGGAGAACAAAAGTATTGTGGAATTTTATTATGGCCAAAGAGAGTGGGTACATTTACAGAGTTATGTTATTAACAGTCGGCTTAAATGTTGCTGCAGCGTAGCTTTGTGGAATGTTTAAGAAATGCCTGGTCACACGTTCATGTTTTTTAAGAAAATTCTATAGACAGAAAACCTCTTAACGGTCTTCTATAGGGCCTCCTATAGACCTTCTAAATGCCATCTATAGATAGAAGACCTCCTAAAGGTCATCTTCAGTAAGAAGATCTCCTAAAAACCTTCCATAGCTAGAAGTCTAATAAGGGTATTTTATAGACCTCTCAAAGGTCTTCTATAGAAAGATAGAATACCACCTCAAAGTATTTTATAGGGACATTCTAAATGTCTCCTATAGGTCTTCTATACACCTTCTAAAAAACTCCCTGAAGAAGATCTCTTAAGGACCTTCTTACAAGATTTTGGGAAAAGTGCAATTTAAGACATCCCTTTCTGAAAGAAGGGGTGCTTCCATAGACCCTTTCTGAAAGAAGGGGTGCTTCCATAGACCCTTTCTGAAAGAAGGGGTGCTTCCATAGACCCTTTCTAAAAGAAGGGGTGCTTCCATAGACCCTTTCTGAAAGAAGGGGTGCTTCCATAGACCCTTTCTGAATGAAGAGGTGCTTCCATAGACCCTTTCTGAAAGAAGGGGTGCTTCCATGGACCTTTTCTGAAAGAAAAGTTGCTTCCATAGACCCTTTCTGAAAAAAGGGGTGCTTCCGTAGACCCTTTCTGAAAGAAGGGGTGCTTCCATAGACCTTTTCTGAAAGAAAGGGTGCTTCCATAGACCCTTTCTGAAAAAAGGGGCGCTTCCATAGACCCTTTCTGAAAGAAAGGTTGCTTCCGTAGACCCTTTCTGAAAGAAAGGTTGCTTCCGTAGACCCTTTCTAAACGAAGGGTGCTTCCATAGACCCTTTCTGAAAGAAAGGTTGCTTCTGTAGACCCTTTCTAAACGAAGGGGTGTTTCCATAGACCCTTTCTGAAAGAAAGGTTGCTTCCGTAGACCCTTTCTAAACGAAGGGGTGCTTCCATAGACCCTTTCTGAAAGAAAGGTTGCTTCCGTAAACCCTTTCTAAACGAAGACCCTTTCTGAAAGAAAGGTTGCTTCCGTAAACCCTTTCTAAACGAAGGGGTATAGAACTCCTAAAGGCCTTTCATAGGCCTTTCCTGGTGGTCTTCTATAGACCTCCTAAATGTTTTGTATAAACCTCCTAAATGTTTTGTATAAACCTCCTAACGGTCTTCTATAGATAAAATACCAGGTGTTCTATTGAGTCTTTTATCGACCCCTCAAAGATCCACTAAAAAATTCTACAAATAGAAAATAAAAATGTCCTGTTAAGGGCCTTCAATAGACCTGTTATAGGTCTACTGAAGGACCATCTAAAGACTTTTAAAGGGTCTTCTGCAGACCTCTAACAGGTCTTCTATAGATAGAAGATTTCTTATAAGGTTTCTATAGGGTTTTCTGTAGACCTTCCAAAGGTCTTCTATAGGTAAAAGACTTCCCAAAGCTCTTCTATAGGAGTTTCTGTAGACCTCTTATAGGTCTTTTATAGAGTCTTCTACAGGGTCCTTTAAATGTGGAGAATCCCATAAAGGTCCTGTGTATGGTCCTCTGTAGACCTCTTACAGGTCTTCAATAAATAGAAGACCTTAAGGTTTTCTTCTGTAGACATACCAGAGGTCTGTTATGGGTAGAAGACTTCTAGGGACAGAAGACCTCCTAAGAGAATTCGGTAGATAGAATACCATCTAGGAGTCTTCAATAGACCTCCTAAAGACCTTCTATAGGGTTTTTTGTAGACTTCTTGCAGTCTTTTATAGATAGAAGATCTCTTAAAATTCTTCTACAGATAGAAGATCGCAAGGAGGTCTTCTGTGGATCTCCTAGAAATCGTTGATAATTAAAAGACATCCTAAAAGTCTTCTATATATAGGAGACCACGTAAATGTCTTGTATATGGTCCTCTGTATACTTCTTATAGTTCTTCTATAGCGATAGAGGACCTCTTAAAGATCTTCTATAGACCTCCGAAGGGCTTCTATAGACCTCTTAAAAGTCTTTTGTATACCTCACACAGGTCTTCTATAGATAGAAGATATCTTAAAAATATTCTACAGATAGGAGACCATAATGAGGTATTCTGTAGACCTCCGAGAAGTGTTTTATAGGTAGAAGACATCATAAGAGATTTCTGTAGATAGAAGACCGCCTAAGGGTATTCTAAAGGTCTCTTAAAGGTATTCTATAGACCTGTAAGGGCCTTCTACAGACCTCTTAAAGGTCTTCTATAGATAGAAGATCTCTTAAAGATCTTCTACACATAGAATAGCACATAAAGGTCTTCTATACACAGAATACCTCCTAAAGTTCATCTATATCGTATTCTATAGGTCTCTCAAAGGGCCTTTATATGTTGAAAATCTCTTAAGGATATTCTATAGATAGAAGACCACATAATGGTCTTTTTAGATTAGACTTCTAGGGACAGAAGCCTTCCTAAGAGATTTCTGTAGATTGAATACCATCTAGGGGTATTCTATAGCTCCACATTACGGTACCTACAGATTCCACGTATTTTGAATGTTTTTGGTCAGATACTTTTTTACTCAGTATACGTGGTGTCACCTGGGGAACTGCCTTTAACACCCGTTAAAGGTAGTGAGCTAACATGTGCCGCGCGTTCACCCATAAGAACGTTAAAAACGTGGGTTTTGGCGTCGGGTTAGTAACCCTCCCCTAGAAAAAACGAAAGAAAAGAAAAACAAACCCCTCTAAAGTTGACGAACCCCGCAAACGTTTTAAGGATCATAATCTGCGAATCTGCACCTGGAATGTTCGCACTCTTTATAGAGAAGGTGCAGTCTTCGCATTGGCAGATGTACTTGAAAAGTACAAGTCCGACATTACTGCCATACAGGAAATACAATGGATGGAATGGGAAAGGCGTCACAACAACACCTAAAGGTGACGCTCTGTATTATAGCTGCCATGACACAAAGCCACAGCATATTCCACTCAACTAGCCCAATTGCTTATTCAAAGCACTCCTCACCCCGTCAACATATCAGCGCAATGGCAAAGCATTGTCCACTCCATGCAAACAGCCGCAAAATCCATACTTGGATACCAGAGACCTCCACCAAGGAATCCATGGTATGATCAGAAGTGTCGTGCTGCCACCGAAGAGAAAAATGCTACTTTACAATCCGTAGCAACGCGTAGCGTACGAGAGAGATACAGGGAGAAAAGGAGAGAGGAGAAACGTCTTTTCCGCAGGAAAAAGAGAGAGATGGAAAAGCGGGAGTGTGAAAAAATCGAGATGTACAGGAGCCAGAATGAAGTCCGAAAATTATACCAAAGAGTCAAGCATCAAACTGATGGCTTTGGTACAGGCACATCCTCCTGTAGAGACCAGTAAGGTATTTTGGACATTTTTCAAAACTGTTGGTATCCAATAGCAGCGAAGACGACGAAGATACCGCAGTCCCAATCCCAGAAGATGGTATTGAATGTATACCGCCCTGCCAAGATGAGGTAAAGACAGCAATAAATCGGCTGAAGAATAATAAGGCAGCGGGAGCCGATGGCTTACCAGCCGAGCTGTTCAAAACCGTAAGCGACACGCTGATAAGGTGTATTCATCAGCTAGTTAGCACCATCTGGCATGAAAAACGAGTACCCGACGATTGGAACCTGAGTATCCTGAGCCCCGTCCACAAGAAGGGAGATAAGACCTGTATGCTCTAACTATAGGGGCATAAGTCTACTCCCTATTGCCACCAAGATCGTGTCAGAGATATTGTGCGAACGACTAAAGCCTATGGTCAATGAGATAATTGGACCATACCAATGCGGCTTTAGACCTGGCAAGTCCACCATTGACCAGATATTTACCCTGTGGCAAATCCTGGAGAAGACCCAAGAGATGCAGATCGACACCTACCACCTTTTTGTCGATTATAAAGCAGCCTTCGACAGCCCGCTGCGTTCAAGGGTATTCAAAGCCATGTCTGAATTTGGTATCCCCGCAAAGCTCATCCGGCTTTGTAAAATGACTTTAACTGACACGAGGTCCTCAGTTAAAATAGGAAAGAACCTGTCCGAAGAGTTTGGTATCAAAAGAGGTTTCAGACAAGGAGACAGCCTTTCGTGTGGTCTCTTCAACATCATGCTGGAAAAGGTTATACGAAAGGCAAACGTCAAAAGAAGTGGCACAATCTACTACACCAATAGCCACATGTTACTTGCTTATGCTGATGATATAGACATCATGGGCCGATCAGTAAAAGAAGTAACTGATACCTTTAGGAAGGTCGAAGGAGAATCTGCTAAAGTGGGTCTGGCGGTAAACGGTGAGAAGACCAAGTTGATGGTGTCGACGCGCAATGCGTCCATTGAGCTCGGACCGACTGTGGAAGTTGGTTCCTATAATATTGAGGTAGTAAAAGACTTCGTCTACCTCGGCACCTCCGTAAACACAACAAACGACGTCAGTTGTGAAATAACAAGAGAGAAGACCAAGTTGATGGTGTCGACGCGCAATGCGTCCATTGAGCTCGGACCGACTGTGGAAGTTGGTTCCTATAATATTGAGGTAGTAAAAGACTTCGTCTACCTCGGCACCTCCGTAAACACAACACACGACGTCAGTTGTGAAATAACAAGTAATAACAAAGCCGACTGATATATACCCTCAGCCAATGTGAAGCGAAATTTTACCTCCGGACAGATCGAATGTATTTCAGGTCTCTTCAGAATGTGGCCCTTTTTGGACATTTGAACTTGCCGACAACAATGTGGAATAGGAATTAACTGCACTTAGACACAAATGATGAACTTTTGTAGTGCAGGTACCCTTAGGGAGGACCGATATGGGCCATTTTAGAAGTTAAACTAAATTTTGATAAAATATTAGGAGATCCAAAGTAATATTTTTTTAAATATTGGGGGGAAGTGCCGAAAGTTGTTGACCGGTATTGCCCATGTGACTAAGTTTGGATATAATATAACGAAGACCAAATGTTTTACCATATCAGTTGAACAGTTCGAGAGTTATCGTGTTCTCCGACCGCCACATATGGTGACATAGGGGTTTTTTACACCTTTCGGGCTGTTTTCGCAAGAAATATGGACTTACCTCTGAAAAAACGATTACCATCGTAATGGAGGTAGCGAATGCAAATCGCTTCAACAAAAATCAAAGTGATTCGAGAGCAGGTCTTAAAGTGAACTTATCCGAAATTTTGTGTGAGAGGTACCAGAAGGAGTAGACAAACTGAGTCCATATTCGGACCTGATCTATATCTGGTAGATATATTAGGGTGTGCAAAGTATGGATTACATCGGTCACTCCCTTCAAGAGTTATCGTGCGCACAATTTTTCCGAACATTTCTGAAGTTTTGTGAGGGAGGTACCTGAAGGAGTGGACCGATATAGCCCATCTTCGAATTTAAACTATGTTTTGATAAAATATTACGAAGGACAAATTTTGGACCGAATCGACAGATCCGTTATCATGCGCTCCTACCACTACACAAGGTGTCATAGGGGCTTTTTGCAGCTTTCCGGCCATTTTCTCGGGAAGTATGGACTTGCCACTGATGAAACTTGTACCGTCGTATGGGGGGAAGTGAATACAAGTTGTTGCAACAAAAATCAAAGCGATTCGAGAGCAGGTCCTAAACTGAACTTGTCCGAAATTTTGTGTGGTAGGTACCCGAAGGAGTGGTCCGATTGAGGCCATATTGAATTCTCATCTAAGTCTGGCAGAAATTTCACGATGTGCAAAGAATGGACCAAATCGGTTACTTCCTTCAAGAGTTATCGTGCGCACAAATTTTCCGAACATTTTGGAACTTTTGTGGGGGAGGAACCGGAAGGAGTGGACCGATATAGCTCATCTTCGAACTTAAACTAAGTTTGGACAAAATATTACGAAAGCCAAAATTTGAACCGAATCGGTTGATCCGTTCGAGAGTTATCGTGCGCACCAGCCAGCCAGACAGACAGACGGACAGACAGACAGACGGACGGACATTGCTCAATCGACTCCAAATTGAGGCCATATTGAATTCTCATCTAAGTCTGGCAGAAATTTCACGATGTGCAAAGAATGGACCAAATCGGTTACTTCCTTCAAGAGTTATCGTGCGCACAAATTTTCCGAACATTTTGGAACTTTTGTGGGGGAGGAACCGGAAGGAGTGGACCGATATAGCTCATCTTCGAACTTAAACTAAGTTTGGACAAAATATTACGAAAGCCAAAATTTGAACCGAATCGGTTGATCCGTTCGAGAGTTATCGTGCGCACCAGCCAGCCAGACAGACAGACGGACAGACAGACAGACGGACGGACATTGCTCAATCGACTCCAAATTGTCTAAAACACATTTCGTCCAAACATACTTGGGGTCTAAAACCGTTATTTCGATGAGGCACATTTTGCCCGTATGAAAGTGTATATACCCTTTCTAGCCTAAAGGCTGAGGGTATAAAAAGAAGAATTGTATTGGCCAACAGATGCTACTTTGGTTTAAGTAAGCAGTTTAAAAACAAAGCCACAATTCGTCAAACAAAAATAACGCTCTACAAAACCCTGATACTCTTTTTTACTTCTCTCAACATATCTTACTCTGTTCGAGGTACCATTTTACGTACCAAAAGTCCCATATTTTTCGACTGTACTCAACACTGCTACATGAAACAAGTGCCAGTTGTTAGCTGCTGTTAGATGTGAACCGCAAACCCCACAAAAAAAACGTTAAAACAGATGATGATGAAGAAGCCGCAACAGCAGCGAGCAACAGTAAGAGCAAAATATACAGAGCACCAGCGAATGAACAAACGAACCATCCATCGCACAGCCACACAGCCATAATAGTTGGGAACAAATCGAATGTTTAGTATGAAAACGACTTTCGTGCGCATAAGACATATTAAGCGGAGAATAAGAAAACAAGCTTTAACATCTTTTGAAGAGAAAACGTAAAACATAACGGCCAAAAAAGCAAAACAAAAACCACGAGCGGATACATGTTAGTAAATTTTTGAAGAAGAAGAAAAGAAGTGCCGGCCATTCATTATCAGTGTAAAAGTGAAGTTTTGAAAAGATTTTTTTTAAAGAGTTTTGTTTTGAGAATAAAGCAATAAATGAAAGTGTTGTGACAACGATGACAACAACAACAGCAACTACCACAAAATGAAAAATCAAACCTAAAGAAATATTGAAAACAGTGAAACAGTTTTGGTCAAATTTTAAAAAATAAGAAATTACAAAAAAATACAAGTAAAACATATTCAAATTAAACAAGAATTCAAAAGGAACGGTGAAGTTAGTTTGAAAAAGTGAGCGAAATAAAATATCTGCCGGTTTTACGCATTTGCAAAAGTTGTATAAGCCTCAGGCTAAGACGTATATTTGGTACGGTTTGTCAGCAAACGACACCAAACTTACAAAAAGATTCACTCAAGTGTAAATCACAAAAACAAAAAAAAACGGTGACAGAAGAAGAATACAAAAAATACGAAAGTAATTCGATCTTTGTAAGAATACAAAACAAAAGTGCCCCCCATACATTCAGTTTATTCAGATTGTTGTTCAGTTTGAGACTTGTCAAGTGTTAAGTGTTGTAAACTCCACGCTTCGCCCACCCTCCCTGTTGCGACTGTTCTTTTGGCAAATATGTCACATAAAAAAGATGTAATAATGACGTCCATGCATACGACGACAGCGACGACAACAAAACTGGAACAGCAACATTCGAAACCCATCTTGAGCCCAACACGATCGCTCGATGAAGGTTTTGAAAGTGATCCGGATAGGGTTTCAACGGATTCAGAGCATCCAACAAGTGGAACGGCAAACAATGGCACAGTCAACAACAACAACAACAATAGTAACAGTCATCATCATCACAGTAGCAGCAACAACAATAACAATATTGGCAAGTCAACAATAGCAGCAAATGCAAATAACAAACAGCAACAACAACAACAATACAATAACCATAACCAACACCATCATCAGCACCAGCAACAACAACAACACAATCAATTACATCAAAATGTCGGTGGTTCTACATTGGCACAATTGTCATCAGCTGCCACTGGCGGCTTGTCAGCCAATGCTGATTTGTCAGCTACCACGACGACATCATCATCATCATCGTCGTCGTCTCCATCCGCGTTAACGGCCACAACGGCAGGTCATGTTTTGGCCACAGGCAAGTCTATGGATTTATCCAAAAATCGTGTAATAGCAGGAGCCATGGGTGTTCCCCAAATCACCAGGCGTCCCATGGTGAGTGGTAGCCACTCTTCGTCGATACAACAGCAACAACAATTACTGGAAAAATATTTCAAGGAGCAGCAAAGAAGAGGATCAGCTGAAAATAGATTTTCATCGGGCATGGCACAAACTATGCAAACCACATTATCATGCCCGGCAAATGCTTCTTCAGCAGCCGCTTCTTCATCTTCTCCCAACTCACCCCAAACCGTACAACGTCTACAGTATCAAAAGCAACGACAGCCTGTTGTGGCTTCAGCAGCGGTACAAAATCATCGCTATCAAGCGGCAGCAGCCAATAATTCCAACAGCAGTGGTGGTTTTCGACGAGCCAAAACTCGAGCCATGTCACCTTCCATATTAAAAACAATAGCTGGTAACAACAGCTCAAGTAATCGCAATCATTTACTTATGCATCGCTCCGGTGGTGCAGCCATACGTTCCCACTCCGTGGATGCCGTTTCGCGACAACGTCATGGCTATGATCCCTCCAATGCTCTAATACTCAAACATGAAGCCACCAACCAGTCCTCCGGCACAACATCCTCATCTGCCGCCACAACCCCCTCACGCATGCAACATTACAAATTCCCCGGTTCGTCCGGACAAAATTCAATGGTCACAACATTACCACCCGGAGCCACAAGTCAAGCTCTACTTGTCCAGCCCATTTCCAGTGCTACATTGGCCTCCAGTGCCGTCTCAGCTTTACCGCCTGCCACAACCGTTTTGAATGCAACGAATGTTGGTGATGCCGCTGCTGCATTGGTGGCAGCAGCCGGTGGATCACCGGTTATTGCTTCATCCACAAACAGTCTCTATACATTTTATCCAGCCGAGGGTAATCTACAAGTATGGCAATCCGAATGTGGTGATTTGACATATAAGTCATCGCGTAATCTACAAACGCATAAGGCACCAGTTTGTTGGACTCAGTCTATACCAAGGCAAACAAGACGGTAAGTTAACGTTAACAACAAAAGCGAAGCGAGATATACTCCCCGAAAGAAACATTTATGTGTGAGTGTGTGTGTGTATTGTGTGATTATATAGAGTGAATGTGTGTGTATAAGCGTTTTTTTTGGTCGTAAGCTGTTTGGCTAATTGAGCTATTACACCTATGGAAACTTGGATAAAGAAAATTTTAGTTTGGTTTTTTAACGAGGGTTGGAAGAGGTCATAACTGGACACTCTGGACAATAAGGAGAACATAGCATGAGAATGAGTTGTTTACTCAGCAACTCATTCTTCTGGGAGTTTCTCCTGATTGTCTGAGGCAATTGTAAGGCAGGGACTTGCTTTGCATTCTAAAATCAATTCTCCAAATCCACGTTTCTTGGTCAAATGGTCGATGAAAAAAATTTTCCTAAAAAATCCATTAAACATTCCAGAATACCACAAGAGATCTGTTGGTGTCTCTAGAATACTCCAAGAGGACTTTTGGTGTCTATAGAAGACCTTAAAAGGCCTCTGTTGACTATAGAAAAATCTCAAGAGGTCTTCTATTGCCTATAGAAGAGCTCAAGAAGTCTTTTGTTGCCTACGGAAGATCTCAAGAGGTCTTCTGTTTTCTATGGAAGATTTCAGGAGGTCTTTCTGTGCTAATAGAAGATCTCAAGAGATTTTATAAGCCATTAAAGCAGTCACCTAAAAGGCCTCTGTTGACTATAGAAAAATCTCAAGAGGTCTTCTATTGTCTATAGAAAAGTTCAAGAGGTCTTTTGTTACCTACGGAAGATCTCAAGAGGTCTTCTGTTTTCTATGGAAGAACTCAGGAGGTCTTTTATTTTCTATGGAAGATCTCAGGAGGTCTTCCTGTGTCTATAGAAGATCTCAAGAGATTTTTTAGCCATTAAAGACAACAAGTGGCTGACTATCGTGAGTCATCACTGACTATTGTCAGTCAACACTGACTATCGTCAGTCAAGACTGACTATCGTTAGTCAAGACTGACTATCGTCAGTACCCACTGACCTACTATCGTCAGTCACCACCGACTTACTATCGTCGGTCACCACTGACTATCATCAGTCAACAATAACTATCCTCAGTCAAAACTGACTAACGTCAGTCATCATTGAATAACGTCAGTCATCACTGACTAAAGTCAGTCATCATTGAATAACGTCAGTCATCACTGACTAACTCAGTCATCATTGATTAAAGTCAGTCATCACTGACTAACTTCAGTCATCATTGAATAACGCCAGTCACCACTGACTGTCGTCAGTACCCACTGACCTACTATCGTCAGTCACCACCGACTTACTATCGTCGGTCACCACTGACTATCATCAGTCAACAATAACTATCCTCAGTCATCACTGACTAACTTCAGTCATCATTGAATAACGCCAGTCACCACTGACTGTCGTCAGTCACCACTGACTGTCGTCAGTCACCACTGACTATCGTCAGTCACCACTGACTATCGTCAGTCACCACTGACTGTCGTCAGTCACCACTGACTGTCGTCAGCCAGCCATAACTGACCAACGTCAGTCATCACTGACCAACGTCAGTCATCACTGACTATAGTCAGTCATCATTGACTAACGTCAGTCATCATTGACTAACGTCAGTCATCATTGACTAACGTCATTCATCATTGACTAACGTCTGTCATCACTGACTAACGTCTGTCATCACTGACCAACGTCAGTCATCACTGACTAACGTCAGTCATCACTGACTAACTTCAGTCATCATTGAATAACGCCAGTCACCACTGACTGTCGTCAGTCACCACTGACTGTCGTCAGTCACCACTGACTGTCGTCAGTCACCACTGACTGTCGTCAGTCAACACTGACTATCGTCAGTCACCACTGACTAACGTCAGCCAGCCATAACTGACCAACGTCAGTCATCACTGACTATAGTCTGTCATCACTGACCAACGTCAGTCATCACTGACTATAGTCTGTCATCACTGACTATAGTCTGTCATCATTGACTAACGTCAGTCATCAATTACTAACGTCAGTCATCACTGACCAACGTCAGTCATCACTGACCAACGTCAGTCATCACTGACCAACGTCAGTCATCACTGACCAACGTCAGTCATCACTGACCAACGTTAGTCATCACTGACCAACGTCAGCCAACCATAACTGACCAACGTCAGTCAACTCTGACTATCGTCAGTCACCACTGACTATCGTCAGTCACCACTGACTATAGTCAGTCACCACTGACTATCGTCAGTCACCACTGACTATCGTCAGTCACCACTGACTATCGTCAGTCACCACTGACTATCGTCAGTCACCACTGACTATCGTCAGTCACCACTGACTATCGTCAGTCATCTCTGACTAAAGTCAGTCATCGCTGACTATAATCAGTCATCACAGACTATCGTCAGTCACCACTGACTTATCGTCAGTCACCACTGACTATCGTCAGTCACCACTGACTAACATCAGTAACCCCGACTAACGTCAGTAACCTCGACTAACGTCAGTCATCACTGACTAACGTCAGTCATCAATGACTAACGTCGGCCAGCCATATCTGACCAACGTCAGTCATCACAGACTAACCAACGTCAGTCAACTCTGACTATCGTCAGTCAACAATAACTATCCTCAGTCAACACTGACTATCGTCACCTTGAACGTGGATTATTAAACAAATTTGGAAATTTTGGACCTCAAGCCAGACCTTCAATGTGGATTTTTTAACTAATTTCTAAAACTTGAGGTCCCGACTTTAGACGTTGATTTTAAAAATATTTTGAAGGCCGTGGAATATTTTTGGAGAACCTTAAGCCAGACTTTAAACGCGGATTTTTAAAATATTTTTGGAGACCTGAGGTCCAGACTTTAAGCGTAGATTTTAAAAAGAATTTTTAAAAATTGACGCAGCATTTAATTTCAGCTCCTTGAATTGGCTCAAATTGTACATAACATTTAGAACTGAAAGCATCTTCATTTGGAAATTTTTATCCCAAATATTCTTACATATTTCTTAAATTTCTTACACAACCCCTCGTATTGTAATTATTGATTGGCGGTGTGGCCAAGGCACACAACCACCTCATATTAATTAAAAATAATTTATGTCTATACAACTTTTTTTTTCTAATTCTCTCTCTCTCTTTCCATTTAATGTGAGTATTTCACTTGCAAATCAAACATTTTTCAAAATCGACAGAAAACAATTTTCCAAAAAACCAAAAAAAAAAAAAATTCAACTTGCAGCAGCAGCAAAATAAGGCCCCAATATTTGCAATGAGTGGAAAATTGAAAAAAAAAAATTAGTGTGTGTGTGTGTCTTACAAAATTTCATTACAAACCCGTAAAATGAATTTCCGCAACCTGTTAGAATAAAAGTTTTCCAAGCTGTGGCCGGCCAATAGTACAACAAATCAACACAGACATAAGTTTCCGAACATATGCATGTATCTGTGTGTATGTCTGTTTGTCTTTAAGTAGATTTACTTTTTGTTACATGTTGTTGTTGTTGCTGCTGTTTTAATAGGCAATTTTAAGCTGATTTGTTTCAGCATGATCGTTTTTTGTTTTGGTTTCTTCTAACCACCCATTTTTTCCGATTTTATACGGATTTAGATACTTGGCGTTACGATTTAGTTTGGTGGTGTTTCCTTTTTTTTGGTTGGCAATATGTGGAAATTGCTTTTAATTAAAGTTGTCTGTATTAAGAGACGGAACCAAACAAACCCCTCCCCAACCCAACCAGCCATTGCTTCATTCTGAAAATGAGACTAACCGAGAGACAGCCAGTAGCAGTAGTGGCAACAGCAGTTTTGTACAAAAAAGGGTCCACCAAACCATTTTTTATTTTGTTTTGAAAAGTTGTTTTCGCCAAGACTTGTTAATTAGCCGTTTGAGAAAAATTATTGGAATTTTTTTATCTATTTGTGTGTGTGTGAGACGCGCCAAGAATGGTTTTGTTTGTTTGGATTTTTGTTGTCAAACTTTTTATGGAAAAAATATTTGAAATTTTATGTCTCAGTGGTTTAGAATTGCAAGAGATTTTGAGTTTTTTCTCTTAAGGATTTAATGCAGTTAAGGAGGTAAGGGGGAGGAGGGGATAGCCGTTACTAAATGGAATTTCTTAGGGTTATTCTTTTTGGGGTCCCATCTATGGCATTGTGAAAATAGACACAGAAATATATTAGATCACATTGTATACAACGAATATTGACGCTGTTAATTTAATAGCATTTCCTGAACCGTTGACTCAACTTCTTAACTTTTAAAAAATGGGACCACAGGAGCCAATTCACTCATTACCTGGTAATGTCAACATGCTATGAAAATATGATCGATTTGCCGAGCCGAGGTTAGAATGATGATGACAATTTAGCTTTTATGAGAGAGACCTGATGAAGCCTTGGCTTTAAACTGAAATTTTGAAGTATTTTTGGAGAACTAAGTTCCAGACAGTGATTTTTTTAAATATTTTCGCAGACTTGAGGTCAAGACTTTTAACGTGGATTTTTTTTAAATATATTTGAGAACCTAAAGTCAGGCTCTCGATATGATGTTTTTAATATTTTTAGAATCCTGAGGCCCACAATTAAAATGTCGATTTTCGAAACATTTTTGGGGGTGAGGTCCACACTGGATTTGTTTATACATTTTTGAGACTTGAGGCGGATTTTTCTGAATATTATGAAGAACCTCACGCCATGCTTTAAACGTGGCTTTTATAAAAATATTTTTAGATAACTTCTAGCCAGGCTTTAAAAGGGGATTTTTAACAATTTTTAGAAACTTAAGCCAGGCTTTAGAGTTGGATTTTTTTTAGATATATTTGGAGGAAATCAAGCCGGATATGTAACATATTTTTGGAGACTCGAAGTCCAGACTTTGAACGTGGGTTTTTAAGAATATTTTTGGAAAACCGCAAGCCAGGCTTTAAAAGTGGATTTTTAAAAATATTTTTGGAGTACATCATTGCGGGTTTTATACGTGTTTTTTTAATATGTTTGGTTTTTTGTTTCAATATTTTTGGAGAATCTCAAGCCAGGCTTTATAAGTGGGTTTTTTTTAAATATTTTTGTTGGTTTTTTAATATTTTTGGAGAACCTCAAGCCAGGCTTAAAAAGTGGATTTCTTTCAATATATTAGAAGAACCCTAAGCCAGGCTGAACATGGATTTTGAAAACTGTTTTTGGAGAACTTCAAGCCAGGCTTTAAAAGTGGATTTTTAAAAATATTTTTGGAGAACCTCAAGGCAGGTTTTATATGTGGATTTTTTTAAAAATATGTTTGGTTTTTTGTTCCAATATTTTTGGAAAACCTCAAGCCAGGTTTTATATGTGGATTTTTTTAAAAAATACTTTTGGTTTTTTTTTTTAAATATTTTTGGAGAACCTCAAGCCAGGCTTAAAATGTGGATTTCTTTCAATATTTTTGAAAAACCCTAAGCCAGACTGAACATGGATTTTTAAAAATGTTTTTAGAGAACTTCAAGCCAGGATTTAAAAGTGGATTTTTAAAAATATTTTTGGAGAACCTCAAGGCAGGCTTTATACGTGGATTTTTTAAAAGTATTTTTGGTTTTTCATTTCAATATTTTTGGAGAACCTCAAGCCAGGTTTTATATGTGGATTTTTTTAAAAAATAGTTTTGGTTTTTTTAAATATTTTTGGAGAACCTCAAGAAAGGCTTAGAAAGTGGATTTCTTTCAATATTTTTGAAAACCCCTAAGCCAGCCTGAACATGGATTTTTAAAAATGTTTTTAGAGAACTTCAAGCCAGGCTTTAAAAGTGGATTTTTTTAAAATATTTTTGGAGATTTTTTTAAAAAATACTTTTGGTTTTTTTTTTTAAATATTTTTGGAGAACCTCAAGCCAGGCTTAAAATGTGGATTTCTTTCAATATTTTTGAAAAACCCTAAGCCAGACTGAACATGGATTTTTAAAAATGTTTTTAGAGAACTTCAAGCCAGGATTTAAAAGTGGATTTTTAAAAATATTTTTGGAGAACCTCAAGGCAGGCTTTATACGTGGATTTTTTAAAAGTATTTTTGGTTTTTCATTTCAATATTTTTGGAGAACCTCAAGCCAGGTTTTATATGTGGATTTTTTTAAAAAATAGTTTTGGTTTTTTTAAATATTTTTGGAGAACCTCAAGAAAGGCTTAGAAAGTGGATTTCTTTCAATATTTTTGAAAACCCCTAAGCCAGCCTGAACATGGATTTTTAAAAATGTTTTTAGAGAACTTCAAGCCAGGCTTTAAAAGTGGATTTTTTTAAAATATTTTTGGAGAACCTCAAGTCAGGCTTTAAAAGTGGATTTTTAAAAATATTTTTTGGAGAATCTCAAGGCAGGCTTTATACGTGGATTTTTTAAAAGTATTTTTGGTTTTTCATTTCAATATTTTTGGAGAACCTCAAGCCAGGTTTTATATGTGGATTTTTTTAAAAAATAGTTTTGGTTTTTTTAAATATTTTTGGAGAACCTCAAGAAAGGCTTAGAAAGTGGATTTCTTTCAATATTTTTGAAAACCCCTAAGCCAGCCTGAACATGGTTTTTTAAAAATGTTTTTAGAGAACTTCAAGCCAGGCTTTAAAAGTGGATTTTTTTAAAATATTTTTGGAGAACCTCAAGTCAGGCTTTAAAAGTGGATTTTTAAAAATATTTTTTGGAGAATCTCAAGGCAGGCTTTATACGTGGATTTTTTAAAAGTATTTTTGGTTTTTCATTTCAATATTTTTGGAGAACCTCAAGCCAGGTTTTATATGTGGATTTTTTTAAAAAATATTTTTGGTTTTTTTAAATATTTTTGGAGAACCTCAAGCCAGGCGTAAAAAGTGGATTTCTTTCAATATATTAGAAGAACCCTAAGCCAGGCTGAACATGAATTTTTAAAACTGTTTTGGGAGAACTTCAAACCAGGCTTTAAAAGTGGATTTTTAAAAATATTTTTGGAGAACCTCAAGGCAGGCTTTATACGTGGATTTTTAAAAGTATTTTTGGTTTTTTGTTTCAATATTTTTGGAGAATCTCAAGCCAGGCTTTATACGTGGATTTTTTTTTAAATATTTTTGTTGGCTTTTTAATATTTTTGGAGAACCTCAAGTCAGGCTTAAAAAGTGGATTTCTTTCAATATTTTTGAAGGACCCTAAGCCAGACTTTTAAATATTTTTCAGAACCTAAAGCAGGCTTTAAACGTGGATTTTTTAAGAACCTCAAGCAAGGCTGTAAACGTGGATTTTGTAAAATATTTTTGGAGAACCTCAAGCCAGGCTTTAAACATGGATTTTCCAAATATTTTTGGAGAGCCTCAAGCCAGGCTTTAAACATGGATTTTCCAAATATTTGTGGAGAACGTAAAGTCAGACTTTAAGCGTGGATTTTTAAACAAATTTTTTGAGAACGTTAAGTCCGGCTTTAAGCGTGGATTTTTAAGCAAATTTTTTGAGAACCTTAAGACAGGCTTTAAATGCGGATTTAAAAAAAAATTTAAAACCATGAGCCATGCTCAGCCCGTGGATTTTGTTTAATATTTTTGGAGTTGGATTTTTAACATATGTATTTGTGGAGAACCTCAAGCCAGGCTTTAAAGTTGGATTTTAACATATTTTTGGAGACCTGAGATTTTTTAAATATTTTTGCGGAACCTCAAGGCAGGCTTAAACGTTGATTTCTCTAAGATTTTTGGAGAACCTCAAGTTAGGCTTTAAACGTGGATTTTTCAATATTTTTAGAGAACCCAAGCCAGGCTTAAAGAGTTGATTTGTTTAAAATAATTTTTGAGAAGTTCAAGCCAGTTTTAAATAGCGGATTTTTAAACTATTTTTTGGAGAACCCCAAGTCAAGCTTTAAAGCGAGGATTTTTTTTTGGATTTTTAGTTTTAAACAAATTTTTGGAGAACCTTAAGTCAGGCTTTAAACTTGGATTTTTTAAAAATATTGTTTGAAACCCTTAAGCCATGCTTAACACGTGGATTTTTTTAAATATTTTTGGAGTTGGATTTTTAACATATTTGTGGAGAACCTCAAGCCAGGCTTTAAAGTTGGCTTTTAACATATTTTTGGAGACCTGAGATTTTTTTAAATATTTTTGCGGAACCTCAAGGCGGACTTAAACGTTGATTTTTTGTAATATTTTTGGAGAACTTCAAGTTAGGTTCTGGATTTTGCAATATTTTTAGAGAACCTCAAGCCAGGCTTATTTTTAAAATAATTTTTGAGAAGTTCAAGCCAGTTTTAAATAGCGGATTTTTTTAAATCTTTTTTGGAGAACCCCAAGTCAAGCTTTAAAAGCGATTTTTTAAAAATATTTTTGTATAACCTCAAGGAAGGCTTAAAAGTGCATTTTTAAAATAGTTTTGGAGAACTTCAAGCCAGACTTTAAACGTGGTTTTCTTAAAACATTTTTTGAGAACTTCAAGCCATGCTTTAAAATTGATGTTTTGAAACATTTATGAGAACCTCAAGCCAGGCTTTACACGCGGGTTTCTCAAATATTATTGGAGTACTTCAAGCCAAGCTTTTAATGTGAATTCAGTTGATTTTTTGGAAACCTCAGGTTCATCGATAGGGGAGATTTTTGGATACCATAGGGAAGAATATGTGATTTTTGAACATAAATTTTGCAGACCTAGGACCGGACTTAAAGTGTAAAAGATCTTTTGGAGATCTGATGTTGGGTCTTTGGCCAAACATTAAAGTGTGGATTTTTAAAGATTTTTTGGATACCTAAGATTAGGTCTTTGGCCAACCATTAATGATGGTTTTTGGAGTTTTGGAGGTCTCAGACCAGACTCAGAGAAAAAATGTGGGTCTCATGCCATGATGATTTTTTAAATGATTTTTTTGGGCAATCAGTTCCATACTTAGCAGACTTTTGCAGATTAACAGATATTGCTCATCTTTCAAACGTTTGATGAGTTCGTCAAATTTTGTAGAGTTATCGTTTTTGCTCAAAGTGCAGGTGGAGACTTCTCTCAGGTCCGATTTTTTATTTTGCTTAATGATATGAAATTTTCTTTTTAATGCCGAACAGCATTTCTAACTACAAGACTTATAGAGAAGTTTTAAATTCCTGGAAATACTGTGGGAAATCCAAACCGACTTCACGTAGAGGAGGTTTTGCCACAGTTCAAAATGTGTTTTTTTTTTTTTTCAATGTTGTCTGGCCTGGAAATCAAACCCAGGCATTCAGCGTACAAGGCGGCGGTGAAATCACAAGGCTTGCACACTTTGTGAGCTGTTTTGAAGATTTCGTTCCAAAATCAAATTTTGTGCCAAGGTCACTCTAGCGTCTTTGTATTTATTTTCTTATTTTTTTTATCCAAAAACTGATTTCGTAGAAACATTTAGTTTGTTTGTAGTTCATTGAACTTAAATTGTAGTTTCTGAATTATCAATGATTGATTGAATGTAGTACTTCAAAAAAAAAAAAAAAAAAAAAACAAAATTATGTACTCAAGAAAGAATTAGCAAAAGCTTGTAAATGAATTGTTATCATTGCTAAAATAAACATTGAATCAATAGAGAAAACATAAAAAATTAGAGGGAACCCCTTGCAAGAAACCCTCATCATATCTTTCACAATTTAGTTTTATTATTGTTTCTTAATTTTCTTTTATGACTAAAGTCACCCTTTGGCGTTTACTTATTTATTTTTCTTTTGTATGTGTCATTCAGCAATGATCATCATCATTGAAACAATAACAAAAGGAGAAAAAAGAAGCTACGAGAAAAAGAAAAGATAATTATTTATAAGCCCAGATTCAAGTCGGTAGCCTTATGGTTATTGTTTTTCCAGTGACTTCTTCTTCTTCTCCATACATCTTCTATCCCAACATCCATCTATTCCAACATCCATATATTTATTGTTTATAACAACGTCAACAAACATCTAAAGTTGATTGTTTAGTGTTATTGTTTTGCGCGAGAGGGTATAACTAGGCGATTGCTAAAGGTCTTTCTTTCTATGTTGGGAATGGGGAACGGGGGAAAACCTGGGCATCGGATAAACTAACTTTGGGTACTTGCATGCTTACAATATTTGCACTTTCTCTTTGCAAAGACAAGACAAGCAACGTAGCAGGCAGGCAGGCCAGACCGCCACTTCATGACAATAACTTGGAATATCTGTTTTTTTTTTTCTTTCATTTCATGTGATGAATATATTTTCTCAATGACTGAATGTTTTTTTTTCCCCGGTTTGTTTGTTTGCCTCTGAAGTCCATGTCATGTTGTGATGGGAACTTTGCTGGGAAATTGTAATTAAAAACATGAATTTTCTTTCCTTTGTTTTATTGCTTTATATATGGCTGGGGCAATATGAAATCTTTAAGATTTTCCATTGTAAATGACATATTTTGCATTTTGACATTATATCAAAATGCTAAATTATTTCAATTGTCCCCTAGATGAAATTTTCAAAAATTGCTAAGCTTTTATTAAGATAAACAATAGAAAAGATGAGCATATCTTCATATATAAATAACAAACTTATAAATCAGAAGCCGAACTAAGAGTAGATTTCCAACGGTTCCAATGATTTGCTTTATCGCTCCAAGAATATATTTGAAAATTTAACAAATATTGGTGAACTTATAAAATACAATCTATTGAATGGATTTAGAATAACAATATCCATTTGAAATTAGAAGTAGGTGATATGTTCTTAATAATCTTTCTAAGAAAAGCAGTTATAAAATGATCGACATATTTGTATTGATAGATGAATAATGGGTTTGTTGCTTAAGTCTTTTGTTTTTTAAGCCACAGAATGATTCTTGAGTGATTCATAAAAATAAAAAAATAGATGATTGACGAATAGACAACGTGCTTTTAAATAGTATTCTTTTTAAGAAGAAAATAAAATTGTATTGTCTTTAGGAGGGAGCCTAAAAGAAAATATATATTAACATTTTGGTTATAATTGACCTAAAAAAGTTAAAAAAAAAAATTGAAACAACAATTTTTTTATATTCAAACAAGGTAAAAAAAACGATCACTAACATTTATGCAACTAAAAAATAACAGTCCTGTATCATAGCTAAGCTATCGTTGAGGTAACAGTATTTTATATATTTGTAAGTTAATTTTTCTCCTTAATCTGGCTCTGAGTCTATCTCCAGTCCTATGAATGTGCCTGATTCGATGAGATGTAACCCCAAAGCTAATGGAGTTAGTTGAGTCGGTTTGACTGGACAGTTGAAAAGGTGCAATGTGTCGTGCGGACCTGTGTCGCGTGCTGGAGAGATTTTTTGAACGGTGTCACCAATCCTTGCTCTGTAGGAATTTAAATGGCTGCATCATCCCGAGCATATTTGAGCCAAAACTGCTCTGGTTTGTCGTGGCATCTGACGCTACTCAGTCAGCTGCGTCAGTTGTAGAAAGTTTCTCCGATGATCGCATTCACACGACAGTTGTTTATGGCACCTGCGACTGCAGCCGTGTGAATGCTATTTAAACCCGCATGATAGGGTTGTTGATCTAACGGGTTTCTCTTGTAACGTAGAACTTATTTTCTAGATCATGAAGATTCCTCCTGACATGATTGTGTGAGAGGGTCATGTCCAATATATGGTGATAAGGATGGCTCTCACGGTAACACCCGGAAGAATCTTTATCTAATGATGTAGATGAAGATATGAGATGGCACCCTATTGCAGTTCTCAGGGCAGCATTCTGACAGGTCTGAATATTTGTTCATCGCTTTGCATTTATATTCGTGGACTACAGCGCGTAGCTTACCATAGACCAACCTATTGCGTTATATGTATGTGGTCAACAAGATATCTTTATCTGCAGTCCAAGTGACGCCGGCTAGGGACTTGAGGATCTTGTTCCTACATCTCAGATTTTCGCAGATAGCTGTGGCATGCGCGGAGGACGTAAACATGCTGTAGAATGTGATACCTTGAATCTTGTGGTAGTTGGTGGTCAGAATTCCGCTAAAATCGACCATGACGTTCAACTCAGTGCTCAAATCGGACAGTGACAGATATTTGCATATTCTTCGCGTGGAAAAAGATGGTAAGATTAGTCAAATAGGAGTTCAGCCTTTCAGAAATGAGACATCAGGAAAGGTACCTGACGCCAAGATCGTGCAATCATCCGCATACGTTATGGTCCCAATGCCGCCTGGAAGGGGGGGAATACTGAAGATGTAGAGGTTATACATTTCCGGTGATATCATCCCACCTTGGGGAACTCCCTGTTTCACTCTACAGGATTGGAATTCTTGTTCCTGAATTCCACTTACGACTGGCGTCTACACATATAATTGATAATCCAGCGTTTCAAACTTGGCCGGAAGGTAGTCTGCTCGATGTCCACAAATAACGTGTGCTTCACTGTTTCCATACGGCTTGCTCTGGTTGAGTCCTCGACTAATATGTGTGGAGACGGCGAGCTGTGCTGCTTATGGAACCCATGCTGATGATCGGCAACTATATAACTATTTTTAACACTAGGGAGGATTAACGGTTTTGTCTGGCTTCAGTAGCGGGACCACCCTGTCTATTTTCAAGACCTCGGAAACGATGTGAGTGGCTAGCGAGAGGTTGAGAACTTTAGTTAGATACTCGACTCCCGGTTTATCATGCTGTTTCAGGAGATTCCATCAGGGCCCGCCGTTTTGTATGACTCAGCGTAGCTAATAACATTCCCAACATCATAATTTAAAAATTGCGGTGGTTCCTCTTCGCCCTGTCACTACCGGGGTGCTCGACAAACTGTCGATTAAAATAACTTGCACACCTCTTCGGATCAGTCTGTGTTACGTCGCCAAACGTGACTTAGGTCCTATGTTCCTTGTCTCGTTGCCCCTAATTCACTTATTCCGGCTGAAATGTTGATTTAAACACTAATTTCGCTTATGCTCAACGACCAACCTGTTAGCTTCCAATGTCAGCTCCCTGACCCTGGGGTCACGCTCATTTGCTTATCCCATTTGCTGGGAAGTTTTGTGTCACTTCGGGTACTTGAACATGGCGAGCAGCTGCAGCAGTGATGATGTCTCGGAACGCCCTTCTGCTAGCCAAACTTCAGATGGGTTGGACAGATCCCGGAAGCGATGATTACTAAACACTGTGAAACTAGGCCCATTAGCCTTCCCATGGTTTATGAATATGCAGCGTTTAGTGGTGATGCAATCGGGCAGTCTGTTGATGGAGACAATTATGGGGAGATGAATACGACGAGTTGCCAGGTGACGTCATTTGTCAAACCATTTGTGGCACGATGGTTATGTCCGGCGAACTGAGACACTCTCCGTTATATCTGGCAGGAGCGTCTTTATTGGTCGTTTCCAAGCACCGAATGCCTTAACTCATTATGAGCATTAAAAGTCCCCCAAGACCAGTCGATTATGACCTTCCAAAAGCGGGCTAATGTTGGGTCTGTAACATGGAGTACAGCTATTTATCGGCGGGATAAGTTAAGCAACTCTACCTCGGCCGTTCCGCACATGACTGCTACCCCCATCATTACATGTACGGGTCATTTGAGCCAGGCTCAAGCGAGATAGGTCTGTGAACAGTCTACTGAAATAGGACAGCTATCCCCCCATCTCCACTTCTTGGGCGATCCGATACAACGCTGTAAGCTGATGTTATTGTTGAGTTTGTTTTCCAGCGCCGCCGCGACCCTGATATTCTTTCGACTCATGAAATCCCTTATTTCATCGAGGTAAGACCTCTGAGTCTCTTGCAATTAAATTGTAAAAAGGAGGCATTGTAAGGGATTGGAACAGCAACGCCAGGGGAGTCGCGTATTCTGATGACGACGACGACCAACTGGGGGCTCTGTTCACACAGCATGCAGAAACATAGTCACAGTCGTAGTCCCTCACATGAACGATTCCAGAACAACCCCAGAGATGCACTCACTCTCGGCATCTATTGCATCTCACCAATGTTTGAGGGTGGGAGATGGGGATACGACAAACTGAGCACATATAAATTTGTCTTGGGTTTTCCTCCGTCCCGACAAGGATCAAAAGAATCCGGAGCAGGCATTCCGGGATATGCTGCTCCCAACACTGAAAAATGGTACAAATATAAAAATGTGTACACTGAGGTGGCAACCGCTGGCCGGATAATGGGTGTTGTGTGTGCTACGGGTGTATGTCTATCAGATGTATTGTGGGTTATTCTGAACCTAAATTGCCCGTGAGATTTTAATCTCTCTGTCATTTCAACATAAAGGAGAGAATGAGAAAACTCACGGGGAATTTGAGTTCAAAATAACCCACATTGTGTAACTGCGATTTAAATAAAGAGATGCTGATAACTCGGCGGATTTGGGTATATATATATATATATATATATATATATATATATATATATATATATGTATGTCAGACAGAGTGCCTCCATGGATCTACGAGTGCAGTCCTCGTCGCAATAGTTTCGTCACTGGGACTTTTTTAGTTCGAAATAGAATTTTTTGTTCACTCCTTACCATGTTCCTGTCAACTGAGGCTTCTTATTATACCCTAAACCTTTAGGCTGACGAGGGTATATAAACTTTGAAACGGCCCAACATGTCTTGTATTATCGAAATAATGGTTTTAGACCTTAATGACCTGTTTCTTTAAGACGATTCGAATTCAAATTCGTTCGAAAAACTACCAAACTCCCATTGTTGTAGAAAATTTTTGTTGATTGAATACAAAAATGTAACAAATATTTTCAAACAACAGACTTTGTATTCGAATTTGTATTCGAATCGTCTTAGAGAAACAGGTCATAAGTATGTTTGGACGAAATTCGTTTCAGACCATTTGGAGTCGATTTGGCCATGTCCGTCCGTCTGACTATCTGACTGTCTCCCACAAAAGATCACAATTTATGTGTAAAATGGTATGAACGATAGCTCTTGAAAGGAGCAAACGATATGGCCCATACTTTGCACATCTTCCCTGCAAACCAAATATCGGATGCCCGACACGTCTGAACAATTTCGGAAGCAAAATTGTTCAGATTTCGTTCCAATTTCTAAACGACTTTTCGAAGAGGAAATAGTTTAGATTTTGTAAAGATTTCGTTCCAATGTCAGAGCGAATGTCGAAATTAAATTTCCCTTCTGAATTTCCTAAGGATTTTCTTCAGATTTCGTTCCGAAATCGGGCAGAAATCGATCCGATTTCGCTCTGACATTTCGTTTCGAAATTATGTCAACCACTTCATACAACTTTCGTTAAGATATCGTTACGATTTCGGATCGGACATCGGACGAAGCGTCCGAATTTTGTTTCGATTTCTTTACGATGTCGATGTGATTGGTTTGCTGGGTTATTATTCCTTCTAGATATAGATCGGGTTCGAATATGGAATATGTCCGTCCAATCCTTCGGGTAGAACTCACACAAACTTGGGAAAAAATTAAGTTTAAGACCTCCTAGCGTATCGTTTGGATTTTTTTTATCAGGTGGTCCTTGCTTCCCCCTTTACGACGCTATAATTTGTTTTAGCGGCAAGTCCATACTTCCTGTTAAAATGGCCTAAAACTTCCAAAAAAACCCTTACAAATCCGCAAGATAACTTTTGTAGGGAATTTCTGATTGGTTCAAACTCTGCAAATGGTATTATTTCATCTAGTCAAGTATCTGGTTGAAATATGGACTATATCGGTCCAGTCCTTCGGCTACCTCCCACACAAAGTTTGGATAGAGTGCAGTTTAAGGACTCGCCTGGGATCGTTTTTAAATTTTTGGTAAAATCTTGTGTATGCGACATTAAGTAAGACGGTACAATTTTTTTTTTCGGAGGCAAATCTATTCTTCCTAAGATATTGGCCTAAAAGTTCCAAGAAACGCTGACGGCACCAACCAAAATGGCAAATCCGCAAGATAATTCTCACAAGGAGTTGCTGATGGGTTCAAACTTTGCACATGGTATTATTTCATCTAGTCATGTATCAGGTTGGAATATGGACTATATCGGCCAGTCCTTCGGCTGGGTACCTCCCACACAAAGTTTGGAAAGAGTGCAGTTTAAGGACTCGCCTGTGATCGTTTTTAATTTTTTGGCAAAATGTTGTGTATGCGACATTAGGTAAGTCGGTACAATTTTTTCCGGAGGCAAATCTATTCTTCCTGTGATATTGGCCTAAAAGTTCCAAGAAACCCTTACGGCACCAAGTAAAATGACAAATCCGCAAGATAATTCTCACAAGGAGTTGCTGATGGGTTCAAACTTTGCACATGGCATTATTTCAAATAGTCATGTACCAGTTCGGAATATGGACTATATCGGTCCAGTCCTTCGAGTACCTCCCACAAAAAGTTTGGAAAGAGTGCAGTTTAAGGACTCGCCTGTGATCGTTTTTAAATTTTTGGCAAAATGTTGTGTATGCGACATTAGGTAAGACGGTAAAATTTTTTTCGGAGGCAAATCCATACTTCCTGAGGTAATGGCCCAAAAATTCAAAAAACCCATATATACGTCAGAAGTTTTGAGTTTGCTTCTTTTCTTTAGGTCCGAGGCAGAGGTTTAATCTCCGAGGACACAGCTGACTGATAGTGTTATTACTTGTTATTTTTTAATTTTTTACATTTACCCAAAATAATATTTTCAAGTAAACAAAATATTAGATTCCAGCAGGTTCTGGAATAGACCTCCAAAAATCTTTACTATTTTTCTTTTCTTTATATATTTGAAATTTTTTGCGTACGAGGACAAACCCATTACTTCCGATAATGCTAAGTTTAAATCATACATATGTATTTCCTTTTACTCTATACTTGTTCTAATTTCCCTTTTAGGTGCAAATTATCAACACAAATTGTTTGCTTATTAGATACTGAAAAAATCAGAGATCACACTTTTCAATTCATGCCAAAACCCAGCAAGAAAATCTTAATTATACCAGAAACGTTTAAAGCTAATTTGTTAAACATGTTTTGTTTGTTTTCTTTCAAGTTCCTATACATCTTCAAAACAACACATTTACTACGTTTGTCTCTCTCTCTCTCCGAATAAATCTTAGCTTGCATCAATGTTCTGAAAAAAAAAACAATAACAAAATATATTATATTTTGTTTGTGGTCGTTCGACAATTATAAATTTAGAAATGATTTTATTTGATGTTATCATTTCGAGTTTGTGGTTGGTTGAGTGTTATTTTGTGTTCTTCTTCTACTTGTCAGTCTGTCTGTCGCTTGATGCTAATTTACATTTTTAACGAAAGTTTGTGTCTTTTTAAGTTTATGGGATTTTCGTAGATATGAATATGTAAACATGCGAGGGAAAGAATTTCGTTAAAGAACTGAAATTTAGAAATTTAATTAAATATTTAAACAACAAATGAAAGTTCCAATAAAAAATAAATAAATAAAAAATTCAAATATTTTGTCTTTTAATACAACAGGGAGGTGTTCAGAATCAGTCATTCTTTCGAAACGATCGTAGATGAAAAATTTAAGACCCCTCGGTGAAGGTTTGATGTTTATACCACCATTCCTAAGGAGTAGCTTAATTTCTCACATTCTTTGACCAAATGTTACACTCCAAACCCCCTCCTAGAGATTGATTTAATGCTTGATTTCAACATAATTTTCCCAATAAATGATTAATTGCCATGTTAACAGGTTGGCGTGTTTAACGCAAATCCTAAAAATGCTAAATATTGTTTTTTTGCTACTACCACGAACAAAATTTGCCAATGATTTGCAATTTGAATGTGAGCATAGCTTCGTTTTTGTAGCTTAAATAGGCAATTGGCTTTGTTTCCGTTTGAAGAAGAAAAAACAACAAACTTTGCCCAATGGGCATTTTCTGTTTTTTTTTTTCAACATTTGACCAAACAAACAATGTGAATGAATGAGCCATGACTTTTTTCATACTTTGTGGCTATTTTATGGTGTGTAGGCAGGCAGACAGACAGGTATCATCTTTACTACAAAAAATTTTCTCAGCAACATTAGTGTCAAAATGAAATTGCAAAAAAAATGTGTCTACCTCTTTGTGACTCTGTCTTCCAAATTGTTTGTGTGTGTGATGGAGAGCCATCTCAAGACAAAAATGAAGATGCCATGTTGAGTCGTTTTTTTTTCTATTTTTTGAATAATGATAAAAATCTTTGGCCCATCAGCCGAAAAAAATAACTTTTACTTTTCGTCGTGTCGTGGTGGTTTCACATGTAATTACATGAAAGTAATTTCGTTACAAAAAAAATGCAAATGTTTAGATGAGAGTGAATTATGAATGTGTGGATTGGGGTCTATTATTAGGGAAATATTTTATTGTATTTTTGTTTGGTTTTGGTTTGAAATTACAATAGCAAATGAAAATTTATATGGCAATTTAAAGGTCATGAACTTTTCCATAAACCAGGGGAAATTTTGTTTCGATGTGAAAAATTAGAGAGAAAAATTAATAAAACAAATTTGACTCTCAATAATTTTTTTTTAATTAAAACAAGTAAAAATGTATTAGCCAGCCATGACAGACAGACATGTACCATCAGCCTGTAATATAATAACAAATAAGCAAATTAAGTGTTGTTTTTTTCTTCAAAACATTAGTGTTGTAATTAGTACTGCGAAACTAGCCACGACTATGGCCCTGAAGGTCGATGAAAAAAATTCTTTAGAAAATCCACGCTTATGGCCCTGAAGGTCGATGAAAAAAATTCTTTAGAAAATCCACGCTTATAGGGCTGAAGGTTTATGAATAATTCTTTAGAATATCCACGCTTATGGGGCTGAAGGTCTATGAATAATTCTTTAGAAAATCCACGCTTATGGGGCTGAAGGTCTATGAATAATTCTATAGAAAATCCATGCTTATGGCCCTGAAGGTCGATGAAAAAAATTCTTTAGAAAATCCACACATGGCCCTGATAATCGATGAAAATTTCTTTACCAAATCCACGCTTATGGCCCTGAAGGTCGATGAAAAAAATTCTTTAGAAAATCCACGCTTATGGCCCTGAAGGTCGATGAAAAAAATTCTTTAGAAAATCCACGCTTATGGCCCTGAAGGTCGATGAAAAAAATTCTTTAGAAAATCCACGCTTATGGCCCTGAAGGTCGATGAAAAAAATTCTTTAGAAAATCCACGCTTATGGCCCTGAAGGTCGATGAAAAAATTCTTTAGAAAATCCACGCTTATGGCCCTGAAGGTCGATGAAAAAAATTCTTTAGAAAATCCACGCTTATGGCCCTGAAGGTCGATGAAAAAAATTCTTTAGAAAATCCACGCTTATGGCCCTGAAGGTCGATGAAAAAAATTCTTTAGAAAATCCACGCTTATGGCCCTGAAGGTCGATGAAAAAAATTCTTTAGAAAATCCACGCTTATGGCCCTGAAGGTCGATGAAAAAAATTCTTTAGAAAATCCACGCTTATGGCCCTGAAGGTCGATGAAAAAAATTCTTTAGAAAATCCACGCTTATGGCCCTGAAGGTCGATGAAAAAATTCTTTAGAAAATCCACGCTTATGGCCCTGAAGGTCGATGAAAAAATTCTTTAGAAAATCCACGCTTATGGCCCTGAAGGTCGATGAAAAAAATTCTTTAGAAAATCCACGCTTACGGCCCTGAAGGTCGATGAAAAAATTTCTTTAGAAAATCCACGCTTACGGCCCTGAAGGTCGATGAAAAAATTTCTTTAGAAAATCCACGCTTACGGCCCTGAAGGTCGATGAAAAAATTTCTTTAGAAAATCCACGCTTACGGCCCTGAAGGTCGATGAAAAAAATTCTTTAGAAAATTCACGCTTACGGCCCTGAAGGTCGATGAAAAAAATTCTTTAGAAAATCCACGCTTACGGCCCTGAAGGTCGATGAAAAAAATTCTTTAGAAAATCCACGCTTACGGCCCTGAAGGTCGATGAAAAAAATTCTTTAGAAAATCCACGCTTACGGCCCTGAAGGTCGATGAAAAAAATTCTTTAGAAAATCCACGCTTACGGCCCTGAAGGTCGATGAAAAAAATTCTTTAGAAAATCCACGCTTACGGCCCTGAAGGTCGATGAAAAAAATTCTTTAGAAAATCCACGCTTACGGCCCTGAAGGTCGATGAAAAAAATTCTTTAGAAAATCCACGCTTACGGCCCTGAAGGTCGATGAAAAAAATTCTTTAGAAAATCCACGCTTACGGCCCTGAAGGTCGATGAAAAAAATTCTTTAGAAAATCCACGCTTACGGCCCTGAAGGTCGATGAAAAAAAATCTTTAGAAAATCCACGCTTATGGCCCTGAAGGTCGATGAAAAAAAATCTTTAGAAAATCCACGCTTATGGCCCTGAAGGTCGATGAAAAAAAATCTTTAGAAAATCCACGCTTATGGCCCTGAAGGTCGATGAAAAAAATTCTTTAGAAAATCCACGCTTATGGCCCTGAAGGTCGATGAAAAAAAATCTTTAGAAAATCCACGCTTATGGCCCTGAAGGTCGATGAAAAAAATTCTTTAGAAAATCCACGCTTATGGCCCTGAAGGTCGATGAAAAAAATTCTTTAGAAAATCCACGCTTATGGCCCTGAAGGTCGATGAAAAAAATTCTTTAGAAAATCCACGCTTATGGCCCTGAAGGTCGATGAAAAAAATTCTTTAGAAAATCCACGCTTATGGCCCTGAAGGTCGATGAAAAAAATTCTTTAGAAAATCCACGCTTATGGCCCTGAAGGTCGATGAAAAAAATTCTTTAGAAAATCCACGCTTATGGCCCTGAAGGTCGATGAAAAAAATTCTTTAGAAAATCCACGCTTATGGCCCTGAAGGTCGATGAAAAAAATTCTTTAGAAAATCCACGCTTATGGCCCTGAAGGTCGATGAAAAAAATTCTTTAGAAAATCCACGCTTATGGCCCTGAAGGTCGATGAAAAAAATTCTTTAGAAAATCCACGCTTATGGCCCTGAAGGTCGATGAAAAAAATTCTTTAGAAAATCCACGCTTATGGCCCTGAAGGTCGATGAAAAAAATTCTTTAGAAAATCCACGCTTATGGCCCTGAAGGTCGATGAAAAAAATTCTTTAGAAAATCCACGCTTATGGCCCTGAAGGTCGATGAAAAAAATTCTTTAGAAAATCCACGCTTATGGCCCTGAAGGTCGATGAAAAAAATTCTTTAGAAAATCCACGCTTATGGCCCTGAAGGTCGATGAAAAAAATTCTTTAGAAAATCCACGCTTATGGCCCTGAAGGTCGATGAAAAAAATTCTTTAGAAAATCCACGCTTATGGCCCTGAAGGTCGATGAAAAAAATTCTTTAGAAAATCCACGCTTATGGCCCTGAAGGTCGATGAAAAAAATTCTTTAGAAAATCCACGCTTATGGCCCTGAAGGTCGATGAAAAAAATTCTTTAGAAAATCCACGCTTATGGCCCTGAAGGTCGATGAAAAAAATTCTTTAGAAAATCCACGCTTATGGCCCTGAAGGTCGATGAAAAAAATTCTTTAGAAAATCCACGCTTATGGCCCTGAAGGTCGATGAAAAAAATTCTTTAGAAAATCCACGCTTATGGCCCTGAAGGTCGATGAAAAAAATTCTTTAGAAAATCCACGCTTATGGCCCTGAAGGTCGATGAAAAAAATTCTTTAGAAAATCCACGCTTATGGCCCTGAAGGTCGATGAAAAAAATTCTTTAGAAAATCCACGCTTATGGCCCTGAAGGTCGATGAAAAAAATTCTTTAGAAAATCCACGCTTATGGCCCTGAAGGTCGATGAAAAAAATTCTTTAGAAAATCCACGCTTATGGCCCTGAAGGTCGATGAAAAAAATTCTTTAGAAAATCCACGCTTATGGCCCTGAAGGTCGATGAAAAAAATTCTTTAGAAAATCCACGCTTATGGCCCTGAAGGTCGATGAAAAAAATTCTTTAGAAAATCCACGCTTATGGCCCTGAAGGTCGATGAAAAAAATTCTTTAGAAAATCCACGCTTATGGCCCTGAAGGTCGATGAAAAAAATTCTTTAGAAAATCCACGCTTATGGCCCTGAAGGTCGATGAAAAAATTCTTTAGAAAATCCACGCTTATGGGCCTGAAGGTCGATGAAAAAAATTCTTTAGAAAATCCAAGCTTATGAAGGCCTATGAAGAAAATCTTTAGAAAATCCACGCTTATGGCCCTGAAGGTCGATGAAAAAAATTCTTTAGAAAATCCAAGCTTATGAAGGCCTATGAAGAAAATCTTTAGAAAATCCACGCTTATGGCCCTGAAGGTCGATGAAAAAAATTCTTTAGAAAATCCACGCTTATGAAGCTGAAGGCCTATGACAAAAATCTTTAGAAAATCCACGCTTATGCCCCTGAAGGTCGATGAAAAAAATTCTTTAGAAAATCCACGCTTATGGACCTGAAGGTCGATGAAAAAAATTCTTTAGAAAATCCACGCTTATGAAGCTGAAGGCCTATGAAAAAAATTCTTTAGAAAATCCACGCTTATGGCCCTGAAGGTCGATGAAAAAAATTCTTTAGAAAATCCACGCTTATGGCCCTGAAGGTCGATGAAAAAAATTCTTTAGAAAATCCACGCTTATGGCCCTGAAGGTCGATGAAAAAAATTCTTTAGAAAATCCACGCTTATGGCCCTGAAGGTCGATGAAAAAAATTCTTTAGAAAATCCACGCTTATGGCCCTGAAGGTCGATGAAAAAAATTCTTTAGAAAATCCACGCTTATGGCCCTGAAGGTCGATGAAAAAAATTCTTTAGAAAATCCACGCTTATGGCCCTGAAGGTCGATGAAAAAAATTCTTTAGAAAATCCACGCTTATGGCCCTGAAGGTCGATGAAAAAAATTCTTTAGAAAATCCACGCTTATGGCCCTGAAGGTCGATGAAAAAAATTCTTTAGAAAATCCACGCTTATGGCCCTGAAGGTCGATGAAAAAAATTCTTTAGAAAATCCACGCTTATGGCCCTGAAGGTCGATGAAAAAAATTCTTTAGAAAATCCACGCTTATGGCCCTGAAGGTCGATGAAAAAAATTCTTTAGAAAATCCACGCTTATGGCCCTGAAGGTCGATGAAAAAAATTCTTTAGAAAATCCACGCTTATGGCCCTGAAGGTCGATGAAAAAAATTCTTTAGAAAATCCACGCTTATGGCCCTGAAGGTCGATGAAAAAAATTCTTTAGAAAATCCACGCTTATGGCCCTGAAGGTCGATGAAAAAAATTCTTTAGAAAATCCACGCTTATGGCCCTGAAGGTCGATGAAAAAAATTCTTTAGAAAATCCACGCTTATGGCCCTGAAGGTCGATGAAAAAAATTCTTTAGAAAATCCACGCTTATGGCCCTGAAGGTCGATGAAAAAAATTCTTTAGAAAATCCACGCTTATGGCCCTGAAGGTCGATGAAAAAAATTCTTTAGAAAATCCACGCTTATGGCCCTGAAGGTCGATGAAAAAAATTCTTTAGAAAATCCACGCTTATGGCCCTGAAGGTCGATGAAAAAAATTCTTTAGAAAATCCACGCTTATGGCCCTGAAGGTCGATGAAAAAAATTCTTTAGAAAATCCACGCTTATGGCCCTGAAGGTCGATGAAAAAAATTCTTTAGAAAATCCACGCTTATGGCCCTGAAGGTCGATGAAAAAAATTCTTTAGAAAATCCACGCTTATGGCCCTGAAGGTCGATGAAAAAAATTCTTTAGAAAATCCACGCTTATGGCCCTGAAGGTCGATGAAAAAAATTCTTTAGAAAATCCACGCTTATGGCCCTGAAGGTCGATGAAAAAAATTCTTTAGAAAATCCACGCTTATGGCCCTGAAGGTCGATGAAAAAAATTCTTTAGAAAATCCACGCTTATGGCCCTGAAGGTCGATGAAAAAAATTCTTTAGAAAATCCACGCTTATGGCCCTGAAGGTCGATGAAAAAAATTCTTTAGAAAATCCACGCTTATGGCCCTGAAGGTCGATGAAAAAAATTCTTTAGAAAATCCACGCTTATGGCCCTGAAGGTCGATGAAAAAAATTCTTTAGAAAATCCACGCTTATGGCCCTGAAGGTCGATGAAAAAAATTCTTTAGAAAATCCACGCTTATGGCCCTGAAGGTCGATGAAAAAAATTCTTTAGAAAATCCACGCTTATGGCCCTGAAGGTCGATGAAAAAAATTCTTTAGAAAATCCACGCTTATGGCCCTGAAGGTCGATGAAAAAAATTCTTTAGAAAATCCACGCTTATGGCCCTGAAGGTCGATGAAAAAAATTCTTTAGAAAATCCACGCTTATGGCCCTGAAGGTCGATGAAAAAAATTCTTTAGAAAATCCACGCTTATGGCCCTGAAGGTCGATGAAAAAAATTCTTTAGAAAATCCACGCTTATGGCCCTGAAGGTCGATGAAAAAAATTCTTTAGAAAATCCACGCTTATGGCCCTGAAGGTCGATGAAAAAAATTCTTTAGAAAATCCACGCTTATGGCCCTGAAGGTCGATGAAAAAAATTCTTTAGAAAATCCACGCTTATGGCCCTGAAGGTCGATGAAAAAAATTCTTTAGAAAATCCACGCTTATGGCCCTGAAGGTCGATGAAAAAAATTCTTTAGAAAATCCACGCTTATGGCCCTGAAGGTCGATGAAAAAAATTCTTTAGAAAATCCACGCTTATGGCCCTGAAGGTCGATGAAAAAAATTCTTTAGAAAATCCACGCTTATGGCCCTGAAGGTCGATGAAAAAAATTCTTTAGAAAATCCACGCTTATGGCCCTGAAGGTCGATGAAAAAAATTCTTTAGAAAATCCACGCTTATGGCCCTGAAGGTCGATGAAAAAAATTCTTTAGAAAATCCACGCTTATGGCCCTGAAGGTCGATGAAAAAAATTCTTTAGAAAATCCACGCTTATGGCCCTGAAGGTCGATGAAAAAAATTCTTTAGAAAATCCACGCATATGGCCCTGAAGGTCGATGAAAAAAATTCTTTAGAAAATCCACGCTTATGGCCCTGAAGGTCGATGAAAAAAATTCTTTAGAAAATCCACGCTTATGGCCCTGAAGGTCGATGAAAAAAATTCTTTAGAAAATCCACGCTTATGGCCCTGAAGGTCGATGAAAAAAATTCTTTAGAAAATCCACGCTTATGGCCCTGAAGGTCGATGAAAAAAATTCTTTAGAAAATCCACGCTTATGGCCCTGAAGGTCGATGAAAAAAATTCTTTAGAAAATCCACGCTTATGGCCCTGAAGGTCGATGAAAAAAAATTCTTTAGAAAATCCACGCTTATGGCCCTGAAGATCGATGAAAAAAATTCTTTAGAAAATCCACGCTTATGGCCCTGAAGGTCGATGAAAAAAATTCTTTAGAAAATCCACGCTTATGGCCCTGAAGGTCGATGAAAAAAATTCTTTAGAAAATCCACGCTTATGGCCCTGAAGGTCGATGAAAAAATTCTTTAGAAAATCCACGCTTATGGCCCTGAAGGTCGATAAAAAAAATTCTTTAGAAAATCCACGCTTATGGCCCTGAAGGTCGATGAAAAAAATTCTTTAGAAAATCCACGCTTATGGCCCTGAAGGTCGATGAAAAAAATTCTTTAGAAAATCCACGCTTATGGCCCTGAAGGTCGATGAAAAAAATTCTTTAGAAAATCCACGCTTATGGCCCTGAAGGTCGATGAAAAAAATTCTTTAGAAAATCCACGCTTATGGCCCTGAAGGTCGATGAAAAAAATTCTTTAGAAAATCCACGCATATGGCCCTGAAGGTCGATGAAAAAAATTCTTTAGAAAATCCACGCTTATGGCCCTGAAGGTCGATGAAAAAAATTCTTTAGAAAATCCACGCTTATGGCCCTGAAAATTGATGAAAAATTCTTTAGATAATCCACACATGGCCCTGAAGGTCGATGAAAAAAATTCTTTAGAAAATCCACGCTTATGGCCCTGAAGGTCGATGAAAAAAATTCTTTAGAAAATCCACGCTTATGGCCCTGAAAATCGATGAAAAAAATTCTTTAGAAAATCCACGCTTATGGCCCTGAAAATCGATGAAAAAAATTCTTTAGAAAATCCACGCTTATGGCCCTGAAGGTCGATGAAAAAAATTCTTTAGAAAATCCACGCTTATGGCCCTGAAGGTCGATGAAGAAAATTCTTTAGAAAATCCACGCTTATGGCCCTGAAGGTCGATGAAAAAAATTCTTTAGAAAATCCACGCTTATGGCCCTGAAGGTCGATGAAAAAAATTCTTTAGAAAATCCACGCTTATGGCCCTGAAGGTCGATGAAAAAAATTCTTTAGAAAATCCAGGCTTATGGCCCTGAAGGTCGATGAAAAAAATTCTTTAGAAAATCCACGCTTATGGCCCTGAAGGTCGATGAAGAAAATTCTTTAGAAAATCCACGCTTATGGCCCTGAAGGTCGATGAAAAAAATTCTTTAGAAAATCCACGCTTATGGCCCTGAAGGTCGATGAAAAAATTCTTTAGAAAATCCACGCTTATGGCCCTGAAGGTCGATGAAAAAAATTCTTTAGAAAATCCACGCCTATGGCCCTGAAGGTCGACGAAAAAAATTCTTTAGAAAATCCACGCTTATGGCCCTGAAGGTCGATGAAAAATTTTTTTTAGAAAATCCACGCTTATGGGCCTGACGGTCGATGACAAAAATTCTTTAGAAAATCCACGCTTATGGCCCTGAAGGTCGATGAAAAACATTGGTCGATGAAAAAAATTCTTTAGAAAATCCACGCTTATGGCCCTGAAGGTAGATAAAAAAATTGTTTAGAAAATCCACGCTTATGCCCGTAAGGGAAGATCATAGTTTCGGATCTCTTCACAAACCTTCATCAGTTCCCTTTGTAGATTTTTTGGAACTACTAATATCTGTGTCCCTCTGTGACTTTGAAAAATACCTTTCACTTTGTTGCAGTACCCATAACACCTCTCTCTCTCAACACACACACACACTCGATGTGGCAATCAGCTTCATTGGTTAAACAAATTATATTTTCATGTTCATCTCACACATTTCTCCGACAACAAATTGTAAATGTTGTTGCATTTCCTTTTTTTTTTTTTGCTTCTATTGGCAATAGATGTTAGCACCCCATTTGATTTTTTCCATGGCATTTGTTATTAACAAGGTCAAATTGGGCATAGACAGAAAACAAAGAGTGTTGGCAGGCTTAAAACTTCTTTATGGTGGTGGCTGGCTACATTGTCGGAAATGGTTGCATGTCTAAGTGTTGAGAAAAACGAAATAAAAAAATAGAATTTTTAATCTTTTCCAGATTGGCATTAGAAGTTTGTTAAAAAAACTGAAGAACATTTCTTCTTCTTCTGCTTTTGCACCATCATAAATATTGTTAACACTCTTTCATGACTGCCAATAGCTGGCCATAGCTGTCTTCGTTGCCGTCATCATCGTCATTACTGTTTGCAACATTAGCTGATGATGCATTTTTATTGATAAGCGTCAGGCAATGTCTGGCCGTTTGTACTGGTGTTGTTGTTTTTGTTTTTTTTTCGCAAGGTAACAAATATTGTCTAATTAATAATGATTGGCGATATGATGATGGTCGGTTGGTCGCTCGGTTGCAGGGTTGTTGTTTGCTTGTTGTTGATGATGTCGATGACATGAATGACTTTTGAGATTTGTTTTAACTCTCAAAAGTTCTGCTAAAAATTCGTTAGGAATTCTTCACTTCTTCCAGGAATTAGAAAGAAACAACTCTAAAACAACGTTAAATGGAGCAAAGATTTTCATCTTCAATTTTCTTATAATTGGATATTGTTGGTTTTTACTTCATAGGAATTCCAATATTTCAAATAATTACCTTTCAAAACAATCGACCGGAAAAAAACAAACATTTATTTCATAATGGCCCACAAATTAACCTTTGTTTTGAACGGTATATTAAATTTTGATAATGTTGCAATATATTGAAATTATAGACTAATTTGTTTTACAATGGGTATTGTGTAACAAATAATTTTTTATAATCAAACATATAAGGGGGAATGCAATGCGTGTTTTTATTTGAAACGTGTTTGTGTCTTGAGTCTTTTGTTTTGGTTAACCAGTGCATCACCATGCAATAACCATGCATGCACTTTATCTTCTTTTGGATTTGTTTTATGATTTAATTATAATAATAAAAAGTCACAAATTTTGTTACCTTTATTTGTAAATACTGTTCATGGTTAGTGACATGTCTTCCATAGCGGTGCTGACCTTGTCTATTGTTGTTGAGTGTTTCAAAAATTATTTAATAAAGATTTCGAATTAGGTTAAACGTTTATCTCTTGTTTTTTGATAACTGTAAACAAAGCTACTGAAAGGAAATGGGTTAAATAAAATTTTGAATATTAATTTTTTATATTACTAAGTGGAAAGGATTTTCAAATTTAGACATTATGTTACAATGTCATTTTCGCCATTAGACAACTTCAAAGTTAACAACAAAATGTGAAAATGAGCAATAATATAACATATTTAATATCAACACATTGTTAAAATCCGAAGGTCAGTACTATGTTCAGTGAGTTGGCGTATTTAACAGCCCAACTAACAAATTTAATATAGTTGTTATCCTTCCATTGCAAACGGAGATTCCAACTGACAAAATTCAATGCAACAAATAAAAAGTATCAGTTAGTTTTGCAGATAGACCCTCAGCTATTGACATAAAGAAATAAAGGAAAGCTAATATGGGCTGTTTTTCCCGTATATTAGATAAATTAATTTTTAATTAATTTTAAAGCAGAACACATTTTGCTCCGCTTATTTTATTCAAAAATTTCCCACAAAAATTCAATTCCATGATTTTTTATAGAACTTATCCGAAGACGGATATTCATGAGTTATTCGCTATTACATTTCGTCGAAATTTGGGCCTGAAATCATATTTTTCTTACGAAGCTGATTTTCTGCTAGACATTTCAGTTCATTTATGAACAGATCGAATGCCGGCAGCCAAAGTCCTCCACGCAAAAAGTTATGTATTTAAAGGGTAAGACTTTTTTCGGGAAGGTGTGAACATACCGACAAAACAAGTAAAAAAGTATCAGTCGGCTTGGCCGACATAGATATACCCTCAGCCTTGGACCAAAAGAATAGAAGTAACACAATACTTTTTACGTCTTATATGTATTACGTTTGGTCCAAACCGGTTTCTCCCTTCGAGGGTTATTTTACATACTACCCAGTTTAGTTGCTGCCGGCAGGATTTTTTGAAGCTTTTGGGCCATTGTCTCAAGAAGTAAGGACTTGCTCGGAAAAACATGTACCATCGTAATGGGGAAAGTGAATACGAATTGTTACAAACAACAATCAAAGGGATTCAAAATCCAAAATTTGGACCGATTCGGCTGATCCTTTCGAGAGTAATCGTGTGCTCCAATCACCACAAATCGTGCCATGAGGGATTTTTACAGCTTTCGGGCCATTTTTTCAAGTATGGATTTGCCCCTGAAAAACGTGTACTGTCGTGCAAATACAAGTTATTACAAAAAGAAAAAAATGATTCGAGAGCAGACCTTAAACTGGACTTTTCCCAAATTTTGTGTGGGGGTACTCGAAGGAGTGGGCCTATATAGTCCATATTGAAAACTGATATATATTTGGTAGATATATTGGAATGTGTAAAGTATGGACCAAATCTGGCACTCCCTTCAAGAGTGTGTGCAAAATTTTTCCGAACATTTTTGAACTTTTGTGGGGGAGGTACCTGTAGGAGTGGGCTGATATGGCTTATCTTCGAACTTAAATTAAATTTGGGGAAAAATATTATGAAGGCCAAATTTTGGACCGAATCGCAGATCCGTTCGAGAGTTATCTTGCGCTCCATCCATTACACACGGTGTCATAGGGGTTTTTTTTGCACCTTTCAGGCTATTTTCTCAGGAAGTATGAACTCGCCCCTGATGAAACTTGCACCGTCGTATGGAGGACAGTGAATACAAGTTGTTACAACAGAAACCAACGCGATTCGAGAGCAGGTCTTAAACTGAACTTTTCCGCAATTTTGTGTGGGAAGTACCCGAAGGATTGGACAGATTGAGTCCATATTAGAACCTCATCTAAGTCTTATAGAAATTTCACGTTGTGCAAAGTATGGACCCTTCAAGAGTTATCGTGTGCAAAAATTTTCCGAACATTTTCCAACTTTTGTGGGGGAGGTACCAGAAGTAGTGGACCGATATAACCCATTTTCGAACTTGAACTAAGTTTGGAAAAAATATTACGAAAGCCAAATTTTGGAAAGAATCGGTTGACCCGAAAGTTATCGTGCGCTCCAGCCAAACAGACTTGGGGTCTAAAACCATTATTTCGATGAGACACAATTTCCCGTTTGAAACTGTGTATACCGTCGTTAGCATAAATGCTGAGGGTATCAATATAGGGTTTTTTTGGAACTTTTGGGGTGTTTATCCTGCAGCAAACATTTCAAGACGATGCAAGACCAAGCCTCAAACTGCATTATGTTGATATTTTGTGGTAGGAGTTGACTAATATGCCATACCTTCGATTTTAATTTAAACTCGAACAAAATATTACTATATGAAACGTTTGATGTGCAAACCGCCAGATCCGTTCGAGAGTTATCGTTCCAGTTAACAGCCAGACAGACGGACAAATTGTCTGAAACGGACTTCGCCCAAATATACTTTGGCTATAATCATTACTTCGATGAGGCACCTTTTTGTTGTTTGTATATATCGTGTAAATAATCTCGTTGGCCTAAAGGCTGAGGTTAATTTTTTTGAGTAGAAGTCCTCCAAAGTGCTTCCAACTATCGAAAAGTATTTTCATCTGTAAAAGACCACAACTGGTTGAAATCTATATAAAACCTAAATCTTTAAGAGAAAATGAATAATGAACTCACGTCCTTATCATTACCTGTTAGCGTTCAAAACCAAACTCATAACTTCCGAAGACCTTTTCTTTTTCTTAAAGAGGTTCATCACAAGAGCTCTTATCCCCTAGTTTAAAAAGATCACTTAAACTATTCTACTTATAGAAGACATCAAAAGGTGTATAGCAGACCTCAAAAGGTCTCGTAGTTATGTACAACATCGCAAGTGGTCTGGCTATAACAGATCACAATAGGTATTCTAGCTGTAGAAGCCTTTAAAAGGTTTATATTTATGGAAGAAGACCTCAAAAGATTTTCTGGGTACAGAAGATCTCAAAAGGGCTCTTAACTATAAAAAACCTCACACGGTATTATATCGATGGAAGATTCAAAAATCCCTCCAGCTCTAGAAGACCTCAAAAGGTCTCCTAGCTAGCAGAAGAGCTAGCTTTTGAAGACCGCAATAGGTCTATACGGGACGTCAAAATGTCGCTTGATGACCTCAAGAGTTCTTCTATGTACAAAAGACCCCAAAGGTCTTCAAGTTACAGAACACCTCAAAGGTCTTCTAGCTACAGAAGACCTCAAAAGGTCTCAGAAGACCTCAAAAGGTCTTCTATCTATGGAAGAACTCAAAAAGCCTTCTAGGTCTAGAAGACTTCAAAAATTCTTCTGTATCCAGAAGTGCTCAAAAGGTCTATAGAAAGCTAAATGAAGGCCTAAATTAAGACCTTCTAGGTCTAGAATACCCCAAAGAATTCTTGGATACAGATGACCTCAAAAGGTCTCAAGGTCTTATATCTATGGAAGACTTCAAAAGATCCATTAAAGGGTGTTCTAACTGTAGTAGACATAATAAACTTTTTTCAGGTATAGAAGACCTCAAAAAGCCTCCTAACTATAGAAGGAGTTAGCTATTGCTATAGAAAACCTCAAAAGGTCTATAAAAGCGTCAAAAGGCCCATAGAAGAAATCAAAACGTATCCACACTATATACGAACTTATAAGGTCTTCTATCTATAGAAGATTTCAAAGGTCTAAAAGAGATCTGAAAAGGTATCCTAACTATAGGATACTTCGTAAGGTCCTCTAGCTATAAAAGACCCCGAAGGATCTTCTAGGCTATAAAAGATCTCGCAAGGTCTTCCAGCTGTTCAAGACCACAAAGGGTCTAATATAACTATAGAAGTTATATTAGGACTTCTAGGTGCATAAGACATCTAAGGGCCTTCTATCTATAGGAGCCTTCAAAAGGTTTTAAGAAGACCTTAAAAAGTTTTCTTATTACAGACGACCTCCTAAGGTTCTTCTAGCTATAGAAGACTTCAAAAGGTCTAAAACAAACCTCAATACCTATAGAAAACCTCAAAAGATCTATAAATGGTGTCAGAGAATAGGAAGTAGGCCTCAAAATTTCTCCCAACTTAAAAAGTTTTATAAGGCGTTCTAGTTATAGGATATCTGAAAAGATTTTAAGAATACCTCAAAATATCCATATGAGATCTTATAAGGTCTTTTAGCTATATAAAACCCCAAAGGGATCAAAATGCCTTCTATCTACATAGGAGATATACAGAATATATAAGGCGTAAGAAGACCTAAAAAAATATATTTTATACCCTCAGCATTTATGCTAACGAGGGTATATACACTTTCATACGGACAAAATGTGCCTCATCGAAATAATGGTTTTAGACCCCAAGTATGTTTGGACAAAATGTGTTTCAGACAATTTGGAGTCGATTGAGTAATGTCCGTCCGTCTGTCTGGCTGGCTGGCTGGAGCGCACGATAACTCGATTCGGTTCAAACTTTGGCTTTCGTAATATTTTACCCAAACTTAGTTTAAGTTCGTAGATGGGCTATATTGCTCCACTCCCTCCGGTACCTCCCCCACAAAAGTTCGAAAATGTTTGGAAAATTTGTGCGCACGATAATTCTTGCAGGGAGTAACCGATTTTGTCCATACTTTGCCCATCGTGAAATGTGTACCAGACTTAGATGAGTTTCTAATATTCTTTCTCAATCGGTCCACTCTTTCGGGTACCTCCCACACAAAATTTGGGATAAGTTCAGTTTAGGACCTGCTTTCGAATCTCTTTGATTTTTGTTTTAACAACTTGTATTTACTTCCCCCTATACGACGGTACAAGTTTCATCAGGGGTCCATACTTCCTCAGAAAATAGCCTGAAAGATGCAAAAAGCCCCTACGACACCGTGTGTAGTGGTTGTAGCGCATGATAACTATCGGTCCAAAATGTGGCCTTCGTAATAATTTGTCGAAACCAAGTTTAAGTTGGAAGATAAGCCATATCGGTCCACTCCTTCAGGTACCTCCCAAACAAAAGTTCAAAAATTTTCAGAAAAATTGTGCGCACGATAACTCTTGAATGGAGTAACCGGTTTGGTCCATACTTTACACATCCTAATATATCTACCTGATATAGATTAGTTTCAAAAATGGACTATATTTGTCCACTCCATCCGGTACCTCCCACACAAAATTTCGGATAAGTTCACTTTAAGACCTGCTCTCGAATCATTTTGATTTTTGTTGAAGCAACTTGCATTCACTGCCTCAATTACGTAAAGGTCTTTTCAGTGGCAAGTCCATACTTCTTGAGAAAACAGCCCGAAAGTTGTAAAAACCCCTATGGCACCATATGTTGTAGCTGGAGAGCTCGAACCGAATACTCCGTTCGTCCACACTTTGGATATTTCTTCGAATACGAGTATTAGATGAAATTCGAAGGTGGTGCTTATAGGTCCGCTCCTTCCGGTACATCGCCCACAAAAGTTCGAAAATATTTGCTAAAATGGTACGCGCGATTTCTCATAGACGTAGCAACCGAGTTGGTCCAAACTTTGGATCTCTAAATATTGTCGAGACTTTGTTTACGTTCAAGTTTGGGCCCTATCTGTCCAATCCTTGTGCTGCCACCCACACAAATATTCAAGATGTTTGTGTGGTTAAGCGCATGTTCGAGGATCCTTTCGACATTTTTACCGAAGGTTTTCCTAGTGGCCCTGTTTACAGCAATATTATGTTTTTTTCGCAAATTTTTGAGCTTTAATCCTTTACATACTTTTGCCGGTTCATACGCCCAATATTTTGAAAACCCCCCTAAATACATAAGCTTTTTTTTGGGAAAAAATATTTCAATCCACACAGGCTGAGGGTATATCTCTGTCGGCAAAGCCGACTCATACTTTCTTACTTGTTTATTCTTAAAAAAAATCCTAAAAGGTCATCTATCCTCAGATGACCTCTACAGATTTTAAATCCGTAGAAGACAACAGAAGTACCTTCAAAAACAATTACATACATATCCCCTAATGGACAAGGGACACTTTACTCATATCGATTCGTGTACACCGATTCGTATTGGCACTTTGATATGGGACCTACTTTTTATCGCCAAGCCCGAACGCCGTCTCTTACAACACCACTTGGTAGAGAAGTTTTTCATGGCTAAAATACTCAGGAAATGTAAATGTAACATTACGCTGGGGGATTCGCCGTCACCTAAAATTTGTTTCTGCTCAGGATTGAGCAACATACCTTCTGAGTGCAAGGCGGGCGTGCTTACCACTGCACCGTTAAGGCTCCCTTCAAATATATGCAGGAGATATATCTACGTATAGACCTTCATTTATTGTCTTTAAGGTTTGCTGAAACAGCAAAATTTCATTACAGGTTTGTGTCTTAAGTCTTTAGATTCCATTACAAACTATTTCGCTGTCGTGCAATTTGCCAAATAATTTCTCATCTAAAATAAACTTGACCGATATTTAAGACATTCCAATAACATTTAAAAATAAATGTCGTTTTCTAATTTTGATAACAAATCTACTAAGGCCATTCTGCACAAAAAAAAAACCAAAAAATATTTGTGAGGTTCACATTAAAGAAATTGCTCAATTATTGGCTGTATGTGAATGGTCATTGTTTTAATCGCAAAAAAAATCATTTATACACAGCCCAGCACAACCTAGAAACAAAAACCTACAAATTTTGTCAATTATTTGGAACAGCTTTGCTAATCAAATTTTGGGGTTTTTGTCTCTGTTTTTTGTTTGGTTGTTTGTTGTTTTGGTCTTCAGTTGTCAGGCTCACTCAAACAAAACAGATTAAAATCTCAAGGTTAGAGCTTCCCCCAAAAATGGTAATTATTTGCCATCACTTTCAAGACAATTTTGTTTTTTTGGCAAAACATTTGTTGCCGTGGTGGCCCAGTATTTGCAGATCATTAAGATAGACGAATTTAGATTGTCATACGTATGTCTAATGATGATGATGGAAAATAGAATGTGTAGCACAGCGTTTTGTATATTTATCAAAAATAAGTAATTGGTATTCATAATGCAGCAGCAGCATTCAAGAAGTTATTAAAAATTCCACTTTAAACTGTTTTTTTAAATTGCAAACCAATTCTTGATTTAATTGTGGGAGTTTTTTTGGTGTTTTTTTTATAGAATATTTAAACAATTGTTATTCTACGAGAAAATTCGTTGTGGAATGTTTATTTCATTCGTCTACACTTCATGGCTATCATCATTAAAAGGAAGTGTGCAAAAAAAACTCAAAATAGAAGTCGAAAAAATCAACAAATCAAATCTAAGCGGAACACACTGTGTGCTTAATTTATTGTTATTGCATTTTATTTTTTATTTTATTTGTTTTAGTTATTAATTTGATATGTATAACAAATTTAGCATAAAAAGTGAATGTTTAAAATGGGAGTTTTTTTGTTTTGTTTAATGTTTTAATTAATAATAATAAAATAATAACATAAATTATTGTCTACCCACAAAAAAAGTTTCTGAAGACCTTTGACATCTTAATTTGTGTAATTTAATAATCTACATTAAATGGGGGGAATTTGAATGTGTAACGTAGCGTAGGTGACCTGCTGTGTAATAGAGCTCAAGACTCGCCATTGAAGTGTCATGATGGTCAAAATATTTATAAAAATAATACCTTCAATAAGATGCTTATAATTATAACACCTCAAGTGGATACAGCAAATAATGATTTAGTTTAAAGTGTATTTTTTTACTACCCCACTTGAGTTTAAAGCTTTTCTGAAACCGTAAAATTGCCGTGCAACCTTTGCAATTAAATACTAAATTTTAATTATTTAAGCAACAAAACTGACTTGTCATAACTAAATTAAAACCCTTAACCATCACTTATGTATGTATGTCTGTCTGCCTGTCTATAAGTGAATTCGCCCCAGTTTAATTGAAATTTAAATTTTTGTTAAGAAGTCCATTGTTGTGACTTTTAATCTCTTTAATGGCTCTTCAAAAATGTGTCTGGCTTTGTTTTATTTACTCATAATTATAATTATTATAAATATTTGTTTAATTTTGGGAATTGTTACTGTTTGAATTTAATAATAATAATAATAATCGGTGTGAAATCAACAACAACAAACAAACAAAACACCTTCGAATAACACATCACATGGACAACGTCTTCAATGTTTTCAATGATAAACACTTGGTTTGGATTTTTTGTTTGTTTGTTTTGAAACTTCTTAATATATAAAATTATTATGTGCGTTTAAAACACAACACACAAAACACCAGTGTAAGAGATTATTCAAATAAATGTCAAAACAATCATAAAACACAGCTTAAGGTTAATCAAATTTATATTTTGTTTATCTAAATCTCATAGCATTCTTCCGTTTTGCTTTTTTGGTTTGCGGAAGAGTTCTTCCGTTTTGTTTTAAATATTTTTCGTTTAAACAAAATAACAAAAACTTTAGTAAGTTTTTACACAATTTACATAAAATGAAATTTAATTAAATATTTTTTATGGGTTCTGGGTAGTTTTAAAAGGTTCTAACATTTAAACATAACTTATTCATTTAAAATTTAAAATATTTTCGTTTTTTTGTCATTTTGAGGACATTCATAGGAAATATAATAATTTTTAGATTATCTCAAACGGGCGTGGTAGCAATGTCAAACAATTTTTAGCGATCTCATTACCCTATTAAAGGTCAATGTAGCTTCAAGGATGTAAAGAAGAAGACCAAATAAGAGTAATCGAAGTGTATTGTTGAAAGTTTTTTTTTCATTTGTTTATTTGTTAGTTTGTAGAAAAACCCCAAAGAGTTTTATAAATGTGTATTTGTGGAAGATATTTAAATTACAGAAGGAGGAATGTAAACCTGATGTTTTAAGGGTTTTAAAGACCACAAAAATGTTTATTAATGTGAACAATATGACGATTGTTTGGTAAGACCGAAGACCTCAAAAACCTTCTAGCTCTAGAAGACCACGAAATGTCTTTGGAAGACCCCAAAAAAACTTCTAACTCTGGAAGACCACGAAAAGTCTGCGGAGGACCACATAAGCATTCTACAAAAATATTTGTTTTAAATATTTCTATAGGACGTGAAGTGGATATATGTTTGAAGACATTTAGACGATTCGAGGAGGATAATAAACTTGGAAGTTTTTTAGTTTTATATGACCAAACTTGGCTGAATATGTGGGACGGTTTAAACAATTTTTAGATACACATATAACCAATAATTGAGCTATTTAATTAAAGGAAAATTCAGAAATATTTTTTTGGTACAGAATGGCCATGGCGATTTGTTGTCAAAATTAGAAAATAACATTTTTTAATGTTTTTGGAATGTCTTAAATATCGGTCAAGTTTAACTAACTTGGTGGAAGGGCAAGTTTCTTATTACACTGTGCGACAACAAAAAAAATGATGAGGAAAATCGGGTAGATTATGAAAGTAGAGCTAAAAATATGAGACACGTGTATCGGCGTTTTAAAAGTTTACGTCGGAAAGTAACCAAAACAGGCGGGGCAAGTTCCACCCATTTTTAATTTTTTCGAAATATTCGAGTTAAGATATCATTGAATCCTTGCATTTTAGGTATATAGTGTCTTTGGCAACTTTACAGAAGAGTATGTGGGCAATATTTTTGTTAAAAATTTTAACCCTCATGCGGTTCATCAAAGGGGTCTTTTATGTCCTTTTTTCAAAAATCTTTCAAAAACTCCTTAAAAATTTGATTGTATCAAATCCAAATATTCTACAAAATTGTTCGCCATAAAATTCTACTATAGGTCTCAGAATACACCAAATCTGTAACTCTTGTCTAATCGCCAGGAATCTCTAAAAATGAAAAACCCGTTTTAGGGTTAAAGTCAGACTTCATCTGAGTTTATTCAAAATTGTCCCACAAAACATAATTTTAGAGAGATGATGTCAGAGACAAAAATATTCTTCGTCAAATTTCACTATGGGTCACCAAAGAAATGAAATGTCTATTTACATTTTATAGCATGAAAATATCAGTATCAATTTTGCTGAAAAAACATGAAAATATTTCCCAATTTTTTTGGTGAAAAATGTTTCCTTCTTTTTTTGAGTTGGTACATGGAAGTAATATGAAACTTTGTTATAGGTGAAAAGTGTCAAAGGATGAAAAATTCTACACAAAATTTCACTATGAGTTTCAAAATAAACCATATATCTATGTATACTATTTCCTTAAAAAATTAGGTTACAAATTTATATATATTAGGATGAAATTATATGTTTCAATTTTGGACTGTTAATTTTACATAATTCCATACTGGATCAAAATCTAGCAAAATCCTTTACTTTTTGGGAATATTGTTAAAGAACGAAATGTTCCAAATGAAATTTCATTATGGGTCTCTGAATAAAAGAAATCTGTAGCCATAGCATATAACATCCTTAGCAGCACTTGTTATACCCTACACCACTATGTGGGGAGGGTATTATAAGTTGGTTTTGCCCAAAAAGTTTGTAACGCATCGAAATAATGGTCGTAGACCCATACTTATATATACCAAAATGATTGTCTCGACGAGCTGAGTCGATTGGGCTATGTGTGTCCGTCCGTCCGTCCGTCTGTCCGTCCGTCTGTCCGTCTGTCCATCTAAACCTTGTAATCACGCTACAGGTCGCAATTTTGATCGGATCGTCACCAAATTTTGGGTGTTGATGAGGGTCCCGGAGGGGAAGAAGCCTATTGATTTTGGTGATGGTCGGATAATATTTAGGGGTCGGAATGGGCAAAAAACTTATTTGGAGAAAAAGTCAACGTTTTTTTCCAAAGCAAATATCTCAGCTTCTATAAGAGGTATATCAAAAGCAAAACCTGCTAATGAAAGAAGAAAATATTGCCTTTGCAACAATGTAACGTAAGTTGTCGTAGGTGGTCAAACAACGAAGATATCGCAATAGCCGCTAATAGAACACAACTTTTCATTTTTGCGATTTAAGATATAATGACGAATATCACAGCATAGGTTGGCGACTTTCCAAAAGCAAAGTCTGACTATGAAAGTAGAAAATCCCACCTTTACAATGATGCAAAGTTGGCTGGCGTAGTTGGTCAAATAACGGAGATATTGCAATAGTCGGTACTACATCCCATTTTTCATTTTTTTTGTAATCACGCTACAGGTCGCAATTTTAGTCCGATCGTCACCAAATTTTGAGTGTTGATGAAGGTCCCGGAGGGGAAGAAGCCTATTGATTTTGGTGATGGTCGGATAATATTCAGGGGTCGGAATAGGCAAAAAACTTATTTGGAGCAAAAGTTAACATTTTATTTCAAAGCGAATATCTCCGCCTTTGTACGGGGTATATCAAAAGCAAAACCTGCTGATGAAGGTAGAAAATATCACCTTTGCAGCGATGTAAATTAGGTTGTCGTAGGTGGTCAAACAACAGAGATATCGCAATAGTCGGTAATGCATCCCATTTGCCGATTTTTTTGTAATCAAGCTACAGGTCGCAATTTTGATCGGATCGTCACGTTTTTTGGGAGTAGATGCGGGCCCCTCAGAGGAAGAAGCCTATTAAGTTTGGTGGTAGTCGGATAATATTCAGGAGTCGGAATAAGCAAAAAGCCTATGTGGAGAAACGTCAAAGTTTTTTTTTCGTATGCGAATATCTCCGCTTCTGGTAGGCGTACTTATTCCAAAAGGAAAGCCCGCCAATGAAAGAAGAAGAGATCTCCTTTATATTGATGCAAAGTATGTTGGCGTAAGTGGGCAAACAACCGAAATATCGCAAAAGGCAGTAATATATCCAATCTTTCCATTTTTTGTAATCACGCTACATGTTGGAATTTTGATCGGATAGTCACGAAATTTTGGGGCTAGATGGGGCCCCACAGTTGAAGAAACCTATTGCTTTTGGTGATAGCCAGATAATATTTAGGGGTCGGAATGGGGAAAAACTCATGTGGAGACAAACTTTAATTCTTTGTGAATATATCGGCTTCTAGAAGGAGTATTCCAACAGCAAAGCCTGTCGATGGAAGAAGAAAATATTACCTTTACATTGGTGTAAAGTAAGTTGGTGAAGGTGGTCAAACAAGGGAGATACCACAACAGTCAGTAATGCATCCAATTCTTCCTTTTTTTGCAATCACGTTACAGGTCGTAATTTTGATCGGATGGTCACGAAATTTTGGTTGCTTATGGGCGTCCCAGAGAAAAAGAGGCATATGATGTTTGGTGGTAGTCGGGTTATATTCCCTAAAAGAAATGTTTACCAGTGAAAAGCTTATGCACAGGGGTAGTGGTGTAGGGTATCACATAGTCGGCCCCGTCCCGACTATAGCCTTTGCTCACTTGTTTTTCATATATATTTTTAGGGCCATATTTCCAAATTTTCACACAGATTGTCGTTGTGATTGGATACTGTAAATATCATATTGATGGTTTTTCGTTGTGAATTCATACAGAAGATGTTGTGCGTTCCATTCATAATGCTTTGTGGTGCATATATATTTGGAATATAAAAAACCCACATTGGACCTACCCAAATTGCGTATTTTTGTACTTTCAACTTAAATTCCGTAGTTTGGATAAGCCATTGGTTGTTTATATTGTAAGTGAAAATACATTAGAGGTCTACGGCTATGGTCAAGTGAAAATATAGGTGTCATATGGGCTCTCACATGCACAATTTGGTGTGGTCCAAAAAACTACAATGATGGGACTAACTCCTACTTTGGTGGCATTTACAGAATAAACCTTAGAAATTGACATAAATCACTATATCGTAACTGGGTTCGTTATGGCCATTCATGATACAGCTATTTATGTTAAATGCTAGTGTTAATTCCGTAAATGCCACCAAAGTAGGAGTTAGTCCCATCATTGTAGTTTTTTGGACCACACCAAATTGTGCATGTGAGAGCCCATATGACACCTATATTTTCACTTGACCATTATGGAAGTCGATCTCCAGCCACTACATATGGTGCCATAGGGGGTTTTTAAACCCTTGGGGCTGTTTGCTCAAGAAGTATGGACTTGCCCCTGAAAAAACTTTTACAAAAATCAAAGGGATTCGAAAGCAGGTCTTAAAGTGAACTTTTCCGAAATTTTGTGTGGAAGGTACTGGTTGGAGTGGACAAATATAGTCCATATTTGAACCTGATCTATATCTGGTAGATGTATTAGGATGTGTAAAGTATGGACTAATTCGGCTACTACCTTCAAGAGTTTACGTACGAACAATTTTTCCGAACATTTTTGAACTTTTGTGGGGGAGGTACCTGAAGGAGTGGACCGATATGGCTTATCTTCGAACTTAAACTATGTTTGGACAAAATATAACTAAGGCCGTATTTTGGACCGAATCTGCAGATCCGTTCGAGACTTATCTTGCGCTCCAGCCACCTCACACGGTGTCATTGGAGTTTTGTGCAACTTTCAGGCTATTTTCCCAGGAAGTATGGACTTGCCCCTTATGAAACTTATACCGTCGTATGGGGAACAGCGAATACAAGTTGTTACAACAAAAATCAAAGCGATTCGAGAGCTGGTCCTAAACTGAACTTTTCCGAAATATTGTGTGGGAGGTACCCGAAGGAGTGGACCGATTGAATCCATATTTAAACTTCATCTAAGTCTGGTATAACTTTCACCATGTACAAAGTGTGGGCCAAATCGGTTACTTCCTTCAAGAGTTATCGTACGTACAAATTTTCCGAACATTTTCGAACTTTTGTGGGGGAGGTGCCGGAAGGAGTGGACCGATATAACCCATCTTCGAACTTAAACTAAGTTTGGACAAAATATTACGAAGGCCAAATTTTGGACCGGATCGGATCGGATTCGTTCGAGAGTTATCGTTCGCTCCAGCCAGCCAGCCAGACAGACGGACGGACATTGCTCAATCGACTCCAAATTGTCTGAAACACATTTCGTCTAAACATACTTGGGGTCTAAAACCATTATTTCGATGAGACACATTTTGCCCGTATGAAAGTGTATATACCCTGGTTAGCAAAAATGCTGAGGGTATAAATATTGTTGATTCATAGAAAGACTTAAAACACAAACATGATAAACGGTTTATGGCTTTAATCGACTGCCAGACTTGCATTATAAAAAATGTGCTTGCTCGAAACAGAAGAAGAAAGTCTTCTGTAGCTCTAAGACAAATTATAAAAATCTATAGCTGATGACTAACCCTGAATATATTTCTATAGACAAAAGACTTTCTGAGGTCTAGAAGGCTCTTTGAAGGCGTTCTGAGGACTTCTATAGCTAGAAGAAAAAAAAACAAAATAGACGACATTTTGTGGTCCTCTACAACCAGAAGACCTTTTGGGGTGGTATTTAGACAGAAGTCGTTTTGAGGTCTTCAATAAATAGAAAACCTTTCGAGGTCTCCTAGAAATTAAAGGCCTTTTGATTTTTTTTATAGTAAGAAGACGTTTCAAAGTCGTCTATAGCTATAAATAAGACAGTTTGCCGTCTTCCGTAGTTAGGAGACATTTTGGGATCTTCTATGTCTAGAAGACCTTCTGCGATATTTTATAGCTAGGGAAGGTTTTGAGGTATTCTGTAGCTAGGATACATTTTGAGCTCTCCTATAGCCAGTAGACTTTTGGAGGTATTTTGTGGGTTGGCGATCTTTTGAGTTATTCTATTGCTAGGAGACCTTTTAGATATTTTGTACCTAAAAAACCTTTTGAGGTCTTCTACAGCTGGGAAACCTTATAATGTCTTCTATAGGCCATTTACGGGTTTTATGGACTTTTTGAGGGCTTCAATAGTAGGGAGACCCTTTGATATCCTCTATAGCAAGGAAACCTTTTGAGGCCTTCTAGAGCTGGAAGACCTCTTGAGATTTTCTATAGCCAGAAGAACTTGTCAGGAGCTAGTCACATCTTTTGTAGCTAGAATACCCCTTCAGGTCTTTTATGGGTAGGAGATCTCTTGAGTTCTTCTAGAGCTGGAAGACATTTTGAGATCTTCTTTAGCTAGGACATTTTTAACGTCTTCCATAGCTACGAGACATTTTGGAATTTTCCGAGACTTTAAGGCTTTTTGAGGTCTTCTTCTAGAGCTAGAAGACTTCTAGAAATGTTTTTATATATCGATGGCTTAGAAGACCTTTTCGGTCGTATACAGGTACTAGAGCATTACAAGTATTCCATAGCTGGAAATTCGTTTTAGGTCGTCTATATAATGAAAACCTTTTGAGATATTTATAGACATAATACCTTTTGGGTGCCACCGTGGTGCAATGGTATGCACACCCGCCTTGCACACATAAGGTCGTGGGTTCGATTCCCCGGCCAGGCAACATCAAAACACTTTTCAACGGTGGCAAAATACCCCTCAGTAATGTTGGCGACATTTGATGTTATTTCAGCCATGTAAAACTTCTCTACAAAATTGGTGTCTTCGGACTCGGCGATAAACTGTAGGTACCATTTCATTGAGCTAATATGAATCGGGGTGCACTCATTGGTATGAGAGAAGTCACCCTTGTCCCTTATGGGATGTTTGTGGAACAATTATAATACCGTATGAAATCCTGTATGTAGAGCAAGGAGATCTTTTGAACTTCCCTTTAAGGTCTTCTATGGCTAAGGGACCTTTTACGTCTCTTACAGCCAAGATACCGCTTTGGAGGTATTCTATAGCTTGGATACTTTATGAAATATTCTGTTGATAGACCTTTTGAGAATTTCTACAGAACTTTTGAGGTCTGCCATAGACTTTTTGAGATATTGTATAGATGGAAGATCCTTCTTCTATATATGGAAGACCTTTTTAGGTCTTCTATATCTAGGATACCTTTTGAGGTCTTCTATGGGCCTCTTAAGGGGTTTTATAGATCTTTTGTTGTCGACTATTGCTAAGAGGTCTTTTATGGGTGGAAGGTCATTAAAGGTCTTCTATAGTTAAAAGACCTTTCGGGGTCTCTATAGCTAGAAGACCTTTTGAGGTATTTTATAGCTAGGAAAACTTTTAAGGCTTTCTAGAACTGGAAGACTTTTTGAGGTCGTCTGTGGCTAGGTGATCGTTTGGAGTCTTCTGCTATTAGAAAACCTTTGGGGTCTTGCATAGCTGGAAGTCCTTCTACGATCTTCTGTGGCTAGAAGACTTTTTGAGGTCTCCTATTACTAAGAGGCTTTTGAGGTTGTCTAAAGCTGGGAGACCTTTTGAGGTCTTCTGTAGCTAAAGTACCCTTTAATGTGTTTGTTGATTCTATAGCTACAAGACTTTATAACTTCCTCCATAGCTAGGAGACCTTTTGGAGTCTTCTGCAACTAGAAGACCTTTTGAGGTCTTCTATAGTAAAGAGACCTTTCGATATCTTTTAGAGCGGGAAAACCTTTTGAGGTCTTCTACACCATATATAGCTAGGAGACCTCTTGAGATAATCTTGGCTAGGAGACTTTATAAAGTCGTCCATAGCTAGAAGACTTTTTGGAGTCTTCTGTGACTAGATGACCTCTTGAGGTCTTCTATAGTAAGTCGATCTTTTGAGATCTTCTACTAGAGCTAGAGGACGTTTTAAGGCCTTGTATAGCGGAGACCTTTTTAGGTCGTATTCCAGAGCTAAAATACCTTTTGAGGTCTTCTGTAGTCAAGAGACATTTTGATGTCTTCAAGAGCTAGAAGATCTATTGTGATTGTCTATGTTAAGGATAACTTCTCCCATAGATAGAAGACCTTTTGAGGTATTCTATAGTAAATAGGTCTTTGAGTGCTTCTAAGCCCAATGTTTGATTTTTTTCTGCTAGAAGACATCCTAAAGTCTTCTATAGTAAGGAGACTCTTAGAGGTCTTCTATAATAAGGTGACCTTTCGAGGTCAACTTTTGAGATATTTAGATATTTTGAATTTCTTGAAAGGCATAGGCTAGATGGACATTCGAGTCCGTATCCAGAAATATTCTGTCGGCGAACCCCTACCCATTGTTTGGTGGGGGCCCCAAAGTATAAAATAATTTTTTTCCAAAATCTGAAAATATTTACAATTTATTGGTAGACATGGGCTTGGTGGACATTCGATGCCCTATTCAGAAAAATATTCTGTCGACGAACCCCTCCCCATTGTTCGGTGGGGGGCCCCAAATTTATTACCCTTTAGCAGCTTTCGTAGTGGGTATATAAAATAATTTTTTTCCAAAATCTGAATATATTTAGAATTTCTTGAAGGACATGTGCTAGATGGACATTCGATACCTTATCCAGAAAAAATATTCCGTCGACGAACCCCTCTCCATTGTTTGGTGGGGGCCCGAAAGTAATTTCCCTTTAGCAAAATCTGAATATATTTAGAAATTCCTAAAAGACATGGGCTAGATGGACATTCGATGCCCTATCTAGAAGAAAATATTACTTCGACGAACCCCATGGGCCCAGAAATGTCCCAATATTTAGAGCCCGTTCTTCAGACACTTTCCGCACAAAAGTTGTTAGTAGTCTCTGTGATCTTTCCTATCTATACTGTCATTATTTTATTCTCCAGAATCTTTGGATCTTTTTGAAATGTTTGGATTTTCAAAACAATTAGAAATGACATTTTGACTTTTTTTTAGAAATTATTTTAAAATACATGTTTATGTTTTTCTTAAGCTATTAGTCCCAATTTACATTAGGCGAGTTTACTTGCGGCAATAGCCAGTTTGTAGGTGAGAGAGGGTGCTGAGAGGCAAAGGGTTACCATATGCCTCACCTCTCTCTCCTACAAAATGACAACTGCCGCAAGTAAACTCGCCCAATGTAAATTGGGACTTAAAAACAGGTTTTGATTTTCCTGTACAATTTCGTTGTTTTCGACTCTTCCCTTTTTTATTTTATTTATTTATTTATTTATTTGTTTTTTTTTTTTTTTTTTTTGAGTATCCATTTGTTTGGGCCCTCAAAATCGATCTTAAACAAAGAAATTTAAAAGCCTATTTGGCTCATCTAAAAATCAAGCTAATGACTCCTTTGAATTTAAGATTTATTATCTTATTAATTGCGTACCTTGTGACTGACCCCATCTATTATCTCACTGAAGAACTAATTGTATCACTAATTAAGATCTCCAAAATACCAACTTATAAAATTTCTATTTAGAAGACAACAGAAAAAAAAACAACAACAATAGCACAACTTTTATTTTATAATTTTAGATAATTAGCAAAAATAGCAATAAACTCAAAAGCATTCAACATAATTTGCGAAAGCCATTACACAACTTGGCTAAAAATTATAATTCATAGAGGGACCGGGGGTCCGACCATTCATTGTGCTGCTTTTTCCTCATTAATTTATAGTATTTTTCCCATTGGCCGGTGAGTGTTTTTTATTACGCAATTTGTTAGGTTTTTTTTTTGCTGTTTGTCAGCTTCTTCTCATAGCATTTCGCCAGGGCAATTACCCGCAAAACGCCATGAGCTAGTATTCAATTTAGATATAAATTAACAGCCAACAAACCATGGCATGGCAGCACCATAAATGGCATTATAGTGTAACGCCTTTTTGCTTTTCCAAAAACATAAATCATGGCCAGAATATTTATTAAAGAACAACAAACATGGTCTATAAATTCTCAGCTTAACAAAATATGGCTAATAAAAAACTAATTAGAATACGTTTTTTGTTTGTGCTTGATAACAACTCCCCAAAAAAACGAAAAGAAGAGAAGAAGAAGACGAAGACGAAGACGTCATCAAAACAAAATACTTAATTGGTAAACTTGTTTTGTAATAAACAATTTTGAAAATGCTTTCAATATTGTAAGAAGACTTGGGTGATTTTATTTGGATTTAATACTTTTGGAAGCATTTGGATTTAATACTTTGGAAGTATTTTCAATTATTTTGTTAAGATATTAAACTTGTTTAGTTAAGTTTATTGTAACTATTCGAAGATAATTCCCAACTCAAATGTTCAACTGTTGTTGTTTTTTTTAATTAAATTAATTTTGTTGTTGGCTTTAAACCGAACAATTTTCAAATAATTTTAATGTTTACTTGGCGATGATAAGCATGTGATTCAATTTTAGTTCGTATCGTTCATCGCAAAAGGTCTTAAACTTTTAAAACTAAATTCATTTTTTTTTTATTTTAAAACCAAATTAAAATTTTATTTAAATTAAAATTTTTTTAGTCAAGAACATCTGCCAAAATTTGATTATACTTTATATTCAGCATCAATCCTGTCAGACATGTGTTCTTAACATAAAATTTCAAATATTCATGTTGCTGTGTGGGGCTAAATTAGAATTTATTTGCCAAAATCTTCAAAGTTCATTATTTGCATAAAACAGCAATAGAATTTCCAAAATGTATCTCCTCTGAATTCGTTAAATTTAGAACTTATGCGCCATTTATCATAAATAAACATCTCGAAAATTTCCTTGAACTCTCTAAAAATTTTGCAAAGATTTTAAACTTAAGATTCAGCAAACTAATTTTGTTGTTGTCTACGCATGGCGGTTTAACGCCAACACCAACATCTGACAATAAAATCGACATACTTGGAAATTTTGTAAAATTTGATGGATTTTCAGACGAAACATAAAAAATATATTTAAATAGTTTTTCAATATATGGTTTTTGAAATGAGTGTTAGTAATATAATTTACAGATTAGTTTTGCAATGCCATTTTTATTGTCAAAAGCCAAAAAAATATATTTTTTTCTTATGAAATCTCTTATTGATGTGAATCTTTTTAAATAGAGAGTGACATAAGTACAAATTGATTTATCATTTAACAACTGTAGCCACCTAGCCTTACCCATTTGAATCTTCCAAAATACTTTCAAAGGACCAAATTTAATTGTATTTCCTTACGATCTTAAAAAAATATGTTTCAATATTCAAAGTTTATGTGGTTCTTTAGTTTTTCTAAAATGTCCATAAGGTCCCCTTTTTCCCATATTACAAAAATTAATTAATTAACCAGTGAGGAAAGGATCAAAGTCGGGCGGGGCCGACTATATGATACCCTACACCACTGTGAATATGTAAAATATAAATCGGAGCTATACCCAGATCTTAACCGATTTTGATATAATTTGGCACATTTATTTCCAGACCGAATTCAGTCACATATTCCAAATGTCATTGAAATCTGACTTATATATCGTGTTTGGAGCAGAAAAAATACGAAATCGGCCGAAAATATATATGGGTGCTATATCCAAATCTGAGCCGATTTCGATATAATTTGGCACATTTATTTCTACACTGAATTCAGTCACACATTCCAAATTTCATCGAAATCGGAAATATATAGCGTGTTTGGTACAGAAAATACGTGAAATCGGCCGAAAATATATATGGGAGCTATATCCAAATCGGAACCGATTTCGATATAATTTGGCACACTTATTTCTAGACCGAATTCAGTCAAATATTTCAAATTTCATCAAAATCGGACGTATATAGCGTGTTTGGTGCAGCAAATACGTGAAATCGAGCGAACATATACATATATGGGAGCTATATCCAAGTCTGAACCGATTTCGATATAATTTGGCTCATTTATTTCTTGACTGAATTCAGTCACACACTCCAAATTTCATCGAAATCGGACATATATAGCGTTTGTGGTACAGGAAATACGTGAAATCGGCCGAAAATATATATCGGAGCTATATCCAAATCCGGACTGATTTCAATATAATTTTGCAAACTTATTTATAGACAAAATTCAGTCACACATTCAAAATTTCATCAAAATTGGACGTATATAGCGTGTTTGGTGCAGCAAATACGTGAAATCCGGCGAAAATATATATGGGAGCTATATCCAAATCTGAACCGATTTTTACCAAAAGCTATAGCATTCTTCCGATGGCTAAAAAAATGGTATTCCCCAATTTTCAGCGAAATCGGTCAACAAATGCGACCTGTATGTTGCGAACGGACGGACGGACATGCATAAATCGACTCAGAAAGTGATTCTATGTATATTCCTAGAAGGAACTATGGGTCTATCTCGCTTCCTTTTGTATGTTACATACAAATGCACTAACACATAATACCCCTTACCACATAGTGGTGTAGGGTATAAAAACACAGGTGTCTTGTAGAGCTCAAAGATGTTTGCAAACCTTTTATTAAAAAGGTAATTAAATTAAGTAAACTTCCGAAAATGGCGACAATAAAATCTGTTAAAAAATATTTAGATTTTTAATAGATTGGAACCCCTCTGGAACCCCTCTGGGCGTACGATTTTTATTTTAATTTTTCAAATTAATAACAATCATACGCACTAGGGTTCCAATGTTAAGAAATACAAAATATATAAAAAATTACTACACAAAAAATTACATAACTCATCTATTTTTTAAACGATTTTATTGATTTTCCCCATTTTCCAAAGGTTACTTATGATTTGGTTCTCTAAGATGATTCGAATTCAAATTCGTTCGATTTACTACTAGACTCCTTCTGTTGCAGAAAATGTTTTAAAAATGGGATTAACAATTTGAACTATATGAAAAGTTTGGATTTTCAATTACTTACTTACTTACTTACTTAGATGGCCCATTTCAAAACTAAGAAAAGATCTCCAATTCTCTCTGTTTCGTGCTTTGCTTTTTGGAATACCGCGCCTTGTCATCTCTTCATCCACTAGTTTGCGCCATCTATTCTTTGGCCTGACAATTCTGCGTGCACCGCCATGTGGCTCGAATTTATACGCCTTTTTAGCGGGTTCATCATCGCTCATTCTTATGATATGGTCTAGCCACGGCAATCGCTGCATCTCGATACGTTTAACAATATTGATGTCGTTGTATAGCAGATACAGCTCGTGGATATTCACCGTCAACGCAGATCGATCCGTAGGTAGATCTTTCGAAGAATTTTTCTCTCAAACACGCCAAGCACTGCCTTATCTGCTTGCGCAAGTACCCAGGCTTCGTAACCATACATCAGCACGGGTAGTATCAGTGTTTTTTAAAGTGTTATTTTTGTTTGACGAGTTGTAGCTTTGTTTTTAAAGTGCTTACTTAAGCCAAAGTAGCAACAGTTGGCCAATACAATTCTTCTTTTTATTTCACAACTGATGTCGTTTGTTGTGTTTACGGCGGTGCCGAGGTATACGAAGTCTTTTACTACCTCACAAATATAGGAACCCACTTCAACAGTTCGTCCGATCTTAATGGACGCATTGCGCGTCGACACCATCAACTTGGTCTTCTCACCGCCAGACCCACTATAGCAGATTCTCCTTCGACCTTCATAAAGGTATTGGTTACTTCTTTTACTGATCGTCCCATGATGTCTATATCATCAGCATAAGCAAGTAACATGTGGCTATAAGTGTAGATTGTGCCACTTCTTTTGACGTTTGCCTCTCCTATAACCTTTTCTAGCAGAATGTTGAAAAGATAACACGAAAGGCTGTCTCCTCGCCTGAAACCTCTTTTGGTACAAAACTCTTCAGAGAGGTTCTTTCAAATTTTAACTGAGGACCTAGTATCAGTTAGAGTCATTTTACAAAGCCGAATGAGCTTTGCGGGGATGCCAAATTCAGACATTGCTTGGAATACCTTTGAACGCAGCGGGCTGTCGAAGGCTGCTTTATAATCGACAAAAAGGTGGTAGGTGCCGATCTGCATCTCTTGGGTCTTATCTAGGATTTGCCGCAGGGTAAATATCTGGTCAATGGTGGACTTGCCAGGTCTAAAGCCGCATTGGTATTGTCCAACTCTTTCGTTGACCATGGGCTTTAGTCGTTCGCACAATATCCCTGACACTATCTTGTAGGCGATAGGGAGAAGACTTATGCCCCTGTAGTTGGAGCATAAAGTTTTATCTCCTTTTTTATGGATGGGACACAGGATGCTCAGGTTCCAATCGTCGGGTACGCGTTCTTCCTGCCAGGTGGAGCTAACTAGCTGATGCATACACCTTATCAGCGTGTCGCCTCCGGTTTTAAACAGCTCGGCTGGTAAGCCATCGGCTCCTGCTGCTTTATTTTTCCTTAGCCGGTTGATTGCTGTTTTTACCTCATCTTGGCCGGGCGGTATACATTCTATACCATCTTCTGGGATTGGATCTGTGGTATCATCGTCTTCGCTACTATTGGATACCAGCAGATTGGAGAAATGCTCTTTCCATATCCTTAGCATAGTATCTGTATCAGTTACCAGATTACCTTGCTGTCTCTATAGGAGGATGTGCCAGTTCCAAAGTCATCAGTTTGATGTTTCACTTTTTGTTATAATTTTCGGACTTTATTCTGTATTCTGTACATATCGATTTGTTCACACTTCCGCTTTTCCATCTCTCTCTTTTTCCTGCGGAAAAGACGTTTCTCTTCTCTCCTTTTCTCCCGATATCTCTCTCGTGCGCTACGCGTTGCTACTGATTGTAAAGTAGCTCTATATGCCGCATTTTTCTCTTCGGTAGCAGCTCGACACTCCTGGTCATACCATGAATTCCTTTGTGGAGGTCTCTGGTATCCAAGTACTGATTTTGCGGCTGTTTGCATGGAGTGGGCAAGATGTTGCCATTGTGTTATTATGTTATCGGGACAAGGAGTGCTCGCATTAAGCAATTGGGCTAGTTGAGTGGAATATGCTATGGCTATCTGTTGTGTTTGCAGCCTATCGATGTCCAACTTCCGCGTTGTGTCTGTTCGTACTTTATTTGCAACGTTTAGACGGGTACGTACCTTTGCTGCAACAAGGTAGTGGTCCGAATCAATGTTTGCGCCCCGGAACGAACGTACATCCAACACGCTCGATGAATGTCTTCCATCTATCACAACATGATCAATTTGATTACTTGTTCCTTGATCTGGAGACAGCCAGGTGCCCTTATGAATATCGAGATGATTAAATCTGGTACTGCTACCTACAATGTTTTTTGCAGCTGCAAAGTCTATCAGCATCATACCATTGTCAGATGTTTCGCTGTGGAGACTGAATTTCCCGACTGTTGGGCCAAAGATATTCTCCTTTCCAATTTGGGCACTAAAATCACCTAGAATAATTTTAATGTCATGGACAGGGCGGCAACGCTCATAAGTTCCTTCTTTGGTCTGTTCGTCCTTGTCTTCAGTGGGAGCATGATCGCAAATAAAGCTTATGTTGAAGAATTTTGCTTTTAATCGAATTGCAGCGAGTCTTTCATTCACTGGGGTGAAGCTGGAGACCAGATGTTTTAACCTCCGACGAACTACTAATCCGCAACCAAACTCATGCTTTGTGTCATGGTAGCTATAATACAGTGCGTCACCTTTGGGTGTTGTTGTGACGCCTTTCCCGTTCCATCGTATTTCCTGTATGGCAGTAATGTCGGCCTTGTACTTTTCAAGTACATCTGCCAATGCGTAAACTGCACCTTCTCTATAAAGAGTGCGAACATTCCAGGTACAGATTCGCAGATCATGGTCCTTAAAACGTTTGCGGGGTTCGTCAACTTTAGAGGGGTTTGTTTTTCTTTTCTTTCGTTTTATCATAGCTCACTACCTTTAACGGATGTTAACGGGGAGGTCAGTGTCCACTTGAGATGAAAGAGGGACCAAGATAAATCCTGGGCTTTGCCATGTTAAAACCGGTCAGGACCGTTCCTTGGTATCTTCCATCCCCTACGTCATAGATTATCATAATTTGAACTTTATTAACACATTTGTATTGTTTTTGTATTTTTTATACAATTAATGATATCAAAATTTGATTTATTTAATTTGTAAATGACCAAAGATTTAAAAAAAGTTGACATTAAAAAAAAAAATTAAAAATTTTTGGGGGCAAATTTTTGAATTTCGATTCGAATTTTCTTAATTATTTCATTCATTTTTGTTCTCAATCAAACAAAAAATAACTATAATAACAGGAGTTTGGTAGTAATTGGAACAAATTTGAATTCGAATTGTCTTAGAGAAACAGGTCATTAATTTTTAGGACGTTAAAAATTTTTTATTGTATTTTGAGGACTACAAATTGAATATTTATGAATAATAGAATAATATGAATAATAGAAACTCGCAATTTCTTTTTAATTGATATGTTTTATTTAAAACATGTTCGCTTATTTACCTGGAATTTTGAAAGATCTGTTAGGACTGAAGGGGAATAATAAACACGGAAGTGTTTTAAGATTTTTTGAGGATCCAACGGAGATTCCTTAACTTTTCAAAATTTGTTTTTTTTTAAAGAATTGAGAGTTGAGAATTTATATTTAGGGGAACAGAAACAGCATATGATTGAGCTTTTAAAGAATTGTTGAAGGCCAATAAAACAGATTTTTTTAGACGTTGATATTATATTTAGAGGTACATGGAGGATGTTTGAGGGTACATATGGTGTTACATTCAACTCCTATTCCCGCAAAAAAAAAACTTGACAAGTTTTTTCAAGTGTTGGTCATTCGAAATGACATTAACGCGCTCTAATAACAAAATAACATTTGCGTCATCTGTTTATGGCTTGTGTGTTAATTTTAATCACTTTTTATTTCATTTCGATTTTTTGTTGTCAAGTTGTTTTTTTTTTTTTTTTTTGTTTTGTTGACAAAGTGAAGTAGACTGTAACGTCATATAAAAAACATTCCTTTTCATTTTGAGTTTTTCATTTCAGTATGTAGTTTGCAAATTGTCAAACATGCAGTTGCGTTTTTTTTGTGGTTGCATTTTGCATGACTAAATACTCCCCCAAATGACAACAAACAGCGAGACGTAACACCCTCATTTAAAGGTGACAGTGGTAGCAAAGTCACCTTTGAGCTTCGTTTGACAGTAATGATATGAGTGTGAACAAAAAAACGCATCAAATTTACTACCATGCAGGAAATGCCGAAGCAATGTATGCACAAACATACATAAACACATATGTATGTACTTATATACATATGTGCTCATCAATGACTCATTGGGAGTATACATATATATAAATATGTATCATTCCGACATATAGCAGCTAAATGCAAATTTATTTTGTTGTTAGTTTTTTTTCGAGAGGGTTGCAATGTAGATTAGTGAGATAATTCACATTGGGCCAGTTACATACGGATATTCATAAAAGGAGACAGTTGACATACATATGTACATGTAAGTGTATGCATAATTTTAAAAAGTTCCCTATAGTCGCCATTGTAAAGAACTTTTTAAAGACAACTTTCTTATGGGCTTAAATTTCTGTGAAGAATTTGTGTTCATGTTATGCGAACAGCCCTTCACATGTGGGTATTTAATTTCGATTTCTATCTGGAGTATATAAGTTTGCACTTTGAAATGACATATGGTATGTGTCCAAACATTTAGAACAGGGAAGAAATATATTGAACTTACCCTCTTGTTGTTCCTTTGTCATATTATCCATTGTGATGATCTGAAAAGCAAATAACGCATTTATTTAAATGTCAGAATATATGAAAATATTTATTCTATGCAATTGAAAGTTTCTTAGCATACAATTTCTATATTTTTCACAGATTCATATTTTGAACATTGTAGGAGCCGAGGAATAGGGTTTATTTTACCAGATCTCTAATTATAATAACCGTTTATCTTTTAAGTTCATAATGAAGTATTTTGATAAGATATTACAAGGTGCAAAGTTTGGATCAAATCGATAAATCCGTTCCAGAATTATCGTTCACACCAACCAGGTAGACCGACAAATGGGCGGAAGTAGTAAAGAAACAGGAATGCATGCCGATGTCAGTGCTGCCAAATGTTCTTATTTATCATAGACATACACCAAAAGTGATGCAAAGTATGGTTTTTCTATTTGTCACCAGGTGACGCGCACATCATACTTGGCATAACCTTTGGTTTGTATCTATGCTAAATCTATACATTGGGAGCACTGACAGCAGCTGGCATTCCTATATCTATACTACTGACGGACATGGTTAAACCAATGCCGAAACGGATTTCGTCAAAATAAATTTGAGGTCTAAAACCTTTATTTCGTGTCAGTGCTGCAAATGTTCTTATTTATCTTAGGCATAAACCAAAAGTGACGCAAAATTATGAATGAAAAGTTGAAATAAAAGTTGACAACACTCTTACTATCGGTAGAACTTTACGATTGCTTTTTATTCATCGATAACTTACAGAAAAACATCGGTAATTACCGAAATTATTGCATTTTAATTTTACCGACAATTGTCAGTAACTCTAAAAATGAGTTAGAGAATCGCATTACAGGTGGCTCGTACATTTGACGGCAAATAGAATAAAATATTTGACATCACGTTAGGTTTGTGTATATGCTAAATCGGAACATTGACAACACTAGAAGCAGCAGGCATTCCTATTTCTATACTACTGACGGACATGGTCAAATTGGCTTCGAATTGTCGACAACGGAAAACGGATTTCGTTCAAATAAACTTTCGATGAAGCAAATATAGCCACAAGCCTGATGACATCAGAACATTGCTTACTAAGGAGGGCCGTTGCAAAACATTTGTCCCACGAGCCGATCTAGAATTTTGTGACATCATTGTGAGTGTTCGCCCTTGCTCTTTTTTACCAAATGCCGGTGTATTGCTTTATAGGAGGTCAAGAAGATGTCTTTGCTAGCACCCCAAGTGCTGACAGTTAGCGTACTTTTCCGATCTTCTAGCATACACCAGTGGCTTGTGCGGTCTTAAGGCTCAAATATACTAGAGATTAAACGGTTCAGGAAACATCACCCAGTCTACGGAGCTCCAACTTCTTATTTCTGAATTCTACAGGCGATTTCAACACAAACGTTTCGTTTCGTGTTTTCCATAAGAACAAAACGAAACATAACCCATGTTGACCGAACTCGCTGTTTAGTTTCGTTTTGTTTATATTCGTGAGTGCGAACAAAACGAAAAATGAAAAGTTCTCAACTTCACAACAACTCATAGAAAACGAAATCGTACAATACACAATGTAAACGTTTGCAAACGTTTGGTGGTTGATTCAAACATTCTCCGCAAACAAATGTGTGTGTGTGTCTGAATGTCGCTTTCGCACAAAAAATTTTTGAATGTTCCAAGTATGTTGATGCTAACTTATAGGCAGCGTACGTAAAAATACTTTAAATAACATTTCCAATCGTTTCGTTTCGTATTTTCCATAGGAACAATACAAAACGAAACGTAACCCACGTTAGCCGAGCTCGCTGTTTAGTTTCGTTTTGTTTACATTCGTGAGTGCGAACAAAACGAAAAGCGAAAAGTACTTAACTCCACAAGAGCAGAGAGAAACTGGAATAGTACTAAACACATGTGAATAAATCAAAAAAGTTTGGTGGTTGATAAAATTCACTGTGGTATGCTGATGCTGTGTGATTGGTACGGAAATCGTTTTCTTTGTTTCCGTTCATTGCTTATAGGGTTGCTAAGCAACCAAATGTGTGTTTGTCTGAATGTGTCAATTATTATTTCGCAGAACAAACGTTTGCAAACGATTCATTTTGTTTCGTTCGTGAATGAAACAACTCGAAGCAGCATAGCCGAAGTACGTTTCAACAATCGTACAGTTTTGTTCTTCTTCTGTTGAAAAGTTTGTTGTTTTGTTTTGAGAACGAAATTATACGGAAAAAATGAAAAGTTTGTAACATAGTGTCAATGGTACGGAAATCGTTTCGTTTGTTTGCGTTCATTGCATATACTGGCTTCAAACACGGCTGTGAGGTAGTCGTCTCTACGTCCTCGAATATCTTGGCATGGTTGATGGCAGATCGAAGACCTTCATTGTATCAGTCATTTGCTATGGCAGCATTCCGATATCAACTTTCGAAATTAGATCATTTCGTACCTTTATTCCCTTCGTTCAAAGGAGTACAAATCCGTTTAGATCGTACTTCCAACACAACGATTAGAGCTATCCCTCCATCATAACACGACCGATTTGATTTCTTGTGACAATGATCTGTTGACATTCATGATCTGTTGACATTCTGTATGAAAGAGTTCAAATCTGGTGCTTCTAGCTACCAATTTTTACCCCCGCAATGTCTCTCTTCCTTATACTGTAGTGGTTTCTCAACAGTTAGACTAACGATAGGTTGGGTTAGGCTTAAGAATGCGCTGCCATCAAAAACTGCGATCACTTCACTCCAAGTCCTTTAGTCCAAGGTCTTATGGTCCCTGCACATACAGTCCGTTGTGCGTCGCGTCACGCGTTAATAACAACAACCACATGAAAAAAGTGTAAGTTTGTTCTTGAAGTTTTCATGTGGTTGTTGTAACGCGACGCTCAACGGACCGTATGTGGTGGAGCCTTTAACCTTGGACAGATTTCGAAGATGATGACGATGAGAAGATTATATAGTTATTGCTTAATGAATTAAAGATGAAGAAGTTTTCTGGATATTGTTCGGTGATTTATACCTGAGCAAAAAGAGAGTGAGAAAGGTTTGATAGGTTTTTGGCCAACTAAAATAGGTTAATGGGACCTGTGCCTGATAGGAAGGCGAGAGAATGTTCAGGGTGGCACCATGGTGCAATGGCAAGCACACCCGCCTTATACGCTGAATGTCCACACTTAATTCCCAGGCCCAAATTTTCAACGGTGGCGTAAATACCCTTCAGCAACATTTCCTCAGTGTTTCTGCCATATAAAACTTCTCTACAATTGGTTTCTTAAGACACCGTATTCTCTTGTGCAGCAAGGGACGTTTGCAAATTCGATGCCCGACTGTCTCTATCCCTTCTGCATCTCCACATAATCTCTAGTAGTCGATGACAGTGGGCATCCCATTTTGAAGTTAGAGATCTAGCCCTAGTAACTTATTGAGTGAGAGAAGAGTAATGATTTTAAAGCTGGGAGATCGCAGGTCAGATTTCTTTTGATATTTTGGATCCAGGTTCCATAAGCCATCTGAGGTACTCCTTCTTAACCTAAATCTTACGAAGTTTACCGATTTAGTAGCACATTGGTGGCCTAACAGATTCCTCAACTGACATATCAATTCAAGAATCTCTGCTTGAAAGACGCTACAGCTATCGTTAAGCTCATGTAAGGGGTTTGATGAGTGAAATTTTGCTGTAGATATCGGCGTCAGTGCCTTTCTCCACCTTGACCCCATCTATATAAACAGAGGAGAATTGACTTTAGCCCAAAAATCTCTGCTTGGACCAAAGATATCCTCATTTTCAAATTTGGCACTAAAATCACCAAGAATAATTTGAATGTCACTGTCAGGGCATTAGTCTTTCATCAATTTTTCTTGCACCCGAACTCAGGATATTCTTTCTGGAAAGACTCGATGTTCGTTGTTCGAATTACTGGTGTAAATATATGAATTCTAGGAGTAGAACTTTTGGTTTTCTATCTTCTGATCTTTTTGTGAGAATGGTCTGCAATGAAAGCTTCCAGTCTTTTATAGGCTTCATAAGCGGGGATTTTGTTAAAAAATATTTTTCATAAGCGTGGATTTTTTTAAAATATATTTTTCATAAGCGTGTATTTATTTAAAAAATATTTTTCATAAGCGTGTATTTATTTAAAAAATATTTTTTACAAGCGTGGATTTTGCTAAAAAATATTTTTCATAAGCGTGGATTTTTTTAAAAAAATATTTTTCATAAGCGTGGATTTTTTTAAAAAATATTTTTCATAAGCTTTGATTTTTTTAAAAAAATATTTTCATAAGCGTGGATTTTTTAAAAAGATATTTTTCTTGAGCTTGGATTTTTTTAAAAAAATATTTTTCATAAGCGTGGATTTTTTATAAAATATTTTTCATAAGCGTGGATTTTTTATAAAATATTTTTCATAAGCGTGGATTTTTTTAAAAAAATATTTTTTAAAAGCGTGTATTTTTTAAAAAAATATTTTTCATAAGCGTGGATTTTTTATAAAATATTTTTCATAAGCTTGGATTTTTTATAAAATATTTTTCATAAGCGTGGATTTTTTATAACATATTTTTCATAAGCGTGGATTCTTTATAAAATATTTTTCAAAAGCGTGGATTTTTTATAAAATATTTTTCATAAGCGTGGATTTTTTATAAAATATTTTTCATAAGCGTGGATTTTTTAAAAGATATTTTTCATAAGCGTGGATTTTTTTAAAAGATATTTTTCATAAGCGTGGATTTTTAAAAATATATTTTTCATAAGCGTGGATTTTTTATAAAATATTTTTCATAAGCGTGGATTTTTTATAAAATATTTTTCATAAGCGTGGATTTTTTTAAAAAAATATTTTTTAAAAGCGTGTATTTTTTAAAAAAATATTTTTCATAAGCGTGGATTTTTTAAAAAAGATATTTTTCATAAGCGTGGATTTTTTAAAAAGATATTTTTCATAAGCGTGGATTTTTTAAAAAGATATTTTTCATAAGCTTGGATTTTTTAAAAAACATTTTCATAAGAGTGGATTTTTTTTAAATATTTTTCAGCTTCCATTCTTCTATGAGAACACTTTCCAGTCTTGTATGAAAACTCTTTCATAAGAAGACCTTCAAATTTTCTTAAGTAACACTTTCTGATCATCTATGAGAAAACATTATGGCCTTCCCATTGAGGTGTTCGAATTATTGGTGTCCAAATAATCGAAATTCTACACTTGTTCCTGTTGGTTGCGGAACTATGACAAATAACAATTATATTTTTATGAATTTTCACCAAACCATCAACAATTAGCTTGACAATAACAACAACGACAAGGAAAACAAAATGCTTGAAAAAATAATTTTCCAATAAAAATAATATTTTCGAAATAAAAATTTAAAATTCAATGTTAAAACCTTAACATTTGATAGTCAACAACAACAACTGCAGTTGGCAAGAAAACCTTGCCTTTGTTGCAGTGCAAATGGTTTTTTTGTGCAATTGCAATTTACTTCTTTTTTATACAACAGCCTTTGAGGCTAACAATAGCAACAACAACCACCAAACATTGACAACAGCAGTGGCAGCGGCAAACGACAATAACTTCCTTTATGACTGACTGAATGAATGAATGACTAAGGCAGCATATGGCTTGAAACAAAGACCAAAGACTTTTGGTTTTTCTCCTAAAGCCAGGCAAAGGCCCCCGAAAAGTAACATTTGCATGATATTGTTTGGCTGTCTGTCAGTCTAGCACCAGCAGAACCACAGACAAGTGTAGTCAAGCGTTGATGTTTTCCATTTCAGGTTAGCTTCTCAAGCGATAAAGGAAATAACAAAAAAAAACAGTGCTAACGAAATTTCAATTATGTTTTAATGCTTGAATTGAATTTTCAAAGGTTCGTGTCTTAAGTCTTTTGTTTTCTGGTCAATAAGGGAGGGGGAGGCCTTAAACCAATAGTGATTTTTTGGTAACAATTTCCATTTCATTTCATTCCTTTGTTGTTATTGTTTCTTATTTAGATCACCTTAAACAATGTTTTGGAATTGTAGACAGTCATCCGTCCATCCAGTCAACCATCCAATCGTCCGTTCCATCTGTTGTGGTTTCTGTCATGACTGTTTACCGCGTGTTAATTGAAAACGAAAGTGTAAACATTTCATTGGTCACTTTGAATGCTGAATCTAAAACAACAAAAATGAGAGTAAATCTGGTGGACATGCCGCAGCATCAGGCAAAGCTTGTTTGCCATCACATTTGTGTAGAGTGTCCGCGTGTGTTTGTGTTAATCATCTTCATGGTCTCATTTCCACCAGCCAATATTATCTGCTGTTACAGTTTGCTCTTTTCTTCTTTCTTCCTCCGTTTGGTTTGGTTTGTTTTGCTTTCAAAAGAAATGTGTTTCCGTGTTTAATTAAGAAAATTATTGACATTCTGTTTTGTCATGATATTCCAGCCAGCCAGTGTGCACCACAGTCAGTAATGCGTGACAACTGAAATGTGGCCAGTCAGCCGGCCACATCAAGAAGCCGGCCAACAAATGTTACAAGGAAAACAAATAGAAAAAAGAATGGAAGCGATAATCAAGTAAAAGTTTTCCCCCATGATAGCTAATGGAGCATGCCACAATCATCGTCATCATCATCAGCATCAATGAAACAGCGGCAGCAACAACAACAGCAACTATCATAAACATTAGAAAAGTTAAACAAATCCACAAAAAAAAAACACAAAACTATTTATCTTGTTTTACTCCAAATATGGGGTAACTTGAAAATTACCTCCTCCATCTAAACACCACAAATTTACTGCATTTTCCTTTTTTTGTTGGTTTGCGGAAAATTATGAAGTGCCTAAGATTGCATTTATTTTGACTGCTCTGTAATTTTATTTAAATACTTTTTTAAATTTGATGTTGTCTTGGCTTTTATATAAATGTTTTCTCAAGATAATAAGCGATCATATAGAAGAGTATGGCGAAATTGCACAGTGGCTTGGAATAGTGTAATAAACATTCAATTATGAATAACATTATCCACACTTGTGGATAAAACTACATGTGAATACTATATTTATCCACAAAACGGGGATAATTTATTTATCCAAAAAACGTGGATAATTTATTTATCCACAAAACAGATAATTTATTTATACACCAAACGTGGATAATAAATTTATGTACCCACAAAACGTGGATAATTAATTTATTTATTCACAAAACCTGGACAATTAGTTAATTTATCCACAAAACGTGGATATCCACAAAACTTGGACAATTTATTTATCCACAAAATGTGGATAATTTATTTATGACCAAAATGTGAATAATCTACATATCCACAAAATGTATATAATTTATTTATCCATAACACGTGGATAATTTATTTATCCACAAAACGTTGATAATTTATTTAGCCCCAAATAGTGGATAATTTATTTTTCCATAACACGTGGATAATTTACTTATAAATAAGTGGATGCTTTACATATCCACAAAACGTGGATAATTTATTTATCCACTAAATGTGTATAATTTATTTATCCACGAAACGTGGATAATTTATTTATCCACAAAATGTAGATAATTTATTTATCCGCAAGACGTGGATAATTTATTTATCCAAAAATTTTGATAATTTAACTATTCCCAATTCGAGGAAAATTTATTTATCCAAAAATCGTAAATAATTAATTTATCCACAAAATGTGGATAATTAATTTATCCACAAAATGTGGGTAATTATCCAGACTTCTGGATAGAATTATCCACGCTTGTGGATAAAATTATCCACGCTTGTGGATAAAATTATCCACGCTTGTGGATAAAATTATCCACGCTTGTGGATAAATTTATTCACGCTTGTGGATAAAGTTATCCACGCTTGTGGATAAAAATATTCACGCATGTGGATAAACTAATCCACGCTTGTGGATAAAAATATCCACGCTTGTGGATAAAAATGTCCACGGTTGCGGATAAAAATATCCACGCTTGTGGATAAAAATATCCACGCTTGTGGATAAAAATATCCACGCTTGTGGATAAAAATTTCCACGCTTGTGGATAAAAATATCCACGCTTGTGGATAAAAATATCCACGATTGTGGATAAAGTTATCCAGGCTTATGGATAAAGTTATCCACGCTTATGGATAAATATATCCACGCTTATGAATAAATATATCCACGCTTGTGGATTAAAATATCCACGCTTGTGGATAAACTTAGCCACGCTTATGGATAAATATATCCACGCTTGTGGATTAAAATATCTACGCTTGTGTATAAAGCTATCCACGCTTGTGGATAAACTTATCCACGCTTATGGATAAATATATCCACGCTTGTGGATAAAAATATCCACGCTTGTGGATAAAAATATCCACGCTTGTGGATTAAATTATCCACACTTGTGGATAAAAATATCCACGCTTGTGGATAGAATTGTCCACGCTTGTGGATAAAAATATCCACGCTTGTGGATAAAAATGTCCACGGTTGCGGATAAAAATATCCACGCTTGTGGATAAAAATATCCACGCTTGTGGATAAAAATATCCACGCTTGTGGATAAAAATATCCACGCTTGTGGATAAAAATATCCACGCTTGTGGATAGAATTATCCACGCTTGTAGATAAAAATATCCACGCTTGTGGATAAAAATATCCAATCTTCTAAATAAAAAGATCCACTCTTGAGGATAAAAATATCCACTCTTGGGGATAAAAATATTCACGCTTTTGGATAAAATTATCCACGCTTGTGGATAAAAATATCCACGCTTGTGGGTAAAATTATATACACTTGTGGATACAATTATCCATGTTTGTGGATAAAATTATCCACGCCTGTGTATAAAATTATCCACTCTTGTGGATAAAAATATCCACGCTTGTGGATAAAAATATCCACGCTTGCGGATAAAATTATCCACGCTTGTATGTAAAATTGTCCACTCTTGTGGATACAATTATCCACTCTTGTGGATACACTCTTGTGGATAAAAATATCCACGCTTGTGGATAAAAATATCCACGATTGTGGATAAAGTTATCCACGCTTGTGGGTAAAAATATATAAACTTGTGGATAAAACTATCCATATTTGTGGATAAAATTATCCACTCTTGTGGATAAAAATATCCACTCTTGTGGATAAAATTATCAACTCTTGAGGATAAAAATATCAACTCTTGTGGAAAAAAATATTCACGCTTGTGGATAAAAATATTCACGCTTGTGGATAAAAATATCCACGCTTGTGGATTAAATTATCCACACTTGTGGATAAAAATATCCACGCTTGTGGATAGAATTGTCCACGCTTGTGGATAAAAATATCCTCGTTTGTGGATAAAAATATCCTCGTTTGTGGATAAAAATATCCACGCTTGTGGATAAACATATTCACCCATGTAGATAAAATTATCCACACTTGTGGATAAAATTATCCACACTTGTGGATAAAATTATCCACACTTGTGGATAAAATTATCCACACTTGTGGATAAAATTATCCACACTTGTGGATAAAATTATCCACACTTGTGGATAAAATTACCCACGCTTCAGGATAAAAATTGTCCACTATTGTGGATAAAATTATCCACGCTTGTGGATAAAATTATCCACGCTTGTGGATAAAATTATACACGCTTGTTGATAAAATTATCCACGCTTGTGGATAAAATTATCCACACTTGTGGATAAAATTATCCACACTTGTGGATAAAATTATCCACGCTTGTTGATAAAAATATTCACGCTTGTGGGTAAAAATATCCGCCCTTGTGGATAAAAATATCCACCCTTGTGGATAAAAATATCCACTCTTGTGGATAAAAATATCCACGCTTGAGGATAAAAATATCCACGCTTGTGGATAAAAATATCTACGTTAGTGGATAAAAATATCCACGTTAGTGGATACAAATATCCATGCTTGTGAACAAAAATATCCACGCTTGTGGATAAAAATATCCACGCTTGTGGATAAAATTATCCACACATGTAAATAAAATTATCCGCGATTGTGGATAAAATTCTCCACGCTTGTGGATACAACAATCCTCATCTGCGGATAAATAAGTTATCCTCATTCGTTTGTGGATAAAAAATTATCCATGCTGCTGCGAATATTTTATCCTCCTCTTTTCCAGCTTCCACAGTGCCACCTTGCTTGTTGTTTACACAGCATCTTCTTTCTTCGAACTCCTTCCCCAAACGTTTGCATTGGAGTTTCACAAGTTGCATTCCCATACTCTTCCTATCGTACATAAAGGTGGTCCTTTAGTGGTTCTCTAAGCCACCACCACCACCATTCATTCGCCACTGACTAAGCGCGACTCTGTGTCTGTAAAAAAAATTGCGTGTTCAGGCGGCATAAACAATTGATTGCTCATCGACTTACTGCATTTATATTTCATTGCTTGAAAGCTTGTTCGGTGGTGACTGTAAAATGGATTTTTTATAAACTGTTATTAGGCGCTAGTTGTTGTTGTTGTTGCTGGTTACTGTAGCTATAGTTGCAGCAGCAGTTTACCTTTCATTCGGTTAAGGTAAGAGCGCAACAATTGATTGTTAAATTACCGCACTAACTATTGATTCATGTGATTTAAATACTTTGGAATTGCGTGTTGTTGTTGAGTTGGTAGTTGTTTTAGTTTTTGTTGGCTAATTTAAGTCAACGAATTTATGCAACAATGTTGCTCTGAACTTAAGTGGAAACGACAAAATTACTAAGGAAGTCGTCTAGAGGGTTGGGAGAACTTGGTACAAAGTTTGAACTGAAAATGGAGGCAGGCAGGTTGGTTGGCAAGATTTTATTGAATTTAATTGCTAACGCCACGTCAAAGGTGTAAACAATGTAATGGTGGGGTTGGGAAGTTATGCGAAATTCCAAGAGATTCAAGAGTCCTTTGCAGGAAGAAAATCTAAAAAAGATAAAATAGCGAGACATGTGTGAAATTCCACAAAATTATTGCTGATAATTATCTTAAAAAAACTATGGGAGCAAACTTAAGGAGGAACGAACTATTATTACTACGAGCTTTACTTTTACAACAACCAAAATCATTAACAGATCTCTTACTTCAAAATTATATATCCATAACGAAATGAAAGCAAATGTTTTTTTTTTCTTTGCTGGTTTTCATTTCTTTACCACAAAACTTTTCTCCCTTAAACTATCAATTATTTTATGTTTTGGTTTTCTTTTTTCATTTCTTCACTTCCATTGCCTTTAACCTCCAACGAAATGGAAACAATTGCTACTTTTGCTTTAAAACAATGCCCAGCATTTTCATTGCAATTTCTTACAAACTTTTTGTTTCTTTGCTTTGGTACTTTTTATTTTCTTTTCAAAGATTTGTTTCATTTTCAAAAGCCGAGAAACATGACAAGGCAGGGAGGTAGTCGCTGGTAATATTCACCCCATCACGTCCGCCAAGTTAGATGAACTTTTGCAAATTAACGGTTGCAATTGCTGCATTATTAGCGAAAAAAGCAGAGAAACATAAAACAATTTGCAAACGAAATGAAAAAGAGGAAGAAGGAAAAATTGTGCATTTTTTCATTTCTTTCCTGTATCATTTTGGGCTCAAAATGGCATTTCTCGCTTTCATGCTAATCTCTGCAAATCAAACAATGCCAACATAAGGTTCAGCGGCAGCATAAGGTGGTCGGTGGCCTATGTAGGTAGGTAGCTGGTGTTGAACGGGCTGGTACATATGTTGGGAGTAGATATTACCACGGCATGGAACATGTAAAACAAACAAACAAAACATTAGCAGCAGCATCAACAGCAACAACATCAAAGACCAAAGGAGAAAAGAGTTCATTAACATTTGGAGTAAGGCATTTTGGTGGCAATGGGAAGCAAAAGCTTGTGAACACACATCCCAGCATCTGCTGATCATCATCACCAACCACATCTTCAAGTATCCAATGTTTTAAATTTCATAATTTCGCATTTCTTTGGAGTTGTTGTGGCCAGTTTTTTTCTTGCCTCTTAAACCTCCAAACAACATTGGCAACAACTTTCGCTGAATACCACCGCTGATGTTTTTTGCCTTTGCGGCATAGCCAAGTATTGCCAGTCTCATACCCAAACTGTTGTTGTTGATGTTTTTTAGTTGTTGTTTGTCTTATGTGGAAAATCTTTGAAAATCTCTGACTGGAATTCCACTTACAAAATGAAGAGTTTATGATAATTCATTGAAAAGAAATTGTCTAAAACACCGTTAATGATATGAAATTAATGATGCAACACCACCATCAACAACACCACCACCGCCAAGTGCAACAGGAAGTTCAATGTAACATTCCACACAAGCACACACACACAGAGAGGCCATATAAGGAGCTTTGGGGGGCTTCACGATAATTCAATAACAAATGACGACAAAAGGGAAGTGATTTTTTTTGTAGGAAGTATAAACACAAACTGGTTGCCTTACAGAAGATCAATAGATGTTTCCATAGGACACCGATAGGTCTTCTCATAGGAGACCAATTGGCCTGTTATAGGCCTTCGTATAGAAGATCAATATCCCTTCTTTTAGGAGACCATTAGGTCTTTCTAAAGGAGTCCATGTGGTCTACTTATAGCAGACCAATAAATCTTCCAAGATAAGAGCTAAAGGTTTTTTATTTGTGACGCTACTAGACCTTTTCATAGGAGACCAAAAGGTCTTCTTATAAGAAACCAACAGGTTTCTTTATAGGAGACCAATTGGTGTTTTTATAGAAGACCGATAAGTCTTTCTTTAATCTGCCTTCTTATAGACGAACAACAGGTCTTCTTATATTAGAACATCTGGTCATCTTAATCTGGTCTTCTTATAGAAGACTATCCGGTATTCCTATAGAAGACCATCTGGTCTTCTTATAGAATACCAAGAAGTCCTCTTATAAAAGATCATCAGGAATTTTTACAGATGATTAACAGGTCATTTTATTGAATTCCAACCGGTCTTCTTATAGATACCATCTGGTCTTCTTATAAAGACCATCTGGTCTTCTACTAGAAGACTAAAGGGCCTTCTCATAGCAGACCATCGGAAGAAGACTACCGGGCCATCTAAGAGAAGACCAACGGATATTCTTAGAGAAGACCATCGGGTCTTCTTAGAGAAGACCAGCGGGTCTTCTTAGAGAAGACCATCGGGTCTTCTTAGAGAAGACCATCGGGTCTTCTTAGAGAAGACCATCGGGTCTTCTTAGAGAAGACCAGCGGGTCTTCTTAGAGAAGACCATCGGGTTTTCTTAGAGAAGACCATCGGGTCTTCATAGAGAAGACCATCGGGTCTTCATAGAGAAGACCATCAGGTCTTCTTAGAGAAGACCATCGGGTCTTCTTAGAGAAGACCATCGGGTATTCTTAGAGAAGACCATCGGGTCTTCTCTTAGATGACCATCGGGTCTTCCAAGAGAAGACCATCGTGTCTTCTTAGAGAAGACCTTTGGGTCTTCTTAGAGAAGACCATCGGGTCTTCTTAGAGAAGAGCATCGGGTCTTCTTAAATAAAACCATCGGGTCTTCTTACAGAAGACCATCGGGTCTTCTTAGAGAAGACCATCGGGTATTCTCACAGAAGAATATCGGGTCTTCTCACAGAAGATTATCGGGTCTTGTTACAGAAGATTATCGGGTCTTCTTAAATAAAAGCATAGGGCCTTCTTAAATAAAATCATCGGGTCTTCTTAGAGAAGACCATCGGGTCTTCTTAGAGAAGACCATCAGGTCTTCTTAGAGATGACCATAGGGTCTTCTTAGAGAAGACCATCGGGTCTTCTTAGAGACGACCATCAGGTCTTCTTAGAGAAGACCGTCGGGTCTTCTTGCAGACGACCATCGGGGCCTCTTATGGAAGATCATCGGGTCTTCTTGTAGAAGATCATCGGGTCTTCTTGTAGAAGACCATCGGGTCTTCTTATAGAAGACCATTGGGTCTTCTTAGAGAAGGCCATCGGGTCTTCTTACAGAAGACCATCGGGGCCTCTTATGGAAGATCATCGGGTCTTTTTGTAAAAGACCATCGGTCCTTTTTTTAGAAGACCATAGGGTCTTCTTGTAGAAAACCATCGGGTCTTCTTGTAAAAGACCATCGGTTCTTCTTGTAAAAGACCATCGGTTCTTCTTGTGGAAGAACATCGGTTCTTCTTGTAGAAGACCATCGGGTCTTCTTGTAATCACCATCTGGTCTTCTTAGAGACGAATATCGGATCTTCTTATAAAGAAACCTCAGATCTTCTTATAAAAGATCATCGGGTCTCCTTATAGAAGACCATTGGGTCTTCTTAGAGAAGACCATTGGGTCTTCTTAGAGAAGACCATCGGGTCATCTTAGAGAAGACCATCGGGTCTTCTAACAGAAGACCATCGGGTCTTCTTACAGAAGACCATCGGGTCTACTTACAGAAGACCATCGGGTCTTCTTACAGAAGACCAGCGGGTCTTCTTACAAAAGACCATCGTGTTCTTAGAGAAGACCATTGGGCCTTCTTGTAGAAGCCCATCGGGTCTTCTTGTAATCACCATCTGGTCTTCTTAGAGAAGACCATCGGGTCTTCTTAGAGAAGACCATCGGGTCTTGTTAGAGAAGACCATCGGGTCTTGTTAGAGAAGAGCATCGGGTCTTCTTAGAGAAGACCATCGAGTCTTCTTAGGGAAGACCATCGGGTCTTCGTAGAGAAGACCATCGGGTCTTCTTAGAGAAGACCATCGGGTCTTCTTAGAGAAGACCATCGGGTCTTCTTAGAGAAGGCCATCGGGTCTTCTTACAGAAGACCATCGGGGCCTCTTATGGAAGATCATCGGGTCTTCTTGTAAAAGACCATCGGGTCTTCATATAGAAGACCATTGGGTCTTCTTATAGAAGACCATTGGGTCTTCTTATAGAAGACCATCGGGTCTTCTTATAGAAGACCATTGGGTCTTCTTTGAGAAGACCATCGGGTCTTTCTATCGAAGATTATCGGGTCTTCTTATAGAAGATTATCGGGTCGTCTTTGAGAAGACCATCGGGTCTTCTTACCATCGGGTCTTCTTAGAGAAGACCATTGGGTCTTCTTAGAGAAGACCATCGGGTCCTCTTAGAGAAGACCATCGAGTCTTCTTAGAGAAGACCATCGGGTCTTCTTAGAGAAGACAATCGGGTATTCTTATAGAAGACCATCGGGTCTTCTTAGAGAAGACCATCGGGTCCTCTTAGAGAAGACCATCGAGTCTTCTTAGAGAAGACCATCGGGTCTTTCTATCGAATATTATCGGGTCTTCTTATAGAAGATTATCGGGTCGTCTTTGAGAAGACCATAGGGTCTTCTTACCATCGGGTCTTCTTAGAGAAGACCATCGGATCCTCTTAGAGAAGACCATCGGGTCTTCTTAGAGAAGACCATTGGGTCTTCTTAGAGAAGACCATCGGGTCTTTCTATCGAAGATTATCGGGTCTTCTTATAGAAGATTATCGGGTCGTCTTTGAGAAGACCAGCAGGTCTTCTTAGAGAAGACCATGGGGTCTTCCTAAAGAAGGCCATCGGGTCTTCTTAGAGGAGACCATCGGGTCTTCTTATAGAAGACCATCGGGTCTTCATAGAGAAGACCATCGGGTCTTCTTATAGAATACCATTGGGTCTTCTTTCAGAAGACCATTAGGGCCTCTTATGGGGCCTCAGTATCGGATCTTCTTATAAAGAAACCTCAGATCTTCTTATAAAAGATCATCGGGTCTTCTTAGAGAAGACTATCGGGTCTTCTTAGAGGAGACCATCGGTTCTTCTTGTAAAAGACCATCGGTTCTTCTTGTAGAAGACCATCGGTTCTTCTTGTAGAAGACCATTGGGTCTTCTTATAGAAGGCCATTGGGTCTTCTTAGAGAAGACGATCAAGTCTTCTTAGAGAAGACCATCAAGTCTTCTTAGAGAAGACCATCAAGTCTTCTTAGAGAAGACCATCGGGTCTTCATAGAGAAGACCATCCGGTCTTCTTATAGAAGACCATTGGGTCTTCTTAGAGAAGACCATCGGGTCTTCTTAGAGAAGACCGTCGGGTCTTCTTAGAGAAGACCGTCGGGTCTTCTTAGAGAAGACCATCGGGTCTTTTTAGAGAAGACCATCGGGTGTTTTTAGAGAAGACTATCGGGTCTTCTTAGAGAAGACCATCGGGTCTTCCTAGAGCAGACAATCGGTTTTATACCCTCAGCCTTTAGACTAACGCGGGTATGTACACTTTGACACGATCACAAATTTGCCTCAACGAAATAACTGTTTGGAAGAAATTCGTTTCAGAGAATTTGCAGTTGATTTATCCATGTCCGTCCGTCTGTCTGAGTGGCTGGTGCGCCCGATAACTCTCGAACGGATCAAGCGATTCGAACCAAATTTTGCATTTCGTAATATTTTGTTCAAACTTAGTTTAGGTTCGAAGGTGAGTCATATCGGTCCACTCCTTCAGGTACCTCCCCCACAAAAGTTCAGAACTTTTCGCTAAAATGGTGCAGTATCCCATTTGGTCCATATTTTGCACATCGTAATATATCTACGAGACATAGATCAGTTTCAAATATGGACTATATGGGTCCACTGCTTCGAGTACCTCCTTCACAAAATTTCGGAAAAGTGCACTTTAAGGCATACTCTCGAAAAGCTTTTTTTCTTTTTTCAACAACTTTTATTCGCCGCCTTCAATACGGCGATACAAGTTTTTTTCGGGGGTAAGCCCATTCCTCCTGAGATAATGGCCCAAAAGCTCCAAAAAGTGTGCCTGCACCAACTAAACTGGGTAGTACGTACGATAAACCTCGAAAGGTTGTAGACGTCAGAAGTATTGTTGTTTACTTCTTTTCTTTATGTCTCTGTTGTTGTTGTTGTTGTTGTAACAGTGTCTTTGTTATGTTTATTTGTTTGTTCCTCTGTTCAATCTGGCTCTGGGTCTATCTCCAGTTCCAGAAAAGTGGCTGCTTCGATGGGATGTAGCCACAGATCCACTGGAGTTAGATGGGTAGGTTTGGCGGGGCAGTTAAAAATGTGTTGTGTGTCGTGCGGGCCCATGCCGCATACTGGGCAGATGTCTTGCACGGCGCGATCGATTTCCGCCCAATACGAATTTAGGCGACTGCAATATCCCGAGCGTAGTTTAGCCAAAACTACTCTGGTTTGTCGTGGCAGCTGACGCTCCTCAGCTGCGATAGATGGAGGATGTACTCTGAGTACTTTATTCACACTATAATTGCTTAAGGCCTTGGCAACTGCGTCCGTGTGAATGCTATTCAATCCTGCTTGATATGCTTGTTGATCTAGGGGTTCTCTCCTGTATCGTTGGACCTCTCCCTCTAGAGCATGGATATCCTTCCTGATCTCCCTGAATGGGCCGGGCCTACACACAAGATGGTGATTGGGATGGCTCACACGATAACATCCAAGCAGGTACTGCAACGAAAGCATCTCATTGTGATGCTTTACAGGAAGAATTTTTGCCTCCTCATGTAGATGGTCCACTGAAGATTTGAGGAGGCACCCTGTCGCTGTTCTCAGGGCGGCATTCTGGCAAGTTTGAATCTTTTTCCAGTTCGAATCACACAATCTCGGGGACCAGACTGGAGCCGCATAGTTTACCACAGACCGACCAATCGCGTTATACGTGGCCAACAAGGTTTCTTTATCTGCACCCCAAGTGCTGCCGGCCAGGGACTTGAGGACCTTGTTCCTACTTTTTAACTTGTCGCAGATAGCTGTGGCGTGTGCGCACGACGTGAATGTAGTGTCGAATGTGACCCCTAACATTTTAGGGCAGTTTGTGGTCGGAATTCTGCTACCGTCGACCACGACATTCAACTCACGTCCAAACTGCGCTGTTCAATCCCACGGCAGCGGGTTCTTTCGTACCGGATTGACTCGGAACAACACAAAACCAATGTTCCGGCCCGCGGCTGCCACCTCAGTGTGTACATGTTCGTGTACATGTTATGTCTCTGTCGGCAACGCCGATTGATACTTTTTTTAATTGTTCAGGGTCAAGTCCATACTTCCTGAGCAAATAGCCCAAATGGTGTAAGAAAACCCCTATGGCACAAGGTGTAGTGGCTGGAGCGCACTTAGCACTCGAACTGATCAACTGATTTGCTGCGAAATTTGGAGTTCGTAATATTTTATCCAAACTTAGTTTAATTTCGAAGATGAGCAATATCGGTCCACACCTTCCGGTTCCTTCCCCCAAAAGTTAAAAATTTCAATAAAATGATGCGTGCTATTCCTGCTCAACGTAGCAACCGATTTGTCCAATATTGGCATCTCCTAATATTTTGTGCAAAGTTAGTTTAACTTCGAAAATAGTCCACATTGGTCTTCTCTTTAGGGTACCTCCCCCACAAAAGTTCACAATATTTGTTTAAATGTAGTTTATGATGCTCCTCCTTAAGGTCCTGTTTACAGCGATATTATGTTTTTCGTAAAATAGTGGTCCAAAACTTCTAAATCATGCGGCGACCAACTTAAACGACTGGATGCCGCGCTATCTATCTAAAACAAATGTCTCCCAAAATCAGATCCACGTCCAAAATGGACTATGTTGATACATTCGTTCAGGTATATCCTTCGCAACACTTTTGAGCTTTAATCCAAATATATACAGGTATATGAAAACGACAAAGCCGTCTGATACTTTTTTACTTGTTGTTGAACATCTTCATATCGCGCCCTTCGTTGGCAAACATAACATTTTTTCTGCGAATTTTGCATTAAAATTATTAACACAAAGTTGCGATAAAATATTATTTTACCTTAACGTAAATCCGTAAAAAAATTATGGTAAACAAACCACCGCTATGCTTGAGTGCCGCATAACTCAACATGTAATAAAGCCAAAAAAATATTAAAATCCAAAACCAAACCCCAAGTGTTAATTGAATTAAGTTGCATTGCTGAGATGCAAAATAAATAAAGCAAATGGAGAAATAATGAACTATGTACTTGGGTAATTAACACACCACGCTGTAGTTACTTTATTTTTTTGGGGGATTTCATAAGTTTTTCTTTTTAAATGAAAAAAAATAACTGAATTACAAAATCCCAAAAAAAATAATAAACAAAAAAATATGACTTGGGCCACTGAACAAATATTTCAGAATACGAATTCAGGGTAAACACAAATTAGTTGAAGCTGGTGATGGTCAACGCCATCACTGGTGGGTAACATCGACAGCAACATCATCAAAATCATGGCTATCATCAAACATGGAAATGAAATTGAAAAGAAGGCAAAAAAAACGCCAAAGAAAGAATTGTTGTTAACATTGTGATTGACTTGATTAAAATTTGAACACAATATGAACGAACGAACATATGTATTATGCTTATTGCTCTTGGCGTTTTTAAGGTGGTCACTGATGATGATGTTGTTACCAATGATGGCCAAATACTCAGCAACAACCAATCATCGCATACAGTGTCTGACTGTCACAGACAGTCTGACTAAGATTTCTTTTGTTAGTTTTTTTTTATTTCAATACTCCCCACTCATTGAAGTTGTGAATACCCCCAAAAAAGCGTGTTGTGTTTAGTTTGCCTTGCTTTTAACACCGAATTAGCTAACCACTCATCATTTATGATATGGTCTTCTTCCCTTTGTTGATGTGGGTTTTAATATTTTCTCTATTTAATGTTCGGTTGCCATATAAGAATTTCGAATGAACGATAAAAAATATATTTTTGGAACACAGTATGAACATAGCTAAAATGCAAAGAGTAGTAACTAACATTACATTGAAAATGGTTAACCTCTAAGAATTGAAGGCCTTAAGATAGTCTATTGAAAGACCTTTAGGTCTTCTATTGGAAGACATTTTGGTCTTCTATTGGATATTTTCTTTCGTATTTTAAAGGAAGACCTATTAGTCTCCTATATGATAAATTTTTTGACTTCTTTAGAAGTAATTTCGGATGCTAAGTATCTTAAAAAAATCCACGCCTTGTGGCCTCTTTGGTTGTTGCTAAAAAATCCAAGCTTTGTGGCCTTTGCGGTTGTTGCCTTACGGCCTCTTTGGTTGTTGCTACAAATCTTAAAAAATCCAAGCCTTGTGGCCTCTTTGGTTGTTGTTAAAAATCTTAAAAAATCCAAGCCTTGTGGCCTCTTTGGTTGTTGCTAAAAATCTTAAAAAATCCACGCCTTGTGGCCTTTGTGGTTGTTGTTAAAAATCTTAAAAAAATCGACGCCTTGTGCCTTTGTGGTTGTTGTTAAAAATCTTAAAAAAAATCCAAGCCTTGTGGCCTCTTTGGTTGTTGTTAAAAATCTTAAAAAATCCACGCCTTGTGTCCTCTTTGGTTGTTGCTAAAAATCTTAAAAAATCCACGCCTTGTGGCCTTTGTGGTTGTTGTTAAAAATCTTAAAAAAATCCACGCCTTACGGCCTCTTTGGTTGTTGCTAAAAATCTTAAAAAAATCCACGCCTTACGGCCTCTTTGGTTGTTGCTAAAAATCTTAAAAAAATCCACGCCTTACGGCCTCTTTGGTTGTTGCTAAAAATCTTTAAAAAATCCACGCCTTGTGGCCTTTGCGGTTGTTGCTAAAAATCTTTAAAAAATCCACGCCTTGTGGCCTTTGCGGTTGTTGCTAAAAATCTTTAAAAAATCCACGCCTTGTGGCCTTTGCGGTTGTTGCTAAAAATCTTTAAAAAATCCACGCCTTGTGGCCTTTGCGGTTGTTGCTAAAAATCTTTAAAAAATCCACGCCTTGTGGCCTTTGCGGTTGTTGCTAAAAATCTTTAAAAAATCCACGCCTTGTGGCCTTTGCGGTTGTTGCTAAAAATCTTTAAAAAATCCACGCCTTGTGGCCTTTGCGGTTGTTGCTAAAAATCTTTAAAAAATCCACGCCTTGTGGCCTTTGCGGTTGTTGCTAAAAATCTTTAAAAAATCCACGCCTTGTGGCCTTTGCGGTTGTTGCTAAAAATCTTTAAAAAATCCACGCCTTGTGGCCTTTGCGGTTGTTGCTAAAAATCTTTAAAAAATCCACGCCTTGTGGCCTTTGCGGTTGTTGCTAAAAATCTTTAAAAAATCCACGCCTTGTGGCCTTTGCGGTTGTTGCTAAAAATCTTTAAAAAATCCACGCCTTGTGGCCTTTGCGGTTGTTGCTAAAAATCTTTAAAAAATCCACGCCTTGTGGCCTTTGCGGTTGTTGCTAAAAATCTTTAAAAAATCCACGCCTTGTGGCCTTTGCGGTTGTTGCTAAAAATCTTTAAAAAATCCACGCCTTGTGGCCTTTGCGGTTGTTGCTAAAAATCTTTAAAAAATCCACGCCTTGTGGCCTTTGCGGTTGTTGCTAAAAATCTTTAAAAAATCCACGCCTTGTGGCCTTTGCGGTTGTTGCTAAAAATCTTTAAAAAATCCACGCCTTGTGGCCTTTGCGGTTGTTGCTAAAAATCTTTAAAAAATCCACGCCTTGTGGCCTTTGCGGTTGTTGCTAAAAATCTTTAAAAAATCCACGCCTTGTGGCCTTTGCGGTTGTTGCTAAAAATCTTTAAAAAATCCACGCCTTGTGGCCTTTGCGGTTGTTGCTAAAAATCTTTAAAAAATCCACGCCTTGTGGCCTTTGCGGTTGTTGCTAAAAATCTTTAAAAAATCCACGCCTTGTGGCCTTTGCGGTTGTTGCTAAAAATCTTTAAAAAATCCACGCCTTGTGGCCTTTGCGGTTGTTGCTAAAAATCTTTAAAAAATCCACGCCTTGTGGCCTTTGCGGTTGTTGCTAAAAATCTTTAAAAAATCCACGCCTTGTGGCCTTTGCGGTTGTTGCTAAAAATCTTTAAAAAATCCACGCCTTGTGGCCTTTGCGGTTGTTGCTAAAAATCTTTAAAAAATCCACGCCTTGTGGCCTTTGCGGTTGTTGCTAAAAATCTTTAAAAAATCCACGCCTTGTGGCCTTTGCGGTTGTTGCTAAAAATCTTTAAAAAATCCACGCCTTGTGGCCTTTGCGGTTGTTGCTAAAAATCTTTAAAAAATCCACGCCTTGTGGCCTTTGCGGTTGTTGCTAAAAATCTTTAAAAAATCCACGCCTTGTGGCCTTTGCGGTTGTTGCTAAAAATCTTTAAAAAATCCACGCCTTGTGGCCTTTGCGGTTGTTGCTAAAAATCTTTAAAAAATCCACGCCTTGTGGCCTTTGCGGTTGTTGCTAAAAATCTTTAAAAAATCCACGCCTTGTGGCCTTTGCGGTTGTTGCTAAAAATCTTTAAAAAATCCACGCCTTGTGGCCTTTGCGGTTGTTGCTAAAAATCTTTAAAAAATCCACGCCTTGTGGCCTTTGCGGTTGTTGCTAAAAATCTTTAAAAAATCCACGCCTTGTGGCCTTTGCGGTTGTTGCTAAAAATCTTTAAAAAATCCACGCCTTGTGGCCTTTGCGGTTGTTGCTAAAAATCTTTAAAAAATCCACGCCTTGTGGCCTTTGCGGTTGTTGCTAAAAATCTTTAAAAAATCCACGCCTTGTGGCCTTTGCGGTTGTTGCTAAAAATCTTTAAAAAATCCACGCCTTGTGGCCTTTGCGGTTGTTGCTAAAAATCTTTAAAAAATCCACGCCTTGTGGCCTCTTTGGTTGTAATTAAAAATCTTAAAAAATCCACGCCTTGTGGCCTCTTTGGTTGTAATTAAAAATCTTAAAAAATCCACGCCTTGTGGCCTCTTTGGTTGTAATTAAAAATCTTAAAAAATCCACGCCTTGTGGCCTCTTTGGTTGTAATTAAAAATCTTAAAAAATCCACGCCTTGTGGCCTCTTTGGTTGTAATTAAAAATCTTAAAAAATCCACGCCTTGTGGCCTCTTTGGTTGTAATTAAAAATCTTAAAAAATCCACGCCTTGTGGCCTCTTTGGTTGTAATTAAAAATCTTAAAAAATCCACGCCTTGTGGCCTCTTTGGTTGTAATTAAAAATCTTAAAAAATCCACGCCTTGTGGCCTCTTTGGTTGTAATTAAAAATCTTAAAAAATCCACGCCTTGTGGCCTCTTTGGTTGTAATTAAAAATCTTAAAAAATCCACGCCTTGTGGCCTCTTTGGTTGTAATTAAAAATCTTAAAAAATCCACGCCTTGTGGCCTCTTTGGTTGTAATTAAAAATCTTAAAAAATCCACGCCTTGTGGCCTCTTTGGTTGTAATTAAAAATCTTAAAAAATCCACGCCTTGTGGCCTCTTTGGTTGTAATTAAAAATCTTAAAAAATCCACGCCTTGTGGCCTCTTTGGTTGTAATTAAAAATCTTAAAAAATCCACGCCTTGTGGCCTCTTTGGTTGTAATTAAAAATCTTAAAAAATCCACGCCTTGTGGCCTCTTTGGTTGTAATTAAAAATCTTAAAAAATCCACGCCTTGTGGCCTCTTTGGTTGTAATTAAAAATCTTAAAAAATCCACGCCTTGTGGCCTCTTTGGTTGTAATTAAAAATCTTAAAAAATCCACGCCTTGTGGCCTCTTTGGTTGTAATTAAAAATCTTAAAAAATCCACGCCTTGTGGCCTCTTTGGTTGTAATTAAAAATCTTAAAAAATCCACGCCTTGTGCCCTCTTTGGTTGTAATTAAAAATCTTAAAAAATCCACGCCTTGTGGCCTCTTTGGTTGTAATTAAAAATCTTAAAAAATCCACGCCTTGTGGCCTTTGTGGTTGTTGCTAAAAATCTTAAAAAATCCACGCCTTGTGGCCTTTGTGGTTGTTGCTAAAAATCTTAAAAAATCCATGCCTTGTGGCCTCTTTGGTTGTAATTAAAAATCTTAAAAAATCCACGCCTTGTGGCCTTTTTGGTTGTTGTTAAAAATCTTAAAAAATACACGCCTTGTGGCCTTTTTGGTTGTTGTTAAAAATCTTAAAAAATCCACGCCTTGTGGCCTTTGTGGTTGTTGCTAAAAATCTTAAAAAATCCACGCCTTGTGGCCTTTGTGGTTGTTGCTAAAAATCTTAAAAAATCCACGCCTTGTGGCCTCTTTGGTTGTAATTAAAAATCTTAAAAAATCCACGCCTTGTGGCCTTTGTGGTTGTTGCTAAAAATCTTAAAAAATCCACGCCTTGTGGCCTTTGTGGTTGTTGCTAAAAATCTTAAAAAATCCACGCCTTGTGGCCTTTGTGGTTGTTGCTAAAAATCTTAAAAAATCCACGCCTTGTGGCCTCTTCGGTTGTTGCTAAAAATCTTAAAAAATCCACGCCTTGTGGCCTCTTCGGTTGTTGCTAAAAATCTTAAAAAATCCACGCCTTGTGGCCTTTGTGGTTGTTGCTAAAAATCTTAAAAAATCCACGCCTTGTGGCCTCTTCGGTTGTTGCTAAAAATCTTAAAAAATCCACGCCTTGTGGCCTTTGTGGTTGTTGCTAAAAATCTTAAAAAAATCCACGCCTTATGGCCTCCTGGGTTGTTGCTACAAATCTTAAAAAATCCACGCCTTGTGGCCTTTGTGGTTGTTGCTAAAAATCTTAAAAAATCCACGCCTTACGGCCTCTTTGGTTGTTGCTAAAAATCTTTAAAAAATCCACGCCTTGTGGCCTTTGTGGTTGTTGCTAAAAATCTTTAAAAAAATCCACGCCTTGTGGCCTCTTTGGTTGTTGCTAAAAATCTTTAAAAAAATCCACGCCTTGAGGCCTTTGCGGTTGTTGCTAAAAATCTTTAAAAAATCCACGCCTTGTGGCCTCTTTTGGTTGTTGTTAAAAATATTAAAATCTTAAAAAATCCACTCCTTGTGGCCTCTTTGGTTGTTGCTAAAAATCTTAATAAAATCCCCGCCTTGTGGCGTGACGTGTGTCGTAATAATTAGTGGTTAGGATTTCTTTTTGTATACCACTGTGGCTATACCAATTTATAATTTCTTCTATTTCGTTTTTATAAACATCGCTCAAATTTCATTAATTGATCACGATTAAGTAATAAATTTCTGTTTTTATTTTTTATTCCAAAAATGTTCAATAAGTTCTTTGACATTTGTCCCACATCTGTCCAGCCATCTATCTAAACATTCATTCATTTATGTTAGGTTAGCGGAAGATATTTCGATGGTTTTTGTGATTGTTTCTTCTTTATTTCCGAAATAGTTACCAACAAAAAAAAAAAAAAAACATCATCAAGTGTTTGAACAAAATGTGTTAAGGTTGTTTTGTTTGTTTCGTCTTTCATCCAACCAACAACAATCTCAAACCTCAACATCGATACGTTTCAGATTTAATTATTTTACGAACTGGGCAATAAAAGCAGAGAACGGGCGCTAATAATAGCGTCTGATGATGGTGTTGGCGATCACGGCTGATGTCAATGATGACGAAGAGTTAGAAATGTTGTTTTTTTATTTGCTAATTGATTGGACACGACTTGTTTGAAATTCTCAAAATTTATTAGATGGTATATTTAGTGCTTTAGAAGCTTTAAAGAAGAACTATAATGTTGGCAACATTTCCTGAGTATTTTAACCATGTAAAATTTGTCTACAAGTGGTGCCTTAGCACACGCCTTTCGGACTGGCCGATAAACAGTAACAAATATGAATTATGGGATTTTGTGGAGCAATCAATTATTACTTCCAACGGATTCTTATGCATGTAGAACCCCTTCTAAAGGGTCTTATACATATGAAAGCACCTCTTAAAGGGTATTCTATATAGAGAGCCCCCTATTACCACCACTTCTATAGAGCGATATCCATCTAAAGGAATCAGCTGTAAGACAAGCCTCTCTTAAGGTGTTATCTACATGGACAAAATTTCCTATAGAGGTGTATTATATACAGAAGCCTTCTAAAACGCAACCTTCTTCCAAATCCGCTGCAATGTCCAGCTACAAGTGGTACAAGTGGTGCCAATGATCCAATTTAGCGCAGACGCAAACCAAAAAGTTATTCCAAATATCGTATCCTATTTCTCGCCAGGTGTACACACTATCTGATGGCAATAGAATAACATAATTGGCATCATTTTTGGTTTGTGTCTTCACTTAATTAGAAAATTTACATCACTGTTAGCTGCACAAATCCGCTGTAATATCCAGGAATATTTATTGGTTGCCACCAGTAAGCACTGAATTCTCGACTTCGATTCCCGTAGAATAGTATAGAAACAGGAATGCATGTAGCTACAAGTGGTGCCACTTGTACAATTTAGCGCAGACACAAACCAAAAAGTTATTCCAAATATCGTATCATATTTCTCACCAGGTGTACACTCCATCTGATGGCAATAGAATAACATACTTGGCATCCTTTTTGGTTTGTATCTTCACTTAATTAGAAAATTGAGGAATCTGCTATAAAGACAAGCCTCTCTTAAGGTGTTATCTACATGGAGAAAATTTCCTAGAGAAGTATGTTATATACAGCAGTCTTCTGAAACGCAACCTTCTTTCAAATCCGCTGCAATGTCCAGGGATATTTATTGGTTGCCACCTGTAAGCACTGAATTCTCAACTTCGATTCCCAGTCGTACAGTAGTACAGAAACAGGAATGCATGCAGCTACAAGTGGTGCCAATGAACCAATTTAGCACAGACGCTAACCAAAAAGTTATTCCAAATATCGTATTCTATTTCTCACCAGATGTACACACCATCTGATGGCAATAGAATAACATACTTGGCATCATTTTTGGTTTGTGTCTTCACCTAATTAGAAAATTTGCATCACTGTTAGCTGCACACATTACTGTTTCTATACTACTTGTTTCGTGTTGTGTTTGTCTGTATCTGTCTGACTGGTGCGAACGCTGGACCTCTCTTTATAGATCATAAAAATCCCTTCTAATATGCCTGTGTAAGGGGTCCTATCCACCATTTCTATAGAGCGATCCATCTAAAGGAATCTGCTATAAAGACACGCCTCTCTTAAGGTGTTATCTATATGGAGAAAAGTTCCTATAGAAATATGTTATATACAGAAGCCTTCTGAAACGCTACCTTCTTCCAAATCCGCTGTTATGTCCAGGGATACTTATTGGTTGCCACCTGTAAGTACTGAATTCTCGGCTTCGATTCCCAGGATATAACATATTTACTAAGTTTTCCCCTATCCGCAACTGGTAGACGCGGCTGGTAGCCCTTAGCTTTGCTTCTCTTAAGAATATTGTTCTTCAAAAATGATGCCTCCCCAGCATTCATCAACACGCATTGTGTATATTTTTATATACCGCGCCTAAAATTCGTCATATTCAAACACATTTGTCATTCACCTTCTCTTTACTGACGATTGCAGGTAGAAGCTTTGCTACTTCATCGTTTTTTTTTTTCTTTATGATAAATGAATTATTTATTATTTTTGTGGTTTTTATTTCTAAAAGAAGGTGTTTAGTCAATAGAGACAATAAAAAACACTCTATAGTCAAAACTGAATTCATTGAACCACCTCCCTTTGGAAAGAAAGATGGAAAAGAAAATAACAATAAAAAAGAAATTAATGACATTTCACCGCTAAAAATCTCTATGAATTTTTAAGATGGTCGTGTTAATTGTGGCATAGTTTTGTTATAAATGAATGAATAAATACGCCAAGACATATGAGAGAGGAGCCGAAGGCAGATAGGAGGCAGTAGGGTTGGTTCGATGATAACAACCACACCCAACACGATAGGCAGACGGACAAACCTAAATTGCCACTTAGAGTGTTTAGAAAAAAATATGATTGTTGAGTGATGAATTGATTTCCAAATTATGTTTCTTCATTCCGGCAAAGCGTGTAAAAGTGAGGTGAAGATTTTAGAGATAATCCCAAAATTTTGCAAACAAATTTATTATATTTTGTTCATAATAATAAAAATTTATGGACTTTAGCATTCGCATAAAAATTATGCAAAAATTTTATTTATGTTAAAAAAATGTTTGAAAACGCTTTTATGAGTTTTATTACTATTTACGGTGAATCACATAAAAAAGTGTGTAAAAGTGAGGTGAAGATTTTTTTAAAGATAATCCCATAAATTTTGCAAACAAATTTATTATATTTTGTTTATAATAAAAATGTCTGTACTTTAGCATTCACATACAAATTATGCAAAATTTGTTTATTTTGTGTTAAAAAAAGTTTTAAAAATAGTTTGATAAGTTTTATTACAATTTCAGTAAATGACATATAGATGGTCAGATTTGTGTTAACTTTTGATTATGCCGATATTTCATAATCAACAGTGAAAATAAAAAATCACCACTATGATTAATTATGTTTTTAGCGTTTTCGGATGATTTAGGGCGAATTTTATTACAAACCGATTTCTGTTTTCACTTCTGGGAATTTTTTGGCAAGTCTACAGATGAAGCCCACTATTTATAATTATTAAAAATAAATGTTATATTCGAAAATATAGCATCTCCACAAAATCATAAACAGATGTATGTGGACAATTAAATTCAATCTCCATGATGCTCCATACGACCACATTTTAGGTCTTGTACTATCAAAAAGTTGCAAACGTCGAAATCTTTATATACTTGTGTCCGTAACGTATGAAAAGTAGTAATCGTCATAAAGCTTTAAAATAATTCTTATGATGGATTGCTTCCTTTCACCTGAAATAACCAAAGACGTAACCCTCAAAGGGTTACCCCAAAAGGGTTATGTTGGGGGTTACGTGCTTCGGCATTTCAGGTAACGATATATACCTTTGATACGATAAAAAAATGTGTTTGCACGAAATCCGCCTTAGCCCTGTCCGACAATAGTATAGAAACAGGAATGCGCGTAGCAACAAGTGGTGCCAATGTTCTAATTTAGAGTTTATATACTACTTCCTTCGTTTTGTCTGACTGGTGCAAACGATAACTCTCGAATGGATTAACCGATTTGGTTCTAACTTTACACATCAATATATTGTCCAAACTTCGATAAAGTTCGAAGATGGGTTATATCGATAGTATAGTATAATAGTGCACACTCTATTATCTTGAAAAGAGTAACCGATATGGTCTTAACTTTGCATCGATCAGTAGTGCGATCCTCTAAATCATTTTTTGAGTTATCGACATAAATCGGTTATATAAAAATGCTTATAATAGTAGTCATTAAGCTCTACCGATAACAAGAGTGCAGTCAGTTTTTACTTGAAATTTTCATCCATAATTGTTCGTCTTAATTTTACCAATTTTTGTCGGTAACTTAAAAAATTTAGTTGAAGAAACACACTACAGGTTCGAATATAGACTATATCGGTATACTTATTCGGGTAATACACACTTAAAAAATTTAAAATTTCTTACAAAAGAAATTTTTTGAAGCATCGGTCGCTATTATTCTTCTTTATTTGTATTCGAATATAAGCGACCATACAATTGTAGCATATTTCATTTCAATTACATAGATTACAAATGTGATATTTTTTTCATGACATTTATAAATTATTGACAATTCTTTCAAAACTGCTTCTATTTCTTGATATACTGAGAAGATTAGCCGTGTTATTAATATTTGTCCAGTATTCTATGTTTTTATCCAAGTCATCTCTTTTCTGCCTCTGATACGGCGTCCTTCAATGGTCATTTTAAGTATTGCCTGCAGCAGCTTGCACTTTCCATGTCGCATGATGTGTCCTAAGTATGCCGTTTTTCGTTTTTTGATAACAGATACAAGTTCTCTCCGTTGGTTCATTTTTGTCAGTACTTCGAGATTTGTAACGTGTGCAGTCCAAGGTATTTTTAATACTCTTCGATAAATCCACATTTCGAAAGCTTCTAGCTATTTTTACTACGGTAAAATTTTTTTGGTGTCGTACAGATCCATGTCGTATTTGTCATCCAACTATTGTGAATCGGCTAATTGAAATGTGATAGGTTTAACACCGACAGCTGGTACTTTTTTAGAAGTACAGACTTAACCTCTCACATGGTAGATCAAGGCAGTCAGAAGGTTGTAGTTCCTCAATATAAAGTTAAGGAAGGAATGACATCACACCAGAGAACAAGGAGTGAATTGAAGCATAGCCTAAAAAGCTGATATCTAGGCAAGGAATAATTCATTTAGCTGCTATGATAACTAGAGTGCAGAAACGCAGGGATACAAACAGTGGACCAAATCCTAGTGCTCCATGCTTTTTTCAGCAAGATGTCAAAAGAGAGACAAATGTTATTCTAATTACCCTTCAAAGCTCATTATATTTTTAGCGTTTAGGCTAACGAGGGTATATTGCGTCACTTGAAATGCCCAAAGACGTAACTTTCAAAGGGTTATGTTGGAGGTTATGTCTTTGGGCATTTCAGGTCACGATATATACCTTTGATGCGATAAAAAATATGCGAGTCATCGAAATAAAGGTTTTTGGAACCCTAGTTTGTTTGCACGAAATCCGTTTTAGCCCTGTCCGTCACTAGTATAGAAACAGGAATGCATGCAGCGAAAAGTGGTGCCAATGTTCCAATTTAGCTTAGGCGCAAACCAAAAAGCTATTCCAAATATCGTATTCTATTTCTCACCAGGTGTACACAACATCTGATGGCAAATAGAATAACGTACTTGGCATAATTTTGGTTTATGTCTTCACTTAATTAGAAGATTGTCATCACTGCTAGCTGCATACATTATTGTTCCTATACTACTTGTTTCCTGTTGTCTGACTGTACCTGTCTGACTAGTGCGAACGCTGGACCTCTCTTCCTAGATCATAAAGATCCCTCCTGACATGTCTATCCACCATATCGTGATTAGTATGGCTCTCACGGTAGCAACCGAGCAAGTACTGCAACTAGAGCATGCCATTATGTTGCTGTACTGGAAGAATCTTTGTCTCCTCCATTGAAGTAGGTACCCTGTTGCAGTTCACAGGGCGGTACTCTGACAGCTTTGAATATTTTTCCATAGCGTTGCATTTATGTATATTAGCGGACCAAACTGGCGCCGTATAGCTTACCACAGACCGGCCTATGGCGTTATCTGTGGTCAACAAGGTTCAGCCTTTCACTAATGATATCAGAGAAGCTGCCTGACACCAAAATCATAAATCATCCGCCCACGTTACGATCTCAATGCAGTCTAGAGGGGACGGAATATCCGGAGATATCACCCCACCTTGGGGAACTCCATGTTTCGCTCTACTGGACATGGATTTCTGGCTCTTGAATTCCACGTACGACTGGTAGAGTTGTGTAGTTCCTGAACGAACTAGTTCCAAGGACCGATTCCGGACAAGGAACTATATCCGGCTCTTGCATTTATATAGTTCATATAGTTCCAGTCATGCATATAATTCCTTTCATTTGTAAAAAGAAAGAGAAAAATTCATTAAACTACTTCACTCTCGGAACTATTTCGAACGAAGGAAATAGAAAGAACGACGGAAGTGAACGATTCATTGAACTATATCGGTCTCGGAACTATTTGGAATAAAGGAAACAGAAAGAACGAAGAAAGAGAAAGATTCATTGAACTATATCTCGGAACTATTTGGAACTATATTAAGGAACTAGCTCTTTTTGGGAAAAGGAACTAGAAAGATCGATCCGCTCCAGGAACTAGATTGTCCAACTCTAACGACTGGTGTCCACAAATATAACTGATTATCCAAAGCTTTAAACTTGGTCGGTGGTTTGTATGATCGATATCCTTAAAAAGCCTAGAGTGCTTGACAGAATCAAATGCTTTTGATAAGTCAAGCGCCACCATCACTGTTTTAGCACACAGCTTGCTCTGGTCGAGTCCTCGGATCATATGTGTGGATATGGCGTGCAGCGCTGTTGTCATTCTGTGCTGTTTACGGTATCCATGTTGATGATCGGCAACTCAATAGCTGTTTCTGACGCCGGGGAGGACTAAGGCATCAAGGGACTTTAATGCGGGCGACAAAAGCGAAATGTACGTTTCACCTTTGTTGGCGTCCTTGCCTGGTTTCAGTAGTGGGGCCACTCTGCCTATTTTACAGACTTCGCGTACGATGTGGGTGGCTAGCGACTGACTGAGAATTTAGGAGAAATACTCAACTCAACCCCTATCCAACTGTTTCAGCATTACTTGGAAATTCTAGCAGGGTCCAACACATGGCAAGATTTAGCATTCCCGATGGCATTCGCAACATCATCCATTAAAAATTGTGGCGATTCATCCCCGGCAGGAAGAGATATAATGCAACATAATACTCTTCTCTTCGCCCTGTCTTTCCCGGGTTGCTCGACAAACTGTCGATTGAAATAACTTGAGCACCTCTTTGCATCAGTCTGCGTAATGTTGCCAAACATGGCTGAGGTCCTATCTTCCTCCTTTCCAGGGTTCGAGATTGAGTTAACTGTTGCCCGCTGTTCACTTATTCCGGCTCCAATGTTGCAACTCTTCAGATGATTTAACAACTTGTTCCGCACACAGAGAAGAGATATTGTTGGAGCAAACATATTTTAAGAACAAAAAATATCAAATCTGAAAATATATATTGTTGTTTCAACCATATATTTTGTGTCAGGAACCATAAAGACGCAATATATATTCTTGGACCAAAAATATATATTTTCAAATTTTTAAAATACTCTATTATGTTCTTTGAATATGATTGCTCCTACAATATCTCTTCTCTGCGTGCGCTTATGCTCACCGACCAACGGTAGGTATCACCTCCTGCAAATGTTCAATCAACACGCTCTTTAATACAGTTTTAGGTCACTTCTCGCATCGAATTGAAATTTTTAAATTAGATGGTCACTTTGATCCTGACTTCAACATTATAATTTTTTGCTAGGGATGAGATATGCTGAGTTATGGATATGAAATATCCCATTATTTCGGATCATTACTTCATACAACTCTCGCACTAAATTCTTAGTAACTTTGTGGTCTTTGTTACAACGCTAGTGGCCAGAGTGTTCCAAAATGTGGACCCAAGTGGTATTCTCCCAATATGAGATTGATTTTTTTGCTATCGGCAAAGCCAAAAATGTTTCTGAATTCCTTTAACATCATAACATACCCAACACGTTTACGCATTACTATTCAAAAATAAAGCCCATAAAAAACTTTATAAAATTTGCATGAAAATCAAATCTAAATAAAAAAAAATAAAAATATATATTTTACCCAACCCAAACTAGAAAAGACCCGGTGCAGGTTGTTTGCAAAAAATGCAAATCCCACAAAAAATTAAAAAAACAATATTTTAAAAATATACACATTTTATTTTGGCAAAAGAAAAACAAGTTGGACAAACAACCGTTTAGCCCTGTCCGTCAGTAGTATAGAAACAGAAATGCATGCAGCTACAAGTGGTGCCAATGGTCCAATTTAGCAAAGGCACAAACCAAAAAGTTATTCCAAATATCTATTTCTCACCAGCAGTGGAATTCTGTAACTCATTTTTTCTGTTACTCATTTTTCACTAAATTTTCAGTAACTTTGTGGTCTTTGTTACAACGCTAGTGGCCCGAGTGTTCCAAAATGTGGACCCTATATGAGATACATTTTTTTGCAAAGCTAAAAATATTTCAGAATTTCTTTATAATCACAAAATACCCAACACGTTTACGCATTACTTTTCAAAAAATAAAACCCAAAAAATCAAATCTAAAAAATGTAAAAAAAATATTTTTTGTCCAACCCAAACTAGAAAAGACCCGGTGCAGGTTGTTTGCAAAAAAATGCAAATCCCACAAAAAATTAAAAAAAAATATTTTAAAAATATACACATATTATTTTGGCAACAGAAAAACAAGTTGGACAAACAACCGGCAAAACGTGATTGGACAAATGCCACCTACCGCTAAAAAACCAAACAACACAAAGCATGCATCCGCAAATGCGTACGTAGTACACACATTCATATGCAATAAATAAAAAATCAACAACAACTTCAATGGCAACAAAAAACACATCACCAAAAATTGCCAACAAGTATTGACGAGAAAATAGTAACAAGTCAACATTTTACTCCTAATCCTGAGAGAGGAAAAAAACCGGGGAAACAGGCATCCCCCTTTGAATTGTGAATCCAACTTTTTCTATATCCAAAAACAAAACAAATTTAAAACCAGAAAATAAATAACAAAATTATGTTTATAAATGTCCATGGTGCAAGAAAGAAGGTGATCCAATAATAACAGCTGATGTCTTTATTTGCTGTCAAAAAAATTTCGGTTCTATAAAAAATATCTGTGGACAGCATCTTTATTTAAGCTTCGCGAAGAATTTTTTACCGTTTTCCTCTACCTTTTGTAGATATTTCGCGCAAAGAAATTTGACAACAAATGAAGACTACGGCCTGAATTCGCCTTGATAAATGTCCCGAAACTGCACTAATATTTTTCAAATTTTGACAATTTTAATAATTTAAAAAATTAAAAAAATGCTCTGTTCCAGAACCTGCAAGAATCTACAAATTTTTACTACGATAACAATTTTTCCTTTGTGTTATCGAAAAATTAGTAGATTCTTGCAGTTCTGGAACAGACCAATAATATACAAATTTCCATTTTCCATAATAATTCCCTGACCTGAGACCATCTAACATTGCAAGAGTAACCCGCAACTCTTTCACATTAACTTGTTTCTTTCGTTTATTTCTGACCATTGGACATTTCAAAGAAAATATGAATCAGTAACTAAACAAATAGCAGCAAAGAGTAAATAAAAGAAAGAAATGTATGAATGATCGTCGTCGTCATCGTCATCATCGTTCGGAATTTATCCACTTGAATTGAAGTTACCATTTTTGGCAAAATAAACAAACAAAAAAACGCGCCTTGTGATGCTATTGCTTAGCTTTGTAACAAAGTTGATGCAGTTTGGTTGGCCACAGATCTGGTAGTGGACTGACTATACAACAAAATGATTTACTTTCTCCGTTCGTTGATATAATTTAAACTTTCAATGTTGAAAATTGTCTTCTTTTGGTTCGATGGTTGGTTGGTGGTTTCGTTTGCCGCTGGAGGCTGTGGTTTTATTTGGACATTAAGTTGTTTTTGTAAACAAAAACAAAAAATCGCATTATTTACCCAAGTACCTGTGCTTTAAATAATGTTAAACATTAAAATCCAGATCAGTTTCTTGCAATTTTTTTTTACGTTTACGATCCCCCTTTGGGAACCATGATAATGAAAGGAAAATCAAAAAATGAAAGGAAGGTTGGTGCGCCCACAGAAAACCAAAAAGTTAATGGATTGAATAATAAACTGTTGATAAAAGATCTTTTGCAGAAAAAAATTAAGTTTCTTATAAAAAAGTTGGCAAACACCAATTTTGTATAAAGGAAATTTTTTCGCTAAAAAAATTATCTTTAAAAAAGTCACTTTTATATAAAGAGAAATGTTTTCGATAACATGTTTTCTATGAAGAAACGTTGTTGATAACTACTTTTATATATCGACAAATAGTCGATAACTCGATTTCTGTAAAGAAACTTTTTCGATAACAAATTTTCTATAACGAAAATTTGTCGATAATAATCTTTCTAGAAAGAAAATTATTCGATAACAATTTTCTATAAAGAAAAGCTAATCAATAATACCATTTCTGTAAAGAAAAGTTTTCGATAAAAATTTTCTACAAAGAACTGTTTTCAATAACAACTTTAATATAAGCGGGGTATACACGATCAGTTTTGACTGTCGATTTTTCGGAATTATCGATTACTGTCAAACAGTCCAGAAACCACAAAATATTTTGTGGTTGCCAGATGACTGACAAAAGTGAACGGACACACTGGCAAGCAACCGATTATTTGAGCAAAAGAGACAGTCAAAACTGATCGTGTGTACCCCGCTATACAGTCATGTTGTCGATAGTAAATTTTCTATAAAGAAATTTGGTTGATAATAATTTCTAAAAAAGAAAAAACTTCTCTATAAAGATAACGATAACAGTTTTTCAATAACGATAAGTGGTGTAAACAAAATTCTATAAAAAAATTGTCGATAACACCGTTACTGTAAAGTGGGGTACACACCATCAGTATCGACTGTCAGTTTTCCTCACATAATCGGTTGCTTGCTAGTGTGACCTCTAATTTTTGTAAGTCATCAGGCAACCACAAAATATTTTGTGGTTGCTGCACAATATGACATTTATCGATATTTCCGAAAAATCGACAGTCAAAACTGATCGTGTGTACCCCACTTAACGTAAAATGGTCGATAACAATTTTTCTATAGAGAATTCTTTTACAACTTTTCGATGAAGAAATGTTGTCGATAACATCTTGTCCATGAAGAAATGCTGTCAATAACAACTTGTCGATGAAACACTGTTATCGATAACAACTTTTTTTATAACGCAAAATTGTCGATAAATACTTTTCTATAAAGCAAAATTGTCGATAAATATTTTTCTATAACGCAAATTTGTCGATAACAAATTTCCTGTAACGTAAAGTTATCGATAACAATTTTATATATATAAAGAAAAGTCGATAATCATTTTTCTATAAGGAAAATATGTAGCTAGCTAATTTTGTACAGAAAAAAGCTGTCGATAACCACAAAAAACAACTCGTCCATAAAAACTTTGCTTACAAAAATTTGTCGATAGCAACTTTTCTACAAAGAAAATTTGATAACAAAATGTATATATAGAAAAATAGTCGATAACACAATTTCTGTAAAGAAAATTGTTCGATAATAACCTTTCTATAACGAAAAGTTTTGGATAATAATTTTTCTGTAAAGAACATTTTTCAATAAAACCATTCTCCAAAGAAAACCTTTCGACAAAATTTTCTCTATAAAGAAATGTTGTCGATAACAACTTTCTATAAAGAAAAGTTGTCAAAAATAACATTTCTGTAAAGAAAAGTTTTTAATAGAAACTTTTGAACAAAGTTCGATAGCAACTTTTCTATAAAGAAAAGTTATCGATAAAAATGTTGTATAATAAAAAAGATGTCGTTAAAGGATTTCTATACAGAAAAGTTGTCTATAACAACTTATCTACTAAACAAAGTCGATAACAAATTTTTTATAAGTAAAACTTTTCGCTAACAACTTTTCTGTAAAGTAAAAATGTCGATAAGAACTATTCTATGACGAAAAGTTATCGATAACTAGTTTTCGTAAAAAAGAAAAAATACTTTTCGTTAGAGAAAAGTTCTTATCGAAAATTTCTGTTTATATATTGATATAGAAAACATTTTCTATAAACAGAAGTTATCATTAACAACTATTCTATGGGGAAGTTATCGATTTTTATACCAAAAAGTTGTCGATAACAAGATTTCAATAAAGAAAATACGTCGATAACAGCTTTTCTAGAATAAAAAGTTGTCAATAACAAATTTTTTGTAATGAAAAATTGTCAATTGCAACTTTTCTGTGATGACAAATCGTCGATAACAATTTTTTTTATAACGAAAAGTTGTCGATAAAAACTTTCCTAAACCCAAAAATTGTCGGTAAGAATTTTCTTTAACGAAATTTTGTCAATAACAAATTTTCTATACCGAAATGTTGGTGACAGCAATTTTTCTATAACGAAAAGTTGTCGATAACAACTTTGTTTTACAACGAAAAGTTGTCGATGAAAACTTTTGCATAACCAAAAGTTTTCGACAAGAATTTTCTTTAACGAAAATTTGTCAATAACAATTGTCTATACCGAAAAGTAGGCAATAATAATTTTTCTATAACGAAAAGTTGTCGATAACAACTTTTCTCTAACGAAAATTGATCGATAACTTATTTTCTATAACGAAAAGCTGTCGATAACAACATTTTTTACAACGAAAATTTTTCTATAACCAAAAGTTGTTGACAAGAATTTTCTTTAACAAAAATTTGTCAATAACAAATTTTCTATACCGAAAAGTAGGCGATAACAATTTTTCTATAACGAAAAGTTATCGATAACAACTTTTGTACAGGGAAAATTTATCGATTTCAATTTTTTTATAACGAAAAGTTATCGATATAACGAAAAGTTATCGATAACAACTTTTGTACAGGGAAAATTTATCAATTACAAGTTTTCTATAACAAAAAATTATCGATAACAAATTTTCTCTAATAAAAATGTATCGATAAATTATTTTCTATAACGAAAAGTTGTCGAAAACAAGATTTTTAACAACGAAAAGTTGTCGATAAAAACTTTTCTATAACCAAAAGTTGTCGACAAGAATTTTCTTTAACGAAAATTTGTCAACAACAAATTTTCTATACCGAAAAGTAGGCGATAACAATTTTTCTAAACGAAAAGTTATCGATAAGAAATTTTCTATAAGGAAAATTTATCGATTATTTATTTACTATAACGAAAAGTTGTCGATAACAACTTTTTTTACAACGAAAAGTTATCGATAAAAACTTTTGCATAACCAAAAGATGTCGACAAGAATTTTCTTTAACGAAAATTTGTCAATAACAAATTTTCTATACGGAAAAGTAGTCGATAATATTTTTTTCTATAACAAAAAATTATCGATAACTACTTTTCTATAGGGAAAATTTGTCGATTACAACATTTCTATAAAGAAAAGTTGTCGATAACAACTTCTATCTAATGAAAATTGATCGATAACTTATTTTCTATAACGGCAAGTTATAGATAACAAAATTTTTTTAAAACGAAATGTTGTCGAAAGGAACTTTTCTATAACCAAAAGTTGTCGACAAGAATTTTCTTTAACTAAAATTTGTCAATAACAAACTTTCTATACCAATTTTTCTATAACAAAAAGTTATCGATAACAACTTTTGAACAGGGAAAATTTATCAATTACAATTTTTTATAACGAAAAGTTGTCGATGTAACGAAAAGTTATCGATAAAAACTTTATTAGGAAAATTTATCGATTACAAGTTTTCTATAACAAAAAATTGTCGATAACAACTTTGCTCTAATGAAAATTGATCGATTATTTATTTTCTATAACGACAAGTTGTCGATAACAACTTTTCTATAACGAAAAGTTATCGATAACATCATTTTTTACAACGAAAAGTTGTCTATAAAAACTTTTGTATAACCAAAAGTTGTCGAAAAGAATTTTCTTTAACGAAAATTTGTCAATAACAAATTTTCTATAACGAAAAGTAGGCGATAATAATTTGTCTATAACGAAAAGTTACCGATAATAATTTGTCTATAACGAGAAGTTACCGATAAATACTTTTCTATAAGGAAATTTTTTCGATAACAACTTTTCTCTAATGAAAATTGATCGATAACTTATTTTCTATAACGAAAAGCTGTCGATAAAAACATTTTTTTAACAACGAAAAGTTGTCGATAAAAATTTTTCTATAACCAAAAGTTGTCGACAAAAATTTTCTTTAAAGAAAATTTGTCAATAACAAATTTTCAATACGGAAAAGTGGGCGACAATAATTTTTCTATAACGAAAAGTTATCTATAACTACTTTTCCATAAGGAAAATTTATCGATTGCAACTTTTCTATAACGAAAAATTGTCGATAACAACTTTTCACTAATGAAAATTGATCGATAACATATTTTCTATAAAGAAAAGTTGTCGATAACAACATTTGTTTACAACGAAAAGTTGTCGATATAAATGTTTCTATAACCAAAAGTTGTCGACAAGAATTACCTTTAACGACAATTTGTTAATACAAAAATTTTTTATACCGAAAAGAAGGTGATATCAATTTTTCTATAACAAAAAGTTATCGATAACAATTTTTGTACAGGGAAAATTTATCGATTACAATTTTTTTATAACGAAAAGTTATCGATAAGAACTTTTGTTTTAGGAAAATTTATCGATTACAAGTTTTCTATAACAAAAAATTTTCGATAACAACTTTTCTCTAATGAAAATGTATCAATAAATTATTTTCTATAACGAAAAGTTGTCGATAACAACTTTTTGAGAACGACAAGATGTCGATAACAACTTTTCTATAACGAAAAGTTGTCGATAACAAAGAAAAGTTATCGATAAAAACTTTTCTATAACCAAAAGTTGTCGACAAGAATTTTCTTTAACGAAAATTTGTCAACAACAAACTATCTATACCGAAAAGTAGGCGATAAAAATTTTTCTGTAACGAAAAGTTATCGATAAGAACTTTTCTATAAGGAAAATTTATCGATTACAACTTTTCTATAACGAAAAATTGTCGATAACAACTTTTTCTAATGAAATTTTATCGTTTACTTATTTACTATAACGAAAAGTTGTCGATAACAACTTTTTTATAACGAAAAGTTGTCGATAACAACATTTTTTTACAACGAAAAGTTGTCGATTAAAACATTTCTATAACCAAAAATTGTCGACAAAAATATTCTTTACCGAAAATTTGTCAATAACAAATTTTCTATACCGAAAAATAGGCGATAACAATGTTTCTATAACGGAAAGTTGTCGATAACAACATTTGCTATGGAAAATTTATCGATAACTTATTTTCTATAACGAAAAGTTGTCGATAACAACTTTTTAATAACGAAAAAGTTGTCGATAACATCTTTTCTATAACCAAAAGTTGTCGACGAGTTTCTATATCGAAAGGTTGGCGATAACAAATTTTTTATATAGAAAAGTTATCGATAACAAGTTTTCGATAACGAAAAATTGACCATAACACCGTTTCTGTAAAGCAAAGTATTCAATAACAGCTCTTTAATACTAAAATTTGACGATAACAACTTGTTTATAACGAAAAGTTGTCGATACAACTTTTCTATAAAGAAAAGTTTACGATAAAGAATATTCAATGAAAAGAATATTCAATAAAGAAAAGTTGTCGATAGTACCGTTTCTGAACAGCGAAATATTCGATAACAATGAAAAGTTGTCAGCAATAACTTTTTCATAACGAAAGGTTGTGGATAACAACTTCTCTATAACGAAAAAGTGTCGGTAAAAACTATTCTATAAGGAAAAGTTGTCGATAACAATGTTTCTATAAAGAAAACTGGTTGATGACTGTTTTTAAGGAAAGTTATTGATAACAATTTGTTTATAAGAAATGGTGTCGATTACCACTGTACCACAACGAAAAGTTGTCAATAAGATATTTTGTATAGAAATTGTTGTCGATAACTTTTTATATATAAAAAAGTTGTCGACAACATATTTTCTATAAAGAAAATTTGTCGATAACAATATTACCGTAACGAAATATATTCGATAACAAATTTTCCATAAGGAAAGACTTTTGATAACAAATTTTCCGTAAGGAAAGGTTGTCGATAAAGGCTTTTGCATAAAAAAAATTAGTTTACAAATTTTTTATGAAGAAAAGTTGTCGATAACAACTTTTGTACTTTTGGGAAAACTTGTCGATAACTATTTGTCTGTATACCAAAGATATCGTTGACAATTATTCTATAAAGAGCTCTTGTTGATAACTATTTTTCATTTAATAAAAGTTGTTGGTAACAACTGTTCTATAGAGAAAATATATCGTTAATAAAATGTCGATAACAATTTTTCTATGATGAAAAGTTGTCGATAATTATATTTCCATAACGAAATGATAACTTTTCTATAGAGAAAAATTATCGATAACAGTTTTTTATAGAGAAAAATTGTCGATAGCAATTTGTCTATAGAGAAAAATTGTCGATAACATTTTTTCTATAGAGAAACCTTCTCGATAACTATTTATCTGTAAAGAAATTTTGTCGATAATAGATTATTTATAAAGAAAAGTTGCCGGCAAGAGCTTTTCTGCAGAGAAAAGTTGGTGATAACTATTAAGAAAAGTTTTCGATAACAAATGCCCTATAGAGAAAAGTTGTCGATACCAAATTTGTCAGTAAAAAATGTTATATAGAGAAAAGTTGTCGATATCAACTTTTCTATAGAAAAATCTTGTCGATAACAATTTTTCTATGAAGGCAACTTGCCGGTAAAAATTTGTATATAAAGGAAACTTGTCGATAACAATTTTTTATGATTAAATTTTCTATAGAGAAAAGTTGTCAATAACATCTTTTTTCAAAAAGAAACCTTTTCGTTAGCAAATTTTCTATAAAGCTATTCCATAACCTAAAGATCTCGATAAGACATTTTTCACCTTAGAAAATTTGTCAATAACAACTTCTCTTTACAGAAAAAAAACTGTTAATCTCAAAGAAAACATTATCGATACCCCCAAAAACTATCCCACCGTCACTCTTATTTCACACCTAAATCTAACTCTTGTTAACACCACAATGACGTTTTGAACAAGCTTACAATTTATTATTTGATTTTTGTTTGTTGACACTTCATACACCAAAATCCGATGTTATGTGGGTGCCTGGCTGACTGAACAAACAAACAACCAAACAAACAAACAATTGTCTTTAGCATGTGCGAATACCGAGTACAGCAACCACACCACTACCTGCATGAGAAGTTTTACTAATTGGCTTTGGATTTTTGCCACTTGTCCTGCTGAGTCTTTGTAGAGTAGTGGTGGCGGCGGCGTTGTTGCTCTGTACAAAACACTTGTCACGAACCTAAACATGAATAGAAGACCTAACAACACCGATACAGTTAACGGCTTGGTAAACAAAAGCGATCTTTGAAACAACAACAAATAACAGAAAATCTTACCAAATTTGTGCTTAAAAAGGCCAATTTCATGGCAACTTAGCATGTTAACGCTCAGCTTAGATAAATACATACCGACAAACTAAGTACAAAACACTTATCTACGGCTGTTTCTAATGGAGCAGATCTGACTGAATTTGTATACGATTGTCTCAAAGCCGTTACAAGGTCACTTCCCGCTCGTTCTCCAATGAGTCTGGGTCAATGCACGCGTCATTAATACAATTTCGATGTCATGGGGTTATTGACTGACCTGCATTAACTAAAGGGAAAGGTGCCGTTTTCTGTGTGTTTCAAGCTTCTTGTTTTAATGAATCATGACGACGAGGCTTAGTTGGGGGGTTTATCGCTCACCAGCACACACATTGAACTTTATCACATTAACTAAGCAGGCGGTGGTGGCGGCGATGATGATGTTGATGCTGCTGATTAGCCAGGCAGTATCTGTAGTTATTTTGCTATGACGTTGTTGATGACTTTTGCCTTGATCTTTTTGCAATTAATTTTAATTATAAATGTATTTTGCCAACATTTGAAATTATTTTTATTTTAACACTTAACCATGGTTAGCCATTAACAATTCCGTTTTATTTTTCTTATCTTTTCAGGTATGTATAACATTGAATGCCATACTAAGATGTATGTGAGTGTGTGTGTGTAAGACATGTAACAACAATTGCTATGGTAATTGTTGTGGAAAGCAATAAAATATGAACTTTAAACTTTCTGTAAGTATGTATGTATAAGTAAATGTGTGGTGTAATTTGTTAAATAATACATTCCCCCTTCCCGGAATACAAACGTGCTGCATCAGAAAGCATAAATGCAAATAATGTTTCCGTATCTTCCAAGATAATTGATTAAAAAAATAATTGAATGAAGTGGTCGATAATAGCCTTTCTACAAAGAAAATCTGTCGATAACAACTTTTATATAAAGTTTATTTTTATGTACAAAGCAATGTTGTCGATAACAACTTTTCTATAAAGAAAATTTATAGATAACAATTTCTATACAAAGAAAAACTATCGATAACAACTTTTATATAAAAATAACTACTTTTGTATAAACAAATGTTGTCGATAAAAAACTTTTTTATAAAGAGGAATTATCGATAAAAACTTTTTATAAAAAACTTATGGATAACATTATAGAAACAAGGTTGTCGAAAACAACTTTTCTATAAAGAAAAGTAGTCGAAAACAGCATTGCAAAAAGTCGATATCTATAAAAAATAACGATAACAACATTTCTATAACGAAAAGTTGTAGATAAAAATGTTTCTATAACAAAAAGTAGTCGATAACAACTTTTCTATAACGAAAAGTTGTCGATAACTCATTTTCTATAACGAAAAGTTGTCGATAACAACTTTTCTATGACAAAAAATTGTCGACAATAATTTTTCTATAACATAAAGTTTTCGCTAACAACTTTTCTATAACGAAAGTTTGTCGATAACAACTTTTCTATAACAAAAAGTTGTCGATAACAACTATCCAATAACGTAAAGTTGTCGATAACAACTTTTCTATAACGTAAAGTTGTCGATAACAACTATTCTATAACGAAAAGTTGTCGATAACAACTATTCTATAACGTAAAGTTGTCGATAACAACTTTTCTATAACGAAAAGTTGTCGATAACAACTTTTCTATAACGAAAAGTTTTCGATAACAACTTTTCTATAACGAAAAGTTTTCGATAACAACTTTTCTATAACGAAAAGTTGTCGATAACAACTTTTCTATAGTGAACTAATGTCGATAACAACTTTTCTATAACGAAAAGTTGTCAATAACAACTTTTCTATAACTAAAAGTTGTCAATAACAACTTTTCTATAACGAAAAGTTGTCAATAACAACTTTTCTATAACGAAAAGTTGTCAATAACAACTTTTCTATAAGGAAAAGTTGTCAATAACAACTTTTCTATAACGAAAAGTTGTCGATAACAACTTTTCTATAACGAAAACTTGTCGATAAAACTTTTCTATAACGAAAACTTGTCGATAAAACTTTTCTATAACGAAAAGTTGTCGATAACAGCTTTTTTTAAACAATAAGTTGAAGATAACAACTTTTATATAACGAAAAGTTGTCGATAACAACTTTTTTATAACAAAAAGTAATCGATAGCAACTTTTCTATAACGAAAAGTGGTAAATAACAACTTTTCTATAACGAAAAGTTGTCGACAACAATTTTTCTATAACGAAAAGTTTTCGATAACAACTTTTCTGTAACGAAAAGTTGTCGAAAACAAATTTTTTATAACGAAAAGCTGTCGATAACAATTTTTCTTTCTATATGTAAAGTTGTCGTTAACAACTTTTCTATAAAAATGTAGTCGATAACAACTTTTCTATAACGAAAAGTTCTCAATAACAACTTTTCTATAACGAAAAGTTCTCAATAACAACTTTTCTATAACGAAAACTTCTCAATAACAACTTTTCTATAAGGAAAAGTTGTCGATAACAACTTTTCGTTATAGAAATAACAACTTTTCTATAAGGAAAAGCTGTAGATAACAACTTTCTACAACGAAAAGTTGTCGATAACAACTTTCTACAACGAAAAGTTGTCGATAACAACTTTTCTATAACGAAAAGTTGTCGATAACAACTTTTCTATAACGAAAAGTTGTCGATAACAACTTTTCTATAACGAAAAGTTGTCGATAACAACTTTTCTATAACGAAAAGTTGTGGAAAAAATTTTCCATTACAAAATGTGATCGACAACAACTTTTTTTTACGAGAAGTACTTGATAGACTTTTCTATTAGGAAAAGTTGTCGATAACAATTTTTCTATAACGAAAAGCTATCGATAACATCTTTTCTCTAACAAAAGCTGTCGAGAAAAACTTTTCTACAAAAATGTAGTCGATAACAACTTTTCAATAAAGAAAAGTCGACGATAACAAATTTTCAATAAGAAAAAGTGCTCGATAACAACTTTTGTATGAAGAAAGGTGCCTATAACAACTTTTTTATGAAAAACTAAACGATAAATTTTTTTATAAAGAAAAGTAGTCGATAGCAATTTTTCTATAAAGAAAAGTAGTCGATAACAAATTTTCTATAAAGAAAAGTTATAGATAACAACTTTTCATAAAGAAATGTTTCCGAGAAGAAATTTTCTGTAAAGAATGCTGACGATGACAAATTTTCGGTAAACGAAAGTCGTCGATAACAACTTTTCTATAAAAAGGTAGTCGATAAAAATTTGCTGTAAAGGGAAGTAATCGATAACAAATATTCTATAAAGAAAAGATATAGATAGCAACTTTTCTACAAAGAAAAGCTGCAGATAACAATTTTTCTATAAACAAGAGTTGTCGATAACAACTTTAGTATGAAGAAAAGTTGACGGTAACAACTTTTGTATGAAGAAAAGTTGACGATAACATCATCTGTATAAAGACAAGTTGTTGATAACAAGTTTTCTTTAAAAAAAAGTAAGCGATAAGCTTTTCTAGAAAAAAATAGTCGATAACAACTTTTCTATGAAGGAGAGTTATCGAAAACTTCTATGAAAACAGTTGTCGATTACATGTTTCCTATGAAGAAAAGCTGTGGACTAAGATTAAGAAAAGTTGTCGATTACATCTTTTGTATGAAAAAAATTTGCCGATTACTTTTATATAACGAAAAGTTGTTGATTACAACTTTCCTATGAAGAAAAGTTGTATATAACAACATTTGTATGAAGAAAAGTTATCGATAACAGTTTCTGTATGAAAACCCGACCATAACAATTATTCTATGAAGAAAAGTTGTCGATAACAATCTTTCTGTGAAGAATATTTGCCGATAACAACTTTTGTATAAAGATAAGATATTGATAAAAAACATTTCTATTAAGAAAAGTAGTCGATAACACTTTAATATTAAGAAAAATTATCGATAAATATGTATAATTATCTTTTCAGAAAACAATAGTTTTCGATAAAAAATTTTCTATAACGAACAGCTTTCAATAACAAGTTTTGTATAAACAAAATTAGTCGATAATAACTTTTCTATAATGAAAAACAGTCGATAAAAAATGTTATATAAATAAAAATTATCGATAACAAATTTTTATAGAGAATAGTTCTCGATAGCATTTTTTGTATAAAGAAAAAATATTAATTACAGCTCATGTAAAGGAAAAATGTATCTATAAGAGTTTTTTAGAAAATAAAAGTTCGATAAAAACTTTTCTATACAGAACAATTTAAACATGAAGCAAAGTTAGCGATATCGACTTTTCTACAAAAAAGTTATTGATAATAACGTTTCTACAAAGAAAAGTTTCGATAACAACTTTCCTCTAAAGAAAAGTTTGCGAAACAACATTTATATGACGAAATATATTCAATACTAGCAACTTTTCAATAAGAGAAAATTATCGATAACAACTTTTCTAATAAAAACATTTTTTGATGACAACCTACCATTAAAATAATGTTGATAAGAACTTTCTGTAAAGAATACTAATCGATAACAAATTTTCTATAAAGCGAAATTGTTATCGATAACGTTTCTTTGTAGAAAATTATCTAGTATAATGTTTATACAACGAAATATTGTCGATAACAAAACGATAAACACAAATGTTAACCGATAATTTTCTGTGACTTCCATCAATAATTTGTGTTTGCGTCTTAAGTCTTTCGTTTGTTTATATTTCTCATCATTCTTCGACTCATTGTTGGCAACATAAAAAACTTCCTGATTTACATAAAAACTAATTATATTTTTGTTTTTATGATCCTTGATTAAGCAGAGTTATTAGACGTCATGCGAAAGCATTGCATACAGTTTACGTAATCTCGAAACACTCATTATTGGAAACATTTTATTGCCGACATGTCTTGTTCAAAATTATTGATTTTTTTTTTTTTTTTTGAAATGAGATCGTCCTCCTCGAAATCGTAGAGGAAAGCCAAGCCATGACAGACCAAATAAAACAAGATCGACAAATTCATTTTCAATTGTTTGTGATGCTGTACAACATACGATATACACTTATCGATAGCTGCAGGCTAAAAAATGAAAGTGAAATTTGTTGAGAGATCGAAGAGTCATACGGCGATTATGGCTTTTGGCCAGTTCAATTTTATTTATGGTGGGGGATAATAACCAACAAAATATTGACATCATTAAAGTCAGTCGTCGTCAATTGCGAGTCTGTCGATCGGTTGTGGTGAGTGAGTGCTCAAACATGATGCCAATATTTTTGACTATAATCATAAACAACAATAACAATAACAACACAGCAACAAACAATTGGTAAACAGTCCAAATAAACTAAGAAAGAAAAAAAAAGAAAAACAAAGCCAAACTTGTGTCTGGTCTATTAAACGCCAACTTGACGGCTATCCATCCCCCCAAAACCAATTCACATCCCGGTTTTCTGTGTGAATGTCTTGTCTGTCGTCTTGTAAGCCGTTGGTAATGAGGTTCGTTGCATTGTTGTTGTTAGGCCACTTTGTGAAGTGATTTCTGAAGAGTGATTGAAAACCTCTTGTAAGTAAAGTGGATTTGCCTATCTGCACCTCCATGTCTTCCTCCTCTCCTTAACATTTTCTGTCTATTTCTGGGCACTTTTTGGAGTTTGCCGCCATAAAGCAGGCAGAATTGATTGTGGGAGATGTGTGATATAAGAGTTTACATCATTAGTTTGTTGTTGTTGTTGTCTTCCTCTTTGCCCTCTTCTTCTTCCTTTTGGTGTTGTTTTTTTTTTTTTTTGAAAGCCCAAAAGAAATTACTTGAAAGTAAAAGTTGGCTTAATGAACATAATGTTCGGAGGGGGATTTCAACAATCTGTGTGGAGTTATTGAAATATGAAATATTTTGAAAACAAAAAACGCGTGGGAAGTTTAATATTAAGAATATTTTTTTTTTACTTAAATAAATGTCGGAAATGGACCTTTCACTGACACGAAAATGAGGCCAAAAACGTGAACTTTGACAGCAAATCTTTCTTTGTAATCAACACAAAGTTGTTATCGACTATTTGTTCTTATAGAAACATTGTTATATTTCGTTATAGATTAATTTATGCTGGAGTTTTTTTTTTTTTGACAATTTATCTTTTTGAAACAAACGTTATCAATCACTTTTTTAAAGAAAATTGGGCTTAAATGTCGTTTAGGGGCATCTCTCGGATCAGGCTGAAATTTTTACAGTAGATAGACCCATATCTCGGGAAGTATGGACTTCCCCCGGAAAATTATATATCGTTGTGTTCAGGGTCCCTAGGGCTACTTATGGTAAAAATTTCCGCCCGATACGAGATGTGCCCATAAACAACCTATAGGTGTTAAAGTGCGAAATTTCTGAAATGTCAAGACCCATATCTAGGGAAGTATGGGCTTACCCCGGAAAATTATATATCGTTGGAATCAGGGTCCAAAGGTCTACCTATGGTAAAAATTTCGGAACGATCCGAGAGGTGCCCCTAAACTACACTTGTTCCGAAAATTGTTATCGATATCGTTTTTTTATTTTCATAGAAAAAGTTGTTTTCAACAAGAACTCCTCACAGAAATGTTGTTATCGACAACTTATCTTTAAAGAGGGAATCTCATCAACATAATTTATGTTAAAAAGTTGTAACCGGCGACTTTTCTTTATAAAAAAAAATTGTTATCGGCCATATTTATTAATAAAAAAGTTGTTATCGACAATCTCTTCTTCTTAAAAAAATTGTATCGAAAACTCTTCTTTATACAAAAGTTTTTATACATAATTTCTCTTTGTGGAAAAAATAATTTTACCGACAATTTTTCTTTATAGAAGAATGTTATCGACATATTTTTTAATGTTTGTTATCGATGACTTTTATGTAAGGAAAAATTGTCATCAAAGTTCTTAAAGGCAACTTTTAGTTATATCAAAACACGAAATCGTTAACTTATAGGTAGAGAAATTTTTTTATCGACAACTTTCGTTAAGCGGGGTACACACGATCAATTTTGACTGTCGATTTTTTGGAAATATCGATAAATGTCAAACTGTCCAGCAACCACAAAATATTTTGTGGTTGCCAGATGACTGACAAAGGTGAACGGACACACTGGCAAGCAACCGATTATTTGAGGAAAACAGACAGTCAAAACTGATCGTGTGTTCCCCACAGGTGGTTATCGACTACTTATCCTTATAAACACAAGTTTTTATCGACAATATTTCTTTAAAGAAAAGTTGTAACCAACATCTTTTCCTTACAAAATATATTGTAATCGGCAACTCTACTGTATTTAAAAGCTATAATTGATAAGTTTTCATAATAAAAAGCTGTTATCGATAACATTTCGTTATAGAAAAATTTTTATGGACAATTTTTAGTTATGAAAAGTGTATTATCGAAAACTTTTCGTTATAGAAAATTTGTTATCGACTTTTCGTCATGAAAACTTAGTTATCGACAAGTTTTCTTTATATTGTTGTCGATATTTTTTCGTTATAGAAAAGTTGTTATCGACAAATATTCGTTATAGAAAAGTTGTTATCGAACACTTTTCGTTATAGAAAAGTTGTTATCGACAACTTTTCGTTAAAGACAAGTTGTTATCGACAACTTTTCGGTATAGAAAAGTTGTTATCGGCTGTTATGGAAAAGCTGTTATCTACAATTGTTCGTTATAGAAACGTGGTTATCGACAACTTTTCGTTATAGAAAAAATCTTATCGACAACGTTTCGTTATAGAAAAGTTGTTATCGACAACTTTTCGTTATAGAAAAGTTGTTATCGACAACTTTTCGTTATAGAAAAGTTGTTATCGACAACTTTTCGTTATAGAAAAGTTGTTATCGACAACTTTTCGTTATAGAAAAGTTGTTATCGACAACTTTTCGTTATAGAAAAGTTGTTATCGACAAGTTTTCGTTATAGAAAAGTTTTAATCGACAACTTTTCGTTATAGAAAAGTTGTTATTGACAATTTTTCGTTATCGAAAAGTTGTTATCGGCAACTTTTCGTTATAGAAAAGTTGTTATTGACAATTTTTCGTTATAGAAAAGTTGTTATTGACAAATGTTCTTTATACAAAAGTTTTATCGACAGCTTTTTGTTATAGAAAATTGGTTATCGACAACTTTTCGTTATAGAAAAGTTGTTATTGACAACTTTTCGTTATAGAAAAGTTGTTATTGACAACTTTTCGTTATAGAAAAGTTGTTATTGACAAATGTTCTTTATACAAAAGTTTTATCGACAGCTTTTCGTTATAGAAAATTGGTTATCGACTGCTTTTCGTTTTGGAAAAGTGGTTAATCACAAATCTTTGTTATCGACAATATTTCGTTGTTATCGACAAATGTACTATATAGAAAAAGAATTACCGTCACCTTTTACGTACATATAGGAATTTGTTATCGACAGGGTTTCTTCTAAGTTATGTTTTTATCGACAACCTTTATAAAAAAATATTTATCAACAACTTTTCTGTATTGAAATGTAAATATATGCTACTTTTAAAGAGAGGAAAGTTGTTATCGACATTTTTATCCGACGAAATATTGTTATCGACAACTTTTCTGAGTGGCAAAATTGTTATCGGCGACTATTGTAAAGAGCAGTACACATTGTCAGTTTTGAATGTCGATGTTTCGCAGTTATCGATAACTGTCCAACCGTCCAGCAACCACAAAACATTTTGTGGTTGGATGATGAATGACAAAAATCAACGGCCACACTAGCAAACAACAACAAAGCTGTCATTCAAAACTGGCAATGTGTACTCAGCTTTAGTAGAAAAGTTGTAATCCAAAATGTTTATTTAGGTACAGTACACATTGTCAGTTTTGAATGACGATTTTTTGTAATTATCGATAACTGTCCAACCATCCAGCAACCACAACATATTTTGTGGTTGCATGATGAATGACAAAAATGAACGGCCACACTCGCAAGCAACAACAAAGCTGTCATTCAGAACTGACAATGTGTACCCAGCTTTATAAAAATGGTTATCGATAAATTTTCTGTATAGAAATTATTATACTATAAACGAGATTTTTAAGACAAGCTTTCTTTATAGAAAACAAATATTCTATCCTTTATAGAAAAGAAGTGTTCGTTATAGAAAATTTGTTATCCAGAACATTTCGTTGTAGATAAGTTTTTATCGACAAATTTTCTTTATATAAAAGTTATTATCGATAGATTTTCGTAATATAAAAGTTGTTATCCACTACTTTTCGTTATAGAAAATGTGTTATCGATAAATTTCTTTATATAAATCTTTTTATCGACAACTTGTTATGGATAATCTTTTGTAATAGAACTAGTTATCGACAATATTTCATTTTAAAAAAAAATCTCTGCATAGTCATACCTTTTTGCAATTATTCAAAACCTTTTTGCTTTCTCTTTAAAATTAATTGTAAATTATTTCATATTTTTTTCTTTGGAAACATGAAAACATGCCGCCCCGATGTTGGCAAATAAATATTAACCGCAAGTTTGTGTCCTAAGTCTTTTGTTTTCTCATACAACCCTCAACAACTAAAAATGGTAATAATAAATTACCTTCCCTCTTTCACAAAATTACAAATATCATAAATTGTAATTTACTTACATACCACCAGTATCCGTCCTAACTCTGCAATGCCCTCAACCTCACCTAACCCCTTTTGTGTTGTGGTTAAGCCGTTTAGCTGGTGATTAACCTGTGCGTTGGGATAAACAAAACAAAAACTTTTACTTTCTTCTTCTTCCATAATTCAAACAATAACCCGAAGACGCACGCATTTCAAATGGTTACTTATTTTAAAGTTGTAGCTGTTGTTGTTGGCCAAAACAATAACAACATTTTAAATAAAAGCAAAAGTAATTAAGTTCGCAAAAAAAAACGCTCATAAAAATAAACCAACCAAAGGTTAACAAACCGAGCGTTAAAGCAAAAATCAAACAATAAAGTGATTTTTGTTTCTTTTTTTTCTCAAAACAATCTCAACAACAAAAGCACCACCAACCACATGAAAAATTATCAATGCATTGAAAACCTTAAAACAGCAAACACCACCACGCTGAACAATCAACCAACCAGACCCAAATCAAAAAAAAGTTTGTATTGAAAATGAAAACACTTTTTTTATTTATCAAATAATGTATTTGAAATTGAACGCCGATACCATTGTTTTCTTAAACTGTCTATCTATCTCACACTCGGGGCATAAATTAGTAATGAAACACAAAAAAACAGATACATATGTATATTTCAAAGTCTTGTTATGCTTGACAGCCAGGGAAACATTGGAAATGGGGCTTTTTTGTTTTGTTTGCCGGTTCATCTTTAGCGCTTTCATCTATTTAGCCAACTATTTAAAGACAATTTAAATGTTATAAATATTGATGTGTGTGGATGTGTTGGTGTGTGTGTTGTATGTGTGCAATGCATGCATCCATTCATTTCAAACTGCTGCTTTGATTTTATTTATTATGACAGCCAGTGTTACAGTTCGTTGGCTGCTTGCTTCATTGAATTTCTATTGCATTGAAAGGAAAAAGAAGGCGGACGGGTGGGAGGGTCTTTAATATTCAATTAAATTTTTTCGCTGGTATGAATGTAACATTTAAATGTTGGATAACAGTAATTACTTTTCTAAATAGGTAAAGCAATTTAACCGATAAAAAAGTAAAATAAAGATTTTCGATTTTCTACAGAGAAAAGTTCCTAGGTAGAAAAAAAATTAATTATGACATTTTTCTATAAGTAAGAAGTGGGCGATAAGAACTTCTCTATGTAAAGAGCTATCTATAAAACATTTTCTATGTAGATAAGTTGTCGATAACAATTGTTCTATGTCAAACGGTGTCGATAATAATTGTTTTATGTAAAAAAGTTATCAATAACATTTGTTCTATGTAGAAAAGTTATCGATAACAATCGTTCTATGTAAAAATGTTGCCGATAACAACTTTGTCGATAACAGCTTTCTCTATAGAAAAGTTGTAGATAACAATCGTTCTATGTAAAAAAAATTGTCGATAACTACTTTCTCTGCAGAAAAGTTGTCGACAACAACTTTCTCTGCAGAAAAGTTGTCGACAACAACTTTCTCTGCAGAAAAGTTGTCGACAACAACTTTCTCTGTATAAAAGTTGTCGATAACAACTTTTCTATGTAGAAATGTTGCCGATAAAAACTTTTCTTTGTAGGAGAATTGTCGATAACAATTTTTTCTTGTAGAAAAGGTTGTCGATAACAACTTTAGTACACAGAAAAGTTGCCGAAAACAATTTTTCGTGTATGAAAATTTTCGATAACAACACTTCTATGTTGAAACAATTCGATAAAAAAAATTTCTGAAGGAAGGTCAATAACAATTTTTCTGTGAAGAAAAGTCCTCGATAACAACTTTCCTATGTGGAAAAGCTGTCGATAACAACTTTCCTATGTGGAAAAGCTAGCGATAACAACTTTGATCTGTAGCAAAATAGTCGATAGCAACTTTCCTCTCTTGAAAATCTTCTCCATTTGTTGTCGATAACAATTTTTTTATGTAGCAAAATAGTCGATGACACTTTTAGAAATGTTGTCGATACATAGAAAAGTTGTCGATGAGAACTTTTCTATGTAGAAAAGTTCTCGATAACAAGTTTCATACGTAAAAAAGTTGCCCATAACAATGTCGATAACAACTTTTCTATAAAAAAATAAATATCGATATTATCGATAAAGAAAAATTATCGAATTTCTATGCAAACAGATTATCGATAACAAGTCTTCTAATTAAAAAAAAATGTCGATAACAACTTCTCTACTTCGAAAAATTATCATAATATTTTTTTGTGCAAAAAGGTTTTCGATAAACACTTTTCTGTGTAAAAAACTTTCAATAACAACTTTTCTTTGTTGAAAGGTTATCGATTACAACTTTTCTATGTAGCAAAATTGTCGGTAGCTACTTTTCTGTGTAGCAAAAATTTCGATATAAACTTTTCAGGATTGAAAAATTGTCGATAACAACTTTTCTGTGTAGAAAAATTGTCGACAAAAACATTTCTCTGTAGAATAGTTGTCGATAACAAGTTTTTAGTGTAGAAAACTTATTCTCGACGATTTTATTGTGTAGAAAAGTTATCGACAACGATCTTTATGTGTAGAAAGTTTTCGATAACAACCTTTCTGCGAAGAAAAGCTGTCGACAAAAACTCTTCTGTGTAGAAGGTTGTCGAAAATAATTTTTCTGTGTAGAAAACTTGTCGATAACAACTTTTCTTTGTACAAAACAGTTGTCGATAACAACGTTTGTGTTAACAAATTTTTTGATAACACATTTTCTATGTAAAACAATTATCGATAACAGGTTTTCTATGTAAAACATTTTTCGGTAGCATCTTTTCTATGAACAAAAGTTGTCGATAACAATTTTTATATGTAGAAAACTTGTCGATAAGAACTTTTTTTATGTAGAAAAGTTATCGATATCAACTTTTATACGTAAAAATGTTGTCCATAACAACTTTTCTTCGTAACAAAAATGTCGATACCAACTTTTCTAAGTAGAAAAGTTGTCGATAGCAACTTTTCTATAAAGAAAAATATATATCGTTATTATCGATAAAGATAAATTATCGATTTTCTATGCAAAAAAGTGGTGGATAACAAGTTTTCTGTGTAAAAAAATTGTCGATAACAACTTTTCTATGTCGAAAAATTATCATAATAATTTGTCTATGCAAAAAGGTTCTCGATAATAACTTTTTTGTGTAGAAAAGTTGTCGATAACAACTTTTTCTGTGTAGAAAAGTTGTCGATAACAACTTTTTTGTGTAGAAAAGTTGCCAATAATAACATTTCTGTGTAGAAAATTTGTCGATAACAACTCTTCTGTGTAGAAAAGTTGTCGATAACAACTCTTTTGTGTAGAAAAGTTGTCGATAACAACTCTTGTGTGTAGAAAAGTTGTCGATAACAACTTTACTGTGTAGAAAAGTTGTTGATAACAACTTTTCTGTGTAAAAAAAAAACTGTCGATAACAAGTTTTCTCTGTAGAAAGGTTATCGATTACAACTTTTCTATGTAGGAAAATTGTCGGTAGCCACTTTTCTGTGTAGAAAAATTATCGACAACAATTTTTCTGTTTAGAATACTTGTCGATAACAAGTTTTTTGTGTAGAAAATTTGTCCTCAACGACTTTAATGTGTAAAAAAGTTGTCGACAACGACCTTTATGTGTAGAAAGTTGTCGATAACAACCTTTCTGTGAAGAAAAGCTATGGCCAAAAACTCTTCTGTGTAGAAGGTTGTCGAAAACAATTTTTCAATGTAGAAAAGTTGTCGATAACAACTATTCTGAGTAGAAAAGTTGTCGATAAAAACTTTTCTGTGTAGAATAATCGTCGATAACAGCTATTCTGAGTAGAAAAGTTGTCGATAACAACGTTAGTGTAAAGAATTTTGTTAATAACATATTTTCTATGTAAAACAATTATCGATAACAAGTTTTCTATGTGAAAAATTTGTCGATAACAATTTTTCTATGTCGAAAAATTATCATAATAATTTTTCTATGCAAAAAGGTTGTCGATAACAACTTTTCTGTGTAGAAGACTTGTCAATAACAACTATTCTGAGTAGATAACAACTTTTCTATGTAGAAAAGCTTTCGATAACAACTTTTCTGTGAAAAAAAGCTATCGATAACAACTTTTCTTTGTAGAAAGGTTATCGATAGCAACTTTTCTATAAAAAAAAAATAAATATCGATATTATCGATAAAGAAAAATTATCGATTTTCTATGCAGAAAGGTAATCGATAACAAGTTTTCTATTTGAAAAAATTGTCGATAACAACTTGTCTATGTCGAAAAATTATCATAATAATTTTTTTATGAAAAAAGTTTGTCGATAATTACTTTTCTGTGTAGAAAGTTGTCGATATCAACTTTTTCTGTGTAGAAAAGTTGTCGGTAACAACTTTTCTGTGTAGAAAAGTTGTCGATAACCACTTTTGTGTTAACAAATTTGTTGATAGCATTATTTCTATGTAAAACAATTATCGAGACCAACATTTCCTTGTAGAAAAGTTGTCGATTACAACTCTTCTATGTAAAAAAAATTTCGATAACAACTTTTCTGTAGGAAGGTTATCGAATACAACTTTTCTATAAAGGAAAATTGTAGGTAGCTACTTTTCTGTGTAGAAAAATTGTCGACTAAAACTTTTCTGTGTAGAAAAGTTGACGAGAATAACTTTTCTATGTAGAAAAGTTGCCGATAACAACTTTTCTATGTAGAAAAGTTGCCGATAACAACTTTTCTATGTAGGAAAGTTATAGATAACCACTTTTTAATGCAGAAAAGTTATCGATAACAACTTTTTTATGTAGAAAAGTTATCAATAACAACTATTTTACGCAGAAAAGTTGTCGATAACAATTTTTTTGTCGACAGCAACTTTTCTATTTAGAGCAGTTGTCGATAACAAATTTTCGAAATAGAGCAGTTGACAATTTTGTACGTAGGAAAGGTATCGATTATATTTTGTACGTAGAATATTTATCGATAGTAAAAAGCTTACAAAAAATTTTCGATTTTCAAATTTTTGTCCGTAGAAAGAGTTACCTATGACAAAATCACCAAAAACAAGTATTTTATGGAAAAGAGTTCCCGATTACAACTGCTTTGCGTTGAAAAAAAATATGATCGATAACTATCAATTTTGACAGTCAGTTTTGCTCAAATAATCGGTTGCTTGCCAGTGTGGCCGTTCACTTTTGTTTTTATGGTTGCTGGACGGTTGGACAGTTATCGATAATTCCGAAAAATCGACAGTCAAAAACTGATCTTGTGTACCCCGCTTTAGAGTCAAAAGATAGCAATTTATCGTAAAAAGAAAACAATAATAAATAGTTTATTTTTATTTTTACAAATGTTATCTACACAGCTTTGCGTTAACAGGTTAATGGTTAAAGTTTGTGGGTGGTGGGTGATTATAACCATCATCATTATCATCATCGCCTAATAACTTCCCGTCTTTAAAACTGTAACAAATCCATTCATCCCGCCACACATATGCGGTTCGTCAATCATTTCAAATGAAATGCTTTTGTTTAAAGCGAAAGTCAAAACATAGCGAGGAATTTCTTTTGTTTCCTCTACGAGAGACAGTAGCTGAGCCGTATTTATGAACGGAAATTAGGTTTGACAAGCAAGTAAAGTCTATACAAACATAACCAATCGGCAATTTCATGCTGCATTAATGAGTGTCGAGAAAAAAATCATATATATGTCAACACATAATTTTACACAGAGTGACACATGTCAAAATGCAGCAAAAACATGTGTTATGGCCACATGACATTTTCTTTTATTTAGTCATTATTACATCAATCAAACAACAACAAGAACAACATCGCATAAATGTGATTCGGGATGCTCTTTAATGGCTTTGATTACTTAATATGTTAAACGCTTACGCATCGCTGGCTGGATGTTTTTGAAGTCTCAAGTTAAGCGATAAATATTTGTATACGATGCGCCGTTAATACCTGTTGTACCTTTTTTTAATACAACTCTTGACAAAAAAAAGTAATACCTCCAATATTATGCAATCATGACGACTGTCTTTTTACCATATGCCGGGCCGCAGATGACACGGACAAACAATTAAACAATAGCCGCATTTTTGCGCTTACCTTTCATTTCAGCGTTTTTCTGTTCATAAATGCTTCCTACTTGATGGAATTCCTAAGCGAACCTGAGCCATACTAAAAAGACAGAAATCCCCCCTCAAAAAAACGTGACAGTCTGTAATGATGCAGCGTAAAATAAGAAGAGGCAAAACACACAAATAATGATGACCAGCCAGCCAGCCATTCAACCAACTAACCACTTATGCCGAAGTCATCTTTATCGATTTTAAAGTTAAGCTTTTGGCAAAAATTATCCATACATTATTTATAAACAAAATAGGTGACCAGCAGACACCGAATTTAATTGAAAACAAATGGATGCTATTTTCAAAATGAAATTGAATGGAATCGCGCCTCCGAATCGTTGAGGCAAATGTAATGTAAGATGATGTTGTTGTAAACAGTTATTGTCAATAATCAATATGTGTTGTTTAATGACTTCCTGTATTTGAAATTATCAAGTTGTTGTTGTTGTTGCTATGGGTCCATTGTGAAAAAAGCATGAATGGCTGTAGGGCAAACAGGTATTGTTTGGGAAATTTATGTGAGAAAGTATAGCCTAAAGAGAGATTTTAAAAAGAAGGAATAAACATAAGTGGTGATAGGCAAAATATGTGAATATTTTAAGCAAAGACTATTAATAGTAATAACGTTATGGATACATTCGTTGCTTGTTACAAATGACTTTATTAGTATGGAAAGGAAGTAAAACACTTCGATAACAATTTTTCTGTAACTATGGCGATAAGTTTTCGATAACAACTTTTCTATAACGCAAAGTTGTCAACTACAATCTTTTTATAACGAACAGTTTCTAATAACAACCTTTCTATAACGAAAAGTTGTCGATACTAACTTTTCTACGACGAAAAGTTGTTGGTAACAATTCTTTAAAGAAAAGTTGTCGATAACATCTTTTTTATAACGAAAAGTTTTCGATAACAACTTTTTTATAACGAAAAGTTTTCGATAACAACTTTTCTATATCGAAAAATTGTCGATTACAACTTTTCAATAACTATAATTTGTCGATAACAATTTTTCTATAACAACAATTTATCGCTAACAACTTTTCTATAATGAAAAATTGTCAATAACAACTTCCCTATAACTTTTCAATGACAATAATTTGTCGATAACAATTTTTCTATAACAAACATGTATCGATAATAACTTTTCTATAATGAAAAATTGTCAATAACAACTTCCCTATAACAAAAAAATATCGATAACAACTTCCCTATAACAAAAATGTATCGATAACAACTTTACAATAACGAAAAGTTATCGATAACGAATTTTCTATGAACAAAATATGTCGATAACAGCATTACTATAGGCAAAAGATGTCTATAACAACTTTTCTACAACGATAAGTTATCGATAACATGTTTTCTACAACACAAATATGTCGATAAAACAATTTCTATAACGAAATATTGTCGGTAACAATCTTTCCATAACGAAAATCTGTCGATAAAAAGTTATCGATAACAAGTTTTTCTTCTATACTAAAATTTTCAATAACAACCTTTCTCTAACGAAGAGTTGTCGATAATAACTTTTCTTTTCAATAACGAAAATTTGTCGATAACAACTGTTCTATGATAAAAAGTTGTCAATAACAATTCTTTAAAAAAAAGCTGTTGATATATCGAAAAATTGTCAATAACAACTTTTCTATAAATATAATATGTCGATAACAATTTTTCTATAACAAAAATTTATCGATAACAACTTTTTTATAATGAAAAATTGTCAATAACAACTTATCGATAACAACTTCTCTATAACAAAAATGTATCGATAACAACTTTATAATAACGAAAAGTTATCGATAACAAATGTTCTATGAGCAAAATATGTCGATAAGAGCATTACTATAGGCAAAAGATGTGGATAACAACTTTTCTACAACGATAAGTTATCGATAAAATGTTTTCTACATCAAAAATATGTCGATAAAACCATTTCTATAACGAAATATTGTCGATAACAATCTTTCCATAACGAAAGTCTGTCGATAAAAAGTTATCGATAACAAGTTTTCTATAAAAAAATTCGATAACACAGTTTGTATGACGAAATGTTGTCAATTACAACTTTTCTACAACGATAAGTTATCGATAACATGTTTTCTATAACAAAAATATGTCGATAAAACAATTTCTATAAAGAAATATTGTCGATAACAATTTTTCCATAACAAAAAGCTGTCGATAAAAAACTTATCGATAACATGTTTTCTATAAAAAATTTCGATAACATAATTTCAATGACGAAAAGTTGTCAATTACAACTTTTTTAATAACAAAAACTGTCGATAACAACTTTTCTATAAAAAAGTCGTCGATAACAACTTTTCAATAAAGAAAAATCGACGATACCAAAATTTCAATAAGGAAAGCGATTGATAACAACTTTTCTATAAAAAAGAACTCGTCGATAATTTTTTTATATAAAGAAAAGTGGTCGACAACAAGTTTTCTATAAAGAAAAGTAGGCGATAACAAATTTTCTATATAGAAAAGTTGTAGATAACTTCTCATATATAAATGTTTTCAATAACAACTTTTCTGCAAAGAAATGCTGTCGATAACAACTTTTATGTAACGATAAACCGTCGATAACAACTTTTCTATAAAAAATTCTTCGATAACAAATTTCCAATAAAGAAAAGTCGTCGATTACAACTGTTGTATGAAGAAAAGTTGTCGATAACATTTTTTCTATTAAAAAAAACTAGTCGATAAAAATTTTCTATAAAGAAAAGTAGTCGATAACAAATCCTCTATATCGGAAAATTATAGATAACAACATTTCATAAAGAAATGTTTTCGATAACAACTTTTGTGTAAAGAAATGCTGTCGATAACAACTTTTCTATAACAGAAAGTCATCGATAAAAATTTTTCAATAAAGAAAAGTCGTCGATAACAACTGTTGTAAGTAAAAAGTTGTCGATAACAACTTTTCTATAACAGAAAGTCATCGATAATAACTTTTCTATAAAGAAACGTCATCGATAACAACTTTTCTATAACGAAAAGTCGTCGATAACAACATTCTATAAAAAAGTCATCGATAAAAAATTTTCAATAAAGAAAAGTCGTCGATAACAACGGTTGTATGAAGAAAAGTTGTCGATAACAACTTTTCAATAAAAAAACTAGTCGATAAAAATTGTTTATAAATAATAATGTAAAGAAATGCTGTCGATAACAACTTTTCTGTAACGGAAAGTCGTTGATAAAAACTTTTCTATAACAGAAAGTCATCGATAACAACTTTTCTATAACGAAAAGTTCGTCGATAACAACTTTTCTACAAAAAAGTAGTCGATATAAATTTTATATAAAGGATAGTAGTCGATAACAAATTTTCTACAAAGAAAAGTTTTCTATAAAAAAGTAGTCGATAAAAATTGTCTACAAAGAAAAGTAGTCGATAACAAATTTTCCATAAACAAAAGTTGCAGATAACAACTTTTGTGTAAACAAGAGTTGTCGATAACAACTTGAGTATGAAGAAAAGTTGTCGATAATAACTTTTGTATGAAGAAAAGTTGACGATAACAACTTTCGTATGAAGAAAAGATGACGAAAATAATATTTGTATGAAGAAAAGTTGTCGATAACAACTTTTCTATACAAATAGTAGGCGATAAAGAAAAGTAGTAGATAACAACTTGTCTATGAAGAAAACTTATCGAAAACAACTCATCTATGTAGAAAAGTCGTCGATAACAACTTTTCTATAATAAAAAGGTGTCGATAAAACTTTTTTCTAACTAAAAATTCTCGATGAAAACTTTTATTTAACGAAAAGTTGTCGATAACAACTTTTCTATAAAGAAAAATTCACGATAAAAACTTTTCCATAAAAAAACTGTCGATAACAAATTTTCTATAATGGAAAGTTGTTGTAACTGTTCCGTAACAAGAAACTATCGATAACAGTTTTTCCATAACGAAAAGAAGTCGGTAACAATATTTCTAGGCGGACATTTGTCGATAACTACTTATAATTAACGGAAAGTTAACGATAACAACTTTTCTATAACGAAAATTGTCGACAATGATTTTCTATAGCGAAAATTGTCGATAACAGCAGTCGATAACAGTAAAATCGACAAGATAACAACTCTTTTATAACGACTCTTGTCGATAACAAATTTTCTATATCGAAAATTTGTCGAAAAGAAGAGTTTCTCGTATGAAAAGTTGTCGATAACAAAGTTTCTAGAGCGACAATTTTCGATTACAAATTTTTTATAACGGTAAGTTGTCGACAACACCATTTCAATAATGAAAATTTGTCGATAAAAACTTTTATATAACAAACAGTTGTCGGTAATGAATTCCCTATAAGGAAAAATTGAAAACTTTTTTCTTTAACGAAAAGATGACGATAACAACTTTTCTTTAACAAAAACTTATCGATAACAATTTTGCTTTACGGAAATTTGTCGATTATTAATTGTCTATATCCAACAGTTTTCTTTTTCTAGTGGCCCCCTACAGAGTATTTAGAAAAGTTCTTAGCCATCTTCTTTAGCTGCTCCACTCTTTATTGTTCTTCTAGTCTTTATTGTGCCGAGGCAAGTGAAACAAATTGTTACTCATCTTTTACCACTTAACCATGACCATGGTCACATAATTTTTGTTGTTGCCCCTACTTTTTCCATCATCATTGTGCTTTTCCTTGGCAAGATAAGTAGCTGTCTGTCTTAGACTCGAGCGCAACAAATTGTGGCGTTGAGTGAGTGCTGCTGCTGTTGCCATTGTTGTTGTTGTTTGCTGTTTTGCACTTTAAATAAATTGCACATAATTTGCATAGTGGAGCTATTGTGTGCCGCGCTATATGGTCATAGCATTTGTTGGGCTTATTACAAACGATTCTTTTTCTCAAATTTGCAAGGCCTTCTTCTCGTTGCAAATTTGTTCAGCGGCTGCTGCCGTTGATGATGGCGGTGATGGTGGTGGTGGTGTTAACGTTGTTGTTGTTCTTGTTGCTGTTGTTGACTTTACCTTTTTGGTGGGTGAATTATAATTTGTAACAATCTTGTTGCCAACAACCTGAGATTTCCTTGGCATCACCGCAACACAATTGGCGGCAGACCTGCTGCTGTTGCTTCTTGAAATTTGAAGTTCTTTCTTTCGTCTTTGTTTTGGGGGTGGTGGAGGGTTTTTCTTTGCCAAGCTCTGAGTACGATGTTAAGTAGTTTTCTGGTTTTCTGGTACGTGCCTGCCCTAGTGACCAAATGAACCACATTTGTATGCCAAAACCATTTGTCTGCCTACGAATGTAAACACCATAGCTGTTGTTGTTGATGTTGTACAGAATAGTTTTTTGTTGTTTGTTGCTTTACAGTATGCGGATGGGAAATTGAGACAGTTAGTTTTATATCTGTAGAAGACTCTTAGCTAGAGAAGACCTTTATTAGGTCCTCTATCTATAGAAGACCATTGTGAGGTGTTATATCTGCAGAATAACTTTATGAGGTATTTTCTTTGTAGAAGACCCTTATGATGTAGAAGAACTTTATGGAGTCTTCGTTGTGTAGAAGATTTTAATGAGATCTTCTATTTGTAAATGTCATTTATGAGATCTCCTAACTATAGAATACTTTAAATAGGTCATCGCTATGTGGAAGACATTTAGGAAAACTTTTCTTTGTAGAAGACCTCTTTGAAATCTTCAATTTGTAGAAGACGTTATGAGGTCTTCCCTTTCGGAGTCGTTTACGTACAGAAAACCTCTTTCAGAGCGCTTCTATGTATACAAGACTGCTTTCTACGTATAGAATACCCCTTTCGAAGGTCTTCTTTCTATAGAAGGCCCCTTTAGAAGATCTCCTATGTATAGAAGATCCTTTTATGGGGGACACTTTTAGGAGGTTATTTATCTATTAAAGACACTTTTAGGAGGTCTTTTATCTATAAAATAATCCTTTCTAAGGTCTTTCTGAGGTCTTCTATATTTAGAAGGCTCTTTCTGAAGTCTTCTATGTTTAGAAGACCCCTTTCTGAGGCCTTCTATGCTTAAAAGATCCTTTTCTGAGGTCCTCTATGTTTAGAAGACCCTTTCGATGGTCTTCTATATTTAGAAGAAGGTCTCTTTAGGAGGCCTTCTCTCTATATAAGTCCCCTTTAGGAGGTTTTCTGCCTATAGAAGATGAGTTTAGGAGGTTTTTTATCGATAGAAAACTCTTTTGGGAGGTCATCTATCTATTGAAGAACCTTTTGGGAGGAATTCTATCTATAGAAGACCATTTTTGGAGGCCTTCTATCTATAGAAGTCCCCTTTAGAAGGTCTTCTATCTATAGAAGTCCGCTTTTGGAGGTCTTCTATGTATAGGACCCCTTCAGGAGGTCTACGGCCTATAGAAGACGGATCTAAGAGTTTTTCTATCTATAGAAACCGGTTTAGGAGGTCTACTATCTATAGAATACCCTTTCAGCAAGTATTCTATCTGTAGAAGGCCCCTTCAGGAGGTCTTCTGTCTACAGAAGACCGCTTTAGGAGGTCATATATCTATAGAATACCCCCTTAGTATGTCTTCTATGTATCAAATACACCTTTAGGCGGTCTTCTATGTTAAGAAGACCCTTTCGAAGGTATATTTAGGAGACGCCTATCGGAGGTTTTCTTTGTATCGAAGGTCCCTATTGAAGGTCTTCTATGTACAAAAGACCCCTTTAGGAGGTCTTCATTCTACAGAAGACCCCTTTAGGAAGACTTCTTTTTATAGAAGACCCTTTTGAAAGTCCCCTTTTGGAGGTCTTCTATCTATAAAAATCCCCCTTTGGAGGTCTTCTATCTATAGAAGACCCCTTCAGGAGGTCTACAGCCTATAGAAGACGGCTCTAGGAGGTTTTCTATCTATAGAAGACCGCTTTAGGAGGTCTCATATCTACAGAAGACCTTTTCAGCAGGTCTTCTACCTGTAGGAGGCCCCTTCAGGAGGTCTTCTGTCTACAGAAGACCGCATTATGAAGTTTTCTATCTATAGGAGACCGCTTTTAGGAGGTCATGTATCTATAGAAGACCCCCTTAGGATGTCTTCTATGTATCAGATACACCTTTAGGATGTCTTCTATGTTCAGAAGACCCTTTCGAAGGTATTTTATATTTAAGAGACGCCTATCGGAGGTTTTCTTTGTATCGGAGGTCCCTTTTGGAGGTCTTCTATGTACAAAAGACCCCTTTAGGAGGCCTTCTTTCTACGGACGACCCTTTTGGGAGGACTTCTATCTATAGAAGACCCTTTTGAAAGTCCCTTTTAAGAGGTTCTACATCTACAGAAGTCCCCTATGGAGGACTTCTATCTATAGAAGACCCCTTCAGGGGGTCTTAAGCCTATAGAAGACGGCTTTAGGAGGTTTTCTATCTATAGAAGACCGCTTAAGGAGGTCTCACATCTATAGAAGACCTTTTCAGCAGGTCTTCTATCTGTAGAAGGCCCCTTTCAGGGGGTCTTCTGTCTACAGAAGACCGCTTTAGTAAGCATTCTATCTATAAAAGACCCCTTTAGGAGGTCATATATCTATAGAATACCCCCTTAGTATGTCTTCTATGTATCAGATACACCTTTAGGAAGTCTTCTACGTTAAGAAGACCCTTGCGAAGGTATATTTAGGAGACGCCTATCGGAGGTTTTCTTTGTATCGAAGGTCCCTTTTGGAGGTCTTCTATGAACAAAAGGCCCCTTTAGGAGGTCTTCTTTCTACAGAAGACCCTTTTGGAAGTCCCCTTTAAGACCCTTTTGGAAGTCCCCTATACAAAAGTTCACCGGAGATGACTTTTCCTATACAAAAGTTCACCGGAGTTGACTTTTTCTATACAAAAGTTCACCGGAGATTACTTTTCCTATTCAAAAGTTCACCGGAGATGACTTTTCTTATACAAAAGTTCACCGGAGATGACTTTTCCTAAACAAAAGTTCAGCGGAGATGACTTTTCCTATACAAAAGTTCACCGGAGATGACTTTTCCTATACAACAGTTCACCAGAGATGCCTTTTCCTACACAAAAGTTCACCGAAGATGACTTTTCCTATACAAAAGTTCAGCGGAGATGACTTTTTCTATACAACAGTTCACCAGAGATGACTTTTCCTATACAAAAGTTCACCGGAGATGACTTTTCCTATACAAAATTTCACCGGAGATTACATTTCCTACACAAAAGTTCACCGGAGATAACTTTTGCTATACAAAAGTTCACCGGAGTTGACTTTTCCTATACAAAAGTTCACCGGAGATGACTTTTCCTAATCAAAAGGTCACCGGAGATTACTTTTCCTATACAAAAGTTCACCGGAGATGACTTTTCCTATGCAAAAGTTCACCGGAGATGACTTTTCCTATACAAAAGTTCAGCGGAGATGACTTTTCCTATACATAAGTTCAGCGGAGATGAGTTTTACTATACAAAAGGTCACCGGAGATGTCTTTTCCTATACAAAAGTTCACCAGAGATGACTTTTTCTATACAAAGTTCACAGGCGATGACTTTTCCTTTACAAAAGTTCAGCGGAGATGACTGTTCCTATACAAAAGTTCACCGGAGATGACTTTTTCCTATTCAAAAGTTCACCGGAAATGACTTTTTCCTATTCAAAAGTTCGCCGGAGATGACTTTTCCTATACAAAAGTTCACCGGAGATGACTTTTCCTATACAAAAGTTCACCGGAGATGACTTTTCCTATACAAAAGTTCACCGGAGATGACTTTTCCTATACAAAAGTTCACCGGAGATGACTTTTCCTATACAAAAGTTCACCGGAGATGACTTTTCCTATGCAAAAGTTCACCGGAGATGACTTTTTCTATACAACAGTTCACCGGAGATTACTTTTCCTATACAAAAGTTCGGAGGTCTTCTATGTAAAGAAGACCGATTTTGGAGTTCCCCAACTTATAGAAAACCCCTTTCACACGTTTTCTATGTTTAGAAGACGCCTTTCGGAGGCCTTCTATGTATAGAAATCCTCTTCCGGAGGCCTTCTATGTATAGAAATCCTCTTCCGGAGGCCTTCTATGTACAGAAGACCCTTTTCGTAGATCCTCTTCTATGTTTAGAAACCCTTTTCGGAGGTCTTCTATGTTTAGAAACCCTTTTCGGAGGTCTTCTATGTATAGAGGACCCCTTTCGCGGGGTTTTTATGCATAGAAGACCCCTTTCGGAGGTCTTCCTTGTACAGTAGACCTCTTTAGAGGGCCTTCTATTATTTGTATTGGAGACCCCTTTACCTTTAGAAGGTTTTCTATGTATAGAAAGTACCGTTAGAAAATCTTCTATGTATAAAAGACCCCTTTCGGAGGTCATCGACGCATAGAAGACCCCCTTTCGAAGGTCTTCTATAGCAGACCACTTTTGTAGGTGTTTTATGCATAGAAGACTGCTTTCGGAGGTCTTCTTCGTACAGTAGACCCCTTTAGGAGGCTTTCAATGCATAAAAGACCCCTTTTGTGGGCCTTCTATATATAAAAGACCCCTTTAGGAGATCTTCTATGTATAGAAGATCATTTTCGAAGGTCTTATTTGTATAAGCGACCCATTTCGGAGGCCTTCTTTGTAAACACTTTTGTACAGAAGATAACTTTAGAAGATTTTCTATGTTCTGAAGATGCCTTTAGAAGGTATACTATGTATAAAAGACCCCTTTCGGAAGTCTTCTATATATAAGACCCCTTTCGGAGGTCTTCGATGTGTAGAAGACTCCCTTCGAAGGTCTTCTATATTTAGAAGGTCTTCTATGTATGAAAGACCCCTAAAGAATACCCCTTTCTGACGTCTTCTGGCTATAGAAGAGCTTTATAAGGACTTCCGGCTACAGAAAAGCCTTATTAGACCTTAGAAAAAGATCTTCAAAAGTTTATTTACCCCTTCATAGAAAATTCTCAATGTTTTTTGCCTTGACCTCGTGTATCAATTCAAGGACCCGAGTGCTGTCTGCAGATGTGTGTCCGCGATGGTGTTGTGGGTTTTCATGGCTTTTGGCGGTGTAGCACTGCACTCAACTCTCAAAGAAAAGCAAAGAGTAGGCATTTGTGTGTAAAGTTGTGTTCAAGACACGTTTATGTTAATAAACAAAAGCGTCAACAAACAACAGCAGCTCACACACAGCCACGACAACAACAACAACACTAACAACAAGTGTTAACAGTTTTGCTCTATAATTTGATTTTAACTATTCTAGGCATGATAAGATGATAAGTGATCGTTCACTCACATCGTTTGGTAGTTCACACACACACACACACACTCATACACACATAATGAATAAGCTCTACTGAAGTGTGTTTACTGCTGTTGTTGGTTTTTGGAACATTATTAGTTAAGTGATTTGAATTTGCAATGCAGGCCAAAACCCCCCGAACAAAAAGAAAACAACAACACATGGCAGGCAGCTTTACAAGAAGATCGTTTCAAAATGATGTTTTGAGGCTTTTTGGGTTTTATGTTGCGGTTTATTTTGGTTTCTTTTTAATCAGCTTCTTAGCGTTATTTTGTATGCAAAGCCAAGCACCCTTCTTTTCTAGTTGCAACCATAAATTATTGCCATAGTTTGTTTTTCCTTCTACTGCTTCTTCTTTTTTCGTCTACATCTTAAAGAAGTCGAAACTGAAACATAGTTTCCAATTTTCGTTCGTAGCCTGTATTTATTTAGAAATTTCAATTTCTAATTTTTTTCGTTGATTTGTATCTCCCGCCGTTTGTTTAGTTTCTAAAGATGCAAATAATTTGCGTGTTATTTACCTTTTTTTCTGGGGGAGGGGGTGGCGGAGGAAGACTAGAAAAGAAAGAAAGTGTTTTTTGGATTCCTTCATTTTGTATTCTTCTGCTAGTCTAGTCTGGTTGTTATTGAAGAAGAAAGTTAAACTGACTCAGCTTTTCGTGTAAACTCTTTAAGGGAGTGGATACGGTACCACCGGTACGCTAGATGTGAGACACCAAAGAATTAGGTTGGCGGAATACCAATGTGGTTCATTAGTAGTTAATAATTCTATAATAGGTTTATAGCCATTTGGTTTATGTTTAAATCTGTTGTCATTGGCATAACAAGTGACTAGTAGAATGCCAATAAAATTTTCATTGGGGATTTTATGCTAAAATTTAATAATATTAGAAATTTTGAAATTTTATTGATTTATTTTATTAAAGAAGATTTTACCAGAGGTTTCCAATAGAAGACCAGTATGTCTTTCCATAAAAGGCCAGTAAAAATTCTATCAATAGAAAACCTTACTGAAGTCTACTATCTGTACAAGATCATTATGAGGTCTTCTTTCGGTAGAAGTCCTTTATGAATCCTTTCTTCTGTATAAGACTCCTATATATAGTCTGATATATGTAGAAGACTTTAATGAGGTCATACAAGTATAGAAGACCTTTATTAGGTCTTATATCTATAGAAGATCTTCATTAGGTCTTCTACCTAACGACTTTTATATAGTCTTTTATCTTAAGAAGACCTTTATGAGGTTTTATATCTTGAGAAGACTTTTATTAGGCACTTTATATGTAGAAAGCTTGTATATAGTCTTCTATCTGTAGAAGACTTTAATGAGGCTTTATATCTGTAGAAGACCTTTGTGATGTGTTTTATCTGTAGCAAACCTTTATGAACTCTTCTATCTATAAATACATTTGTAGAAGAGTTCTTCTAGCTTGAGAAGACTTTTATGAGGACTTCTATCTGTAGAAGACTTTTATGAGGACTTCTATCTGTAGAAGACCTTCATGAGGTCTTCTCTTAAGAAGGCTTTTATGAGGTCTTTCATCTGAAGAAGCCTTTTATGAGGTTTTCTTTTTGTAGAAGTTCCTTGTAAGGTATTCTACCTATAGAAGACTTTTATAAGGTCTTCTGTCTGTAGAAAACCTCTAAAAGGTCTCTCTATCTGTAGAAAACCAGGAAGTTTTCTTATTAACGAAGATCAGCAGGTCTGTTGTAGGTCTTCTTATAGAAGACCTGTTGGTCTTATTTTAGAACTGTAGGTCTTCTCAAAGAAGACTTATAGGTCTTCTCACAGAAGACCTGTAGGTATTCTCACAGAAAATATGTTGGTCTTCTTATAGAAGACCCGAAAGTCTTCTCAGAGAAGACCTCTAAGTCTTCTCACAGAAGTCCTGTAGGCCTTTTCACAGAAGTCCTGTAAGTCTTCTCACGGAAGACCATTGGGTCTTCTTATAGAAGACCTGTGGGTCTTCTTATAGAAGACCTGTAGGTCTTCTAAGAGAAGACCTGTAAGTCTTCTCACAGAAGACCTGGGGGTCTCCTCACAGAAGATCTGTGGGTCCTCTTATAGAAAACCTGTAGGTCTTCTTACAGAAGACCTGTAGGTCTTCTCACAGAAAACCTGTGGGTCTTCTCACAGAAGACCTGGGGGTCTCCTCACAGAAGACCTGTGGGTCTTCTACAGGTCTTATAGAAGACCTGTATGTCTTCTTATAGAAGACCTGTAGGTCTTCTCATAAATGACCTGTAGGTCTTCTTATAGAAGACCTGTAGGTCTTCTCACAGAAGACCTATAGGTCTTCTCACAGAAAACCTGTAAGCCTTCTCACAGAAGACCTGTGGGTCTTCTCACAGAAGACCTGGGGGTCTCCTCACAGAAGACCTGTGGGTCCTCTTATAGAAGACCTGGGGGTATCCTCACAGAAGACCTGTAGGACTTCTTGCAGAAGACCTGTAGGTCTTCTTTTAGAAGAACTGTCGGTCTTCTTATGGAAGAACTGTAGAACTTTTTATAGATGAACTGTAGGTCTTCTCATAGAACACCTGTAGGACTTCTCACAGAAGACCTGTAGGTTTTCTTATAAAAGATCTGTGGGTCTTCTTGTAGGTCTTCTTATAGAACTGTAGTTCTTCTCATAGAACTGTAGGTCTTCTCATAAAAGACTTGTAGGACTTCTCATAGAAGACCTGTAGGTCTTCACATAGAATACTTGTAGGGCTTGTCATAGAAGACCTGCAGGTCATCTCATAGAAGGCTTGTCGGTCTTCTCATATATGACCTGTAGGTCTACTCATTGAAAACCTGTAGGTCTTCTCATAGAAGACCTTGTAGGTCTTGTCATAGAAGGCATGTGGGTCTTCTTATAGGAGACCAGACCTGTAGATCTTCTTGTAGAAGACCTGTAGGACTTCTTATAAAAGATCTGTAGGTTTTATCACAGAAGACCTGTAAATCTTCTCCCAGAAGACCTGTAGGTCTTCTCATAAAAGACCTATAGGTATAGAAGACTTCTAGGTACTCTTATAGAAGGCCTGTAGGTCTTCTTATAGAACTGTAGGTCTTCTCATAGAAGACTTATAGGCCTTTTCACAGAAGACCTGTAGACATTCTCACAGAAAAGCTGTAGGTCTTCTCACAGGAAACCTGGTAGGTCTTCTTACCGAAGACTTGTAAGTCCTCTCACAGAAGACCTGTAGGCCTTCTCACAGAAGACCTGTAGGCCTTCTCACAGAAGACCTCTAAGTCTTCTCACAGAAAACTCTAAGCCTTCTCACAGATGACTTCTAAGTTTTCTCACAGAAGACTTGTAGGTCTTTTCACAGAAGAGGTCTTCGTATAGAAGACCAGTAGGTCTTCGTATAGAAGACCAGTAGGTCTTCGTATAGAAGACCAGTAGGTCTTCGTATAGAAGACCAGTAGGTCTTCGTATAGAAGACCAGTAGGTCTTCGTATAGTAGACCAGTAGGTCTTCGTATAGAAGACCAGTAGGTCTTCGTATAGAAGACCAGTAGGTCTTCGTATAGAAGACCAGTAGGTCTTCGTATAGAAAACCAGTAGATCTTCTCATAGAAGACTTGTAGGTATTGTCATAGAAGACCTGCAGGTCATCTCAAGGAAAACTTTAAGGTCTTCTCATATAAGACCTGTAGATCTTCACATTGAAAACCTGTAGGTGTATTTATAGAAGACCTGTAGGTCTTCTTATAGAAGACCTGTAGGTATTCTTGTAGAAGACCTGTGGGCCATCTTATAGAAGACCTGTGGGCCATCTTATAGAAGACCCGTGGGCCATCTTATAGAAGACCCGTGGGCCATCTTATAGACGACCTGTGGGTCATCTTATAGAAGACCTGTGGGCCATCTTATAGAAGACCTGTGGGTCATCTTATAGAAGACCTGTGGGTCCTCTTATAAAAGACCTGTAGGTCTTCTCACAGAAGACCTTAAGGTCTTCTCACAGAAGACCTCTATGTCTTCTCACAGAAGACCTGTAATCTTCTCACAGAAGACCTGTGGGGTCTTCTTATAGAAGACCAGACCTGTAAGTCTTCTCACAGAAGATCTGTAGGTCTGCTCACAGAAGACCTGAAGGTTTTCTCACAGAGGACCTCTAATTCTTCTCACAGAAGACCTGTGGGGTCTTCTTATAGAAGACCAGACCTGTAAGTCTTGTCTTTTTGTCTTCTTGTTTTAGAACTTTAGGCCTTCTCACAGAAAACCTGTAGGTCTTCCCACAGACCTGTAGGCCTTCTCACAGAAAACCTGTAGGTCTTCTCACAGACGACCTCTAAGTCTTCTCACAGAAGACCTCTAAGTCTTCTCACAGAAGACCTCTAAGTCTTCTCACAGAAGACCTCCATGTCTTCTCAAAGAAGACTTGCAGGTCCTCTCACAGAAGACCTGTGGGTATTCTTATAGAAGATATGTAGGTTTTCTCACAGATGACCTCAAGGTCTTCTCACAGAAGACCTCTAAGTCTTCTCACAGAAGACCTGTAAGTCTTCTCACAGAAGACCTGTGGGGTCTTCTTATAGAAGACCAGACCTGTAGGAATTCTTGTTTTAGAACTGTACGTCTTCTCACAGAAAATCTGTAGATCTTCTCACAGAAGACTTGTAGGTCTTATCACAGAAGACCTGTAAGTCTTCTCACAGAAGACCTGTAAGTCTTCTCACAGCAGACCTCTAAGTCTTCGCACAGAAGACCTCTAAGTCTTCTCACAGAAGACTTGTAGGTCTTCTCACAGAAGACCTGTAGGTCTTCTCACAGAAGACTTGTAGGTCTTCTCACAGAAAACCCGTAGGTCTTCTCACAGAAAACCTGTAAGTCTTCTCACAGAAGACCTGTGGGTCTTCTTATAGAAGACCTCTAAGTCTTCTCACAGAATACCTCTATGTCTTCTCACAGAAGACCTCTAAGTCTTCTCACGGAAGACCTCTAAGTCTTCTCACAGAATACCTCAATGTCTTCTCACAGAAGACCTGTAAGTCTTGTCACAGAGGACCCCTAAATCTTCTCACAGAAGACATCTAAGACTTCTCACAGAAGACCTCTAAATCTTCTCGCAGAAGACCTCTAAGTCTTCTCACAGAAGACTTGTAGGCCTTCTCACAGAATACCTGTAAGCCTTCTCACAGAAGACCTGTGGGTCTTCTTATAGAAGACCAGACCTGTAGGTCTTGTTTAGAACTGAAGGTCTTCTCACTGAAAACATATAGGTCTTCTCACAGAAGACCTGTAGGTCTTCTCACAGAAGACCTGTAGGACTTCTCTCAGAAGACCTGAAGGTCTTGTCACAGAAGACCTCTAAGTCTTCTCACGGAAGACCTATAAGTCTTCTCACAGAATACCTCTAAGTCTTCTCACAGAAGACCTCTAAGTCTTCTCACAAAAGACCTCTAAGTCTTCTCACAGAAGACCTCTTCTTCTTATAGAAGACCTGTAGGTCTTCTTATAGAAGACCTCTAAGTCTTCTCACAGAAGACCTTTAAGCCTTCTCACAGAAGACCTCTAAGTCTTCTCACAAAAGACCTCTAAGTCTTCTCACAGAAGACCTCTAAGTCTTCTCACAGAAAACCTCTAAGTCTTCTCACAGACTTAGAGGTCTTAGTCTTCTCACAGAAGACCTTTAAGTCTTCTCACAGAAGACCTGTAGGTCTTCTTATAGAAGACCTGTAAGTGTTCTTATAGAAGACCTGTAGGTCTCCTTTTGGAATACCTGCAAAAGGTAGTTCTCGGGGCCCCTTTTACCGCAGTTCAAGTTGGTTTTTTTTAAGAAAATTGTACGAACGCTGTACGAAGCTCCTAATACTCGCTCTAATTGGCTCGAATTCCACTCGCGAATGAAACTCTTCTTGAATTTGAGCAAGTTGAGGGGCAAATTGTCCCTTCCTCCACCCAAACAAAAAATTAACTCACCCTAAAATAAACTTACCCCATCCCCACCAAAAACATTGCACCCAAAAAAATTTACAAACTCCCCCAAATTTTCACTCGAGAGTAAATCGGAGCCCTGTGTGGCTGGTGCGAAGAACAACATGCGAACAGGATACTGCGTTAGTCCAAATAGGGATATCGTAATATTTCTGTGAATCTTAGATTTAGTTCCTTCTGGTACCATCCCCCACAATACTTCAAAATTTGTTTGCTAAAATGATACGTGCGATATCTCTTAAACGGAGCAACCGATTTGGTCCAAACTTCGGATCTAATAATATTTTGTGCAAACTTAGTTTAAATGGGTCATATCGATCCACTTCTTAGAGTACCTCCCTCACAAATGTTCACCGTTTTCCTTTAAGAGCAGTTTAAAGTCTGTTCGAGTATTTTTTGGAAATTTTTACCGATGTTACTCTTTGTGGTCCTGTTTACAGCAATATTATGTTTTTCGTGAGCTAGCCCATTATGTCTAGTCCTGACATAATGGTAGAAAAGCTCTAAATTATACGACGGCCAACTGAAATGACTGGAGGGCGCGATATCTGTCGAAAGGGAGATATTCCCAAAATAATCTTCACTTCCAAAATGTACTGTGCAAATACATTCCTCCAATTACCTCCATCGCAACACTTTTGAGCTTTAATACAAATCTAAGTTCGTTTGTACTTCCAAAAATGGCCACAAAATTTTGGAAAGACCCTAAATACAAATTTTTGGCGAAAAGGGTTTTTGATGTGTAGCCGGTCTCGATCTGTCTATTGAATAAAGATTCAATTCACACAGGCTGAGAGTATATATATGCCGACAAAGCTGACTGATACGTTTTTACTTCTTAATTACTCTTCTAAATTCTCTTTTAGAAGAATGGCCGTAAGAATTTTTGGTACTGGCTTTTTTTACTTCTTCTTTTTTTTTTTTGTCTTGATCAACAAGTAATAACGTGTTTGCTTTTGTTAGTGGTTTTTGCTTGTTTATCTGTCATGTTTATTGATTATTAATTGTCAATTTACAAATAGAAAAAAAAAACAAAAACACCGAGAAACAATTTTGTTTTCAAAACCCAACCACAATTCAAGGTCACACATGTGTGACTAGTCTTTATAAATTTATTTATTTGTTTGTTTTTTGACAGTTGACTTTCCCATTTGTCATCCGTAGATCAGTCGTCCGAACGCCCTTCCAGAAGCAATGAAATCTGTTAATTATTTGTCATTTGACCTGTTTGTTTAACAAATTTTGAAATCCATGGATGATACGGGAAACAATGGGTCATGTCTTTAGGCCAGAGATAAGCAGACATATTTACATTGCTTTTAATAAGATTTGAAGAAATAAAAATTTGCATAATTAATCATCGTTGTGATGATCAGCATGAATGCATTTTAAAAGCTCTAAAGATACGCCTGAATTGAATGGAATAATTTATAAAGCCGGTTTGATTTTAGAAAAAAATAAAGAGGTTTTTAAATATCAAAAGTGCAATGAGGCTGATAAAAATAGCAGAAACGGCTACAATGATTAATTGGAAAGTAATGGAATGTAAGTGGTGAGTGAAGTAAAGGGACTTCTGGAATTATTTAGCAGTAATCGCTAAAATATTTTCTTCTGTTGCAATGTATTCGAAGTTACAATACAATTTGAGAACGTCTGATTTTATTTAGACCAAATTCAAGACTTTTTTATCACTTGCTCTGTTCCAGAACCTGCAAGAGGCTACTATCTGTGAAATTTTGAAAAAACAAGCTTTATAAATTTATCAAAAAATCTTTGTGTTTATTTCAGCTTGAGTCCATTTTTTGTTGTATTCAAGTATTTGAATAACAACAAAATGTTTTACAGTGGATATGAAATTGATTAGTTGCGGGCGGAGGGTAGGGAATACTATAGTTTCAGTTGTCACCAAACAACTTCATCAGTAGTAGCAGGTTCTGGAACATGACAACAGTTTCTTTATAATCCTTAAAAGGACTTCCGGGTTATGTCAACTGATATAGAAGTGGAATATTTCATATAGAGAACCCTGCAAGTATTCTGAATCCATGTTAAGAATTAAAACGCCAACGTCTACCGATTGTAGCTTACCCAAGTCCGTTATTTTTACAAAACTGTCATAAATTATATTAATCCCATAATCCACGTCATTTTTTTAATCTTATTTAAAATTCATATTTCAAAATTCATTCCTGTTAGTTAAATCATCCCCAAGAAACACATTTAAATAAACCCATTTCATAGCACATTGAAATTAAAAAAACACACATCTCAAAACCCGATTTGTTTAATAATATTAATTATTAAAAACAAACAAAGATTCAAAAAGATTCCAAGACATGTTAAATTAAGTTTTTTTTTTTGTTGGCGATTCAAACTGGTTGATGCTGAAAAAAATTGCAAATCTTTTCATGAAAAAAAAGTCCAATTATTTGGCCGAAATTGGTTTCGGAAGGTAAACGAAACAACCAGACGATTTTACAGTAAATCCAACGGAAAAGCAATCAAAATTGAAACCCCACCAAAAAATATAAACTGGAACTTGAAGAGTCCCAAATGTTGAAGGTTAAACTTGTTTATCATCTGCAGCAGCAGCAGCATGTCATCCATTGTCTGGCTGCTAGACATCATCATTATGATTATTATTAGTGTGAGCGTGTAAAAAGGGGGATTTTGTCTTTTGGCTGATGATGCTGTGTTGTTGTTGCCGCTGCTGACTTTGTAATGAAATAAACAGTGAGCCAATTCACACGCACATTATTTGCATATTTGCATTAATAGAAAACGTGTTTGTGTTTCAAAAGGAAATTTTGCAATTCGTTTCCTTTTTTGAGAGAGCTGGTGTCTCGCATGTACCTAACTAACCATTCACAAAATTTAATAAGCTTATAAATAAAGTGACTTGGTCAAAAGAGACTTAATAAATGAACAAAAATAAACAAAAAAACAGACATATTAATCAAAAATACATACTTAGATTATTGTCAAAAGTAGTAGGTCGATGGCACCAAAACCAACTGCTTGTGCTGGGCTCAAGAAATGCTTTTGTGGCTTAAGTCTTTTGTTTGTGAATGTAGTGTGTTTGGCTTGTAATGCTTATGAAGGGTTTTTATGCTTGAAATTAAAAATCTACCACTGTGAATGTTTTTTATCTAATGAAAGCCTATTTCCCACAAACATTCCGGAGTGTCAAGGATAAACATCTCTTTATATGCAGCACTCGTATATAAGTTTTCACGAGTAAACAAAAAAAAACTAAGGAAAGGTTTACCCACGGCTGAACAAATTTAGATGTACGCAAGACGGGTGAATTTGTGGTAACATTTTATGGACACTAAGCAATCCTAATGGGAGACTTCGAAAGATCGAAGTTCTTCCGGATTTTTTTTTTATAAACCGAGAACATTTTTGGGGTATTCTATAGATGAAGACCTTTTAAGAGTCGTCTTACTTACTTATATAGCTGGCCCATTACAGAATATTTGTTCCCATTACAGAACATTTGTTCCGAACTAAGAAGAGATCTCCATTCCTCTCTATTTGTTGCTTCGCACTCTGGAATACCGCGCCTTTTCATCTCATCATCCACTTGTTTGCGCCATCTAATCCCTGGCCTGCCAATTCTGCGTGCAACGTCAAGCGGTCCGTATTTATACGCCTTTTTAGCGGGTTCATCATCGCTCAATCTCATGATATGGCCTAGCCAACGCAATCGTTGCATCTCGATACGTTTAACTATATTCATGTCTTTGTATAGCTGATATAGCTCGTGGTTCATGCGACGTCGATATTCACCGTCAACGCAGATTGGTCCGTAGATCTTTCGAAGAATTTTTCTCTCAAACACACCAAGCACTGCCATGTCTGCTTGCGCAAGTACCCAGGCTTCGGAGCCATACATCAGCACGGGTAGTATCTGTGTTTTGTAGAGCGTTATTTTTGTTTGACGAGATGTGGATTTGTTTTTAAACTGCTTACTTAAACCAAAGTAGCATCTGTTGGCCAATACAATTCTTCTTTTTATTTCACAACTGATGTCGTTTGTTGTGTTTACGGAGGTGCCGAGGTAGACGAAGTCTTTTACTACCTCAAAATTATAGGAACCAACTTCCACAGTTGGTCCGAGCTCAATGGACGCATTGCGCTTCGACACCATCAACTTGGTCTTCTCGCCGTTTACCGCCAGACCCACTTTAGCAGATTCTCCTTCCGCCTTCATAAAGGTATCGGTTACTTCTTTTATTGATCGTCCCACTATGTCTATATCATCAGCATAAACAAGTAACATGTGGTTATTGGTGTAGACTGTGCCACTTCTTTTGACGTTTGCCTCTCGTATAACCTTTTACAGCAGGGACAGATCACACGAAAGGTTGTCTCCTTGTCTGAAACCTCATTTGGTACAAAACTCTTCGGAGAGGTTCTTTCCTATTTTAACTGAGGATCTCGTGTCAGTTAAAGTAAATTTACAAAGCCGGATGAGCTTTGGAATACCTTTGAACGCAGCGGGCTGTCGAAGGCTGCTTTATAATCGACAAAAAGGTGGTAGATGTCGATCTGCATCTCTTGGGACTTCTCCGGGATTTGCCGCAGGGTAAATATCTGGCCAATGGTGGACTTGCCATGTCTAAAGCCGCATTGGTATGGTCCAATTTTCTCGTTAAATATTGGCTTTAGTAGTTCGCACAATATCCCTGGCACGATCTTGTAGGCAATAGGGAGTAGACTTATGCCCCTATAATTAGAGCATACAGTCTTATCTCCTTTCTTGTGGAGGGGACACAGGATACTCAGGTTCCACTCGTCGGGTACTTCCAGATGGTGCTAACTAGCTGACGAATACACCTTATCGGCGTGTCGCCTCCGTTTTGAACAGCTCGGCTGGTAAGCCATCAGCTCCTGCTGCCTTATTATTCTACAGCCGATTTATAGCTGACTTTACCTTATCTTGGCTGGGCGGTATACATTCAATACCATCTTCTGGGATTGGGTGTATGGTATCTTCGTCGTCTTCGCTGCTATTGGATACCAACAATTTTGAAAAAATGTTCTTTCCATATCCTGAGCACACTATCTGTATCAGTTACCAAATTATCTTGCTGGTCTCTGGTCTCTCCCTTTTTCCAACTCCCTCTTTTGCCTGTGGAAAAGACATTTCTCCTCTCTCCTTTTCTCCCGATATCTCTCTTGTGCGTTGCTACGGATTGTAAAGTAGCCCTATATGCCGCATTTTTCTTTTCGGTAGCAGCACGACACTCCTGATCATACCATGGATTCCTTAGTGGAGGTCTCTGGTATCCAAGTATGGATTTTGCGGCTGTTTGCATGGAGTGGGCAATACTTTGCCATTACGCTGATATGTTATCGGGATGAGGAGTGCTTTGATTAAGCTATTGGGCTAATTGAGTGGAATATGCTGTGGCTATCTGTTGTGATTGCAGCTTACCGATGTCTAACTTTCGTGTTGTGCCTGTTCGTACTTTTGTTTGCACCGTTTAACCGGATGGGTACCTTTGCTGCAACAAGGTAGTGCTTCGAGTCTATGTTTGCTCCTCTGAACGAACGCACATCCAACACGCTCGATGAATGTCTTCCATCTATCACAACGTGATCAATTTGATTTCTTATTTTCTGATCTGGAGACAGACAGATGCCCTTATGGATGTCGAGATGGTGAAATCTGGTGCTTTGCCGCTGCGAAGTCTATCAGCCTCATATCATTGTCAGATGTTTCACTGTGGAGACTGAATTTTCCGACTGTTGGGCCAAAGATATTCTCCTTTCCAATTTTGGCATTAAAATCGCCTAGAATTATTTTAATGTCATGGGCAGGACAACGGTCCTATGTTTCTTCTAAGCGCTCATAAAATATATCTTTGGTCAGATCGTCCTTGTCTTCAGTGGGAGCATGAGCGGAAATAAAGCTGATGTTGAAGAATTTTGCTTTTATTCGAATTGTAGCAAGTCTTTCATTCACGGGTGTGAAGCTAGAGACCAGGGTTTTCAACCTCTGACCAACTACAAATCCGCAACCAAACTCATGCTTAATGTCATGGCACCTATAATACAGTGCGTCACCTTTAGGTGTTGTTGTGACGCCTTTCCCATTCCATCGTATTTCCTGTATGGCAGTAATGTCGGCCTTGTACTTTTCAAGTACATCTGCCAGCGTGTAAACTGGCAGATTCTCTATAAAGATCGCGAACATTACAGGTGCAGATTCGCAGATCATGGTCCTTAAAATGTTTGCGGGGTTCGTCAACTTTAGAGGGGTTTGTTTTTTTCTTTTGTTTTTTCATAGTAGGCTGGTTTTTCTAGGGGAGGGTTACTAACCCTGCGCTCGAACCCAAGCTTTTAACGTTTTTATGGGAGAACGCGCGGCACATTTTAGCTCACAGTCTTTAACGGGTGTCACGGGGAGGTCAGTGTCCACTTGAGATGAAAGAGGGACCAAGATAAATCCTGGACTTTGCCATGTTAAAGCCGGTCAGGACCGTCCCTTGGTATCTTTCATCCACCCTCGTGAGATATCACGTCCATTTAATTTGTCGCGCAAGCGGCATGGTCCCGTTGAAACCACATATCTTGCACTCCATATCTTTTAATTCGGATCATTATCTTTTGCAAAAAACAATTCGCAGTTACGGTCTGACAGACCTCATTTTCGAAAAATATCGCCCGATGGTGCCGCCAGCCCATAAACCGCAATCATTATTTTTGTTTGCATTGGTTTTTCGACAATCAGCTTTGGGTTATGTTGTACTCAAATGCGGCAATTCAGCTTACTGACTAATGCAATGAGGTGAAAATCATCACTGAAGAAAAATCGATCATAAACTGTTGTCAATTCTTAACACCAATCGGACCATTGACGAAATTTGGAATGGTCAAGAGCATTTTGTTATTGAGTCAATATTCATCAACGACGAGCGTGAGAGATGCAATTATTGGGCACGACGACGACGAAGAGTTGAGGTGGACAGTTCTTCAACCACACTATCGCGTACATCAACAATATTTTCGGCCGTGCAAACTGCATCAGCATGTACGGCTGTTCTACCATATCCTACAGACAAAATTTTTGCACGATTTTTTTCTATTGTACGCGCATTTTGATTGGAACGGTCATTTTCATAATATTTTAGAATTTGGTGATGACCACAAATGAGAGTTTAGGATTTCTGAACCACTGAGCGCCGTTCCGACATTACGATAAAAAGGAGGTCCCACATCATTATCCTCCAAATATAATCGGTCTGTACGCTTTGATATAAGGGATGTATCCACTGGAGCCTTCGAGGATGCTCCAATTTTTTTTTCTATGACAGTATTTTTTAGATTTCTTTGAGAAGATTATTTGCTCTTCTATGAGTTTAACGCTATAATACCTTGACGATAATAAATTTTGTAGTGTTGCATAGCTGTTCCTTTATATAAAGGAACAGTTCTTCCTTTATATTTTCTTTATAATTAAAATATTTGCAACAAAAAAATTGATAAATCAAAAATGTATAACACAATAATAATAATTTTCGATTGAATGACTTAACATCCCGCCAGCAAACAGAGCCAGAGCTACATACATATGTATGTATGACCACACTCTTAATAATCTCCTCTAGCAATTCCCACCAAATGCCAAATGGCATATCCGACAGCAAAGTTTTAAATATTATAACATTTCAGGCATTTCCTGGACACATTCACCAGATACTCGCCGGTCAAGCATTCCGTCATTCACACTAAATGCAAATGCAATGCTGAGACACACACACGGACACACTTAATTAACAGTTAACCATTAAATCCATAATGTAAACCGCCGTAGAAGAAGAAGGTGGGGGCTAAACAAAAAACAATGTTTTAACCGCAAAATGTATTAGAAGTCTAATAGAAAAAGTAGCAACCGCAGTAGAAGCTGCCATTGACGGCGACAGTGTGAAAAATCTCCCAAAGCTATTTGTTTATCAGTTTTCAATTCTATGGCAGATGATGTTGGTTAATTGGAAACCCACCATATGTAAAAGAACACTTGTCTTCGTTGCTGTGTATATGTCAGAGTGGTGGAGAGAGGGCAACAGCAGCATCTTGCACCCCACACTGACACACACGCCTGATATTATCACAAAGAGGAATTATTTGGTTATTAGCTTGTTTAGATACAAGTAGAAAGGAATAACTGTCAAACAAAAAAACACGCCATCAGTAGGAATATAAATGTCAAATGCTAACGGGTTTTTTGTGTTGAGTGGTGGCGCTACGTATTACGCAACAAATTATAATTATCTGGATTTTTTGGCTAAGGTAGGCGATTTTTTTTCCAATTGGGATTAATTAGGCAAATGGCCTAAATATTGATTTTATCATAGGCTGGCTGGAGTTTGTTTGGGTAAGGAGTGGAGGGCCGCCAGAAAATTATTTGAAATCTT